>NW_022146945.1:1086454-1575198 GCF_002938485.1 Sitophilus oryzae | reverse complement strand
TTCCCGTTCTGGACTCGTACCTGTTGATTTTTTGCTTGAACAAAACACTTGAGGATAGCGCGCGCTTGGAGGTGTACACTGTGTACTCGGCCGATCTTGTCTCTCTCCGTACTCGACTACGGCTACGTACCCACTAAGGTTTTTCGGGTAAAGGATGGGAGGAAGGGATAGAATCCAACACCCCTTGACCCTTCAAATGGAAAAGAGCCTTGTCAGTGGCATTTTGCTCGTAAATAAATTTGCCTAAACCCAAAAAAGTGCTTAAAAGTTTTTAGGCTATTTTTCCTCCCGTCGTCAGGTAAAAGATACAAAAAGAATAAAGAAAAACTTTTTAAAATATCTAAACCTATCTACTACTGGAACAGTTTAGTTTTTTAATACAAACACAATGAGGTAAAACTAAAATTCTTAAAATGTCTGTATATAGAATATTTTTTTCTAAGATTTATAATATTTTTTGTTGTTTCACAAAATTAATAAATTACTATATCATACATTTAGGCATTATAAATAGTTTTTCTTTATTTTTTTGTTTTGCTTTTTGCTTCTGAAAACGAAGAAAGATGTTCTATTTCTTTTGCTAAAATTAAACTTAGTATTGAAATTTCAGTGGCAAAATACACAGATTTTTTTTAAGAAACTAAACCGCCACAAAGCTATAAACATAATTTAAAACAAACAAAATTACGATATGATAGATATCAATTAGTTCTGATGATACAGCATACACTTACTCTAGTTTATTATTAGGAACAATTGTTTTTCATTTTACTTCAATAATTTACTTAAGTTTCTAATCTGTGCATCAATCAACCATACTTAACCAATAACCGTTTAAGGTCACTCCAGACGAGGAATTTTGTGGAGATTTATAAATTTATAGATATGACAAGAGTCAATTATCAATTTATTGTGTTCATTTTCGCGAAAATCATAGGATGTTTGTCTGTATTCTAGTAAATTTTGTTCAAATTTACATAATATTAAAGAAATAAGTGAAACTGAATTCAAATTCTCAACGAAAAAAAAACGGGGTTCTTTTAGGAAGAATTCTATCTACGAGATATTCTGGTTTTTTGTAGAAACTTGTATTAAATTTCAACGACTTATAAGAAGAAAATTGAAGCAATTTTGACTTTCATATCAATTTACACAACCGAAATTCGGAACTTACAAACCGACACCACAAAATACCTAGTCGGGATTAATCTTTAAGACACGACACTACCCGGCAACACCGCGAGCTCAGGAACAGTCTAGACTGGACGGGCTTCCAGCGCCACCCGGTAGCAGGAACGGAGGACTGTGAGGCTGCATGCCGATGGAAGCGGGCCCTCCGGGTCCTCCGTACATCTCCATGTCGCTGATGCTTTCTGAACCCGAGCATTTCTCGCCGGATTTGCCCTCCTGCTTTAGCATCATCCGTCGCCATTTTGCTCTGGCGTTTTGGAACCAAACCTGAAACAAAGAAAAATACGTTAGGACCTTGTTAATACACATTATTTTTTGCCTATTCAGTCTAGTGAAATTGTAGGTACGCGGGGGAATTGTAGGTACGCGGGGGAAAAGGGAATTTCTTCTATTTATTATGTATTTTGGAGTGCTGAATTCGAATCTGAGGTTTGCTAACAAAATTTCGTTAAGGTACATGGAGAAAAATGCAAAAAAGTGGGAAAATTTTTATTTTTAACGGTTTTTTTTATTTATAATAATAATAGCTCCCGTATATAGCGTTTTACGCCTTGGGAGTAGCAAGGTACAGCTTGCCATACTAGAGCCGTTCGGTATACAAGGAAGGTAATGTGGCTAGCACTACGCTTCAGCCGTCTATTATTACCTCAGGATTGTGAATCCCAAGTACTCATTTAAGGTTGAGTCGACCAAAGTATTTTTATTTTAAATAAAAATAGTCGGCTGATGCAATGCCGGGTGTGGAATTCGAACCCACTACCTTGAGATTGGTAGACCAAACCAAACTAAAATTAATAGTTTTTATAATATTTAAATTTGTTTAAACAAATGTTAGATTGCAATGTGATAAAAAATTGTCAGACATGCCGTTGTTTCTGAAGTTGGCCAACTAAAATTTGGTAGGAGAATTTTATAGAGATATAAAAGAACGCCTATGTAAAAATATTTTAGTTAGATGCTACAGGGTGTTCAAAATATATTTATGAATTTCAACTAGTTAAAATTAAGAAATTTCAATTTTTTTAAATGGTACACCCTATATATTATCATTTTTTCTGATAGATTTTACAAAACTCTTCAACTTTTATTAAGTATGTCATATGCCTATTTTTAATAGTTTGTGATTTATTCCAATTTTTTCTCTTTTTACCCATATTTTTAATACAATTACGCCATGTGCCATAACATCATAGTTTCCATGACAAAAAGTAATATTTATCAAAATTTCATGTCTGATAAGCAAGTTAAGAACAAAATTTGAATTTTAGTTTAATTTGTTGTAATAAGTATAAATGGTAGAGATAATAGTTACAGATTCTCCTAAAAAAAATGAATTAGTCAATGTAACTGATATATACCAACAAGCCAAGAAAATTATATTTTTTTGGTTCAGTACTATATATTACATAGTACCACAGATAACATATAATCGTTATCTGTGATAGTACTTTGCTAAATACTATAAGATACATTATCTAGAAAACTTTTTCAGTGTGTAATGGGACGGTTTTGCGGCAGTAGTTATATTGGCTTTACAAAATGAATTATAAACCAAAATTACTTACTATGAGAAAAAAAAACTTTACTGTATGTCGAAGAAAATTCCTATGTCAGTAGTCTTCAACAATTAGGTAATCTAGTATTACCCTAATTTACGACTATTCCCACCGACGGAAAATCCAAGTGTCAACTTCCATAATATAGAAATACACCAAGAAATTCACGACTGCGATTTTAGTTTATTTGAGTAAAGTTAATTAATCTTAACTAATACTAACAATTGTAACTAATTATTAACCTACTTGTTAAAGATAAGTAATAAATAGATTTTTTTTTTGTCACGGCAACTATGATTTTATAGCGTAAATTGTATTAAAAATATGGGTAAAAATAGAAAATATTGGAATAAATCGCAAACTATTAAAAATAGGTATATGATATACTTAATAAAAGTTGAAGAGTTTTGTAAGATCTATCAGAAAAAATGATAATATATAGGGTGTGCGATTTAAAAAATTTGAAATTTCTTAATTTTAAATAGTTGATATTCATAAATATATTTTGAACACCCTGTAGCATTTAACTAAAATATCTTTAGATATACAGTAAAACCCCGGTTATCCGAGGTAACGGGGGGGACACCCTCCTCGGATAACTGAAAACTCGGATAATCCGGATTTATTAAAAAATAAGCACCAATACGTACTTTAAACGGTTTATTAACATGTAAACACATAAGTACCTACATATGTAGATACTATCTACATTATAAAACAGTGAAATAAGTATCTCTGTGCTGCTGTTTCATATTGCATCTTCTTTTTCTCGCTGCCATGTTTCTCCACCTGTTAAGAAGAAGCAAATCCGCTGGGGTTGCCTCTGATTGTTGTTCGATATACCTCAGAGCTGTTTCCAGAGAAGCAAAACCTTCTTGATGGGTAATCTTAGTGGAAGGCTGTTCATCCACCTCTTCGTCATAGTTATCGTCATCTGATTTTTCAGGTTCCCGAAAGGCTTTCGCTATTTCTTCAATATTCATTTCTTCTTCTAAATCATCTGCTGTAACCCATTCATCAACGTCTTGTCTTGTCACATTTTCGCAACCTTTTAAGTTTTGCATTAATTCTGATAAACTTTGTTCTTCTCTATAGACGTTGTTTCCAATCCAAATTTGTACAGGACATTTCCATCCAGAACTGCCGGTAAACCTATCTGTCTCTGGAAATTGCTTACTAATCGTTATTGCTTTCTGCTGCAAAATGGGACCTGACAGAGACACATCTTTTGATCTTTGCTGAGTAAACCACCTGAATAAATCTTCGTTAACTTTTTCATAGTCGCCTTTTTTATTGATTTTCTTCGACGAAGAGGCTTGTTTTATACACCATTCTTCTATTTTAGTGCGGTTTCTGTTCCAATCTCCAACTGTTACCTCACCTACCCCATAATCTCGTGCAACAATTTTAATTGTCTCTCCTGCTTGAATTCTCCTAATTGCTTTTAATTTATCTTCAATAGAAACGAGAATTCTTTTACGTTTGTTGCGTTCCATTATAATACGACAAACGAAAATTTAAACAAAGCAGTTGGTATACACTTAACTAGAACTCCACCCAGATAAATCATGCGAGTACATACGTATGCTACTTCTCCGTAGTGAACGCAATAACGAACTGCATTCACTCAAATTTACATGCTAAAAGAGTCCAAAAATATAAATAAGGAGAACCATTCACACGAGCCAAGGGGATACCCTGTCCGTCCCAACGATTTTAAACGGAAATATGTAAATATACTTATACATATAGTATATTTTAGAAGCTCGGTTAATACGGACCATAGACGCGCGACCTCGGATAATCAAGGTCTTTAGATTGGATCGGTTAATCCGGAGCTCGGATAATTGCGACTCGGATAATTGGGGTTCTACTGTATATTTTTTTCATCTCTATAAAACTCTCCTACCAAATTATGGTACTCCAATTTCAGAAACAATGGCACCACTGACAATTTTTTTGACAATTTTTTACCACACTGCAATTTAACATTTGTTTAAACAAATTGAAATATTACAAAATCTATTAATTTTAGGTATATAACATATGTAAAAAAGTTATGAAATTTTAAGCAGAATCTAAAAATAAAATAAAAAATAGGATGTTGCATTTAAAAAAAAACATATGTTATATTCGCCCCACTTTTTTGAAGCACCCTGTATACTCCATAATAATTTTAAAATGTGTATCTTAACCATCCCTATAACTTTTATATTTAATATTTTTTTGCAAACCTCGAAACAAATGAGATAATGGACTTTACTCTATCGTTGACACCCTGTACAGATAGAAAACAGAACTATAATTACAATCTAACCACACTTTTCCAACGAATTGTCATCGTAAAACATTTAGTTAATGATTTTTTGCGATTCGAGCTTAGTTTCTATTCTCATTTTCTTTTGTAATTTTTAATAGTTACTCTAAGAATATTGTGGAAGCACTAAGGGTAGGTATAGAATCATCGACAAAAATTCAAAGAAAGCAATCTACTGCAATAACATTTACTGAGTCCATAGTGCCTACTGTCTCACAGAAGGATGCCGATATTCATATTACAAAAAGCACTTACGTTGGCCTTATTAAATAATTACGTCACAATAAGGGAGAGATATATATTCATCTTTTGGTTATTTTGATTGGACCTGTAGCCCTGATATTAAGAATGTCTTCTTCCTAGGACTTCCTAAAGCAGCATAATATGGTAACTGTGACAAAATTTAGGCCATTAGAGATGTAAGCCATATTTATAGGCATAATTGGTCCTGTAAATTACCGACGATTTTAAAAATGCGAAATATCAGACTGCGACTTCTGAAGACACTTTGGACTATTTTAAAAGTAATATTGTAACAAAAATTAAAAAAAAATAAACAAAAGAGGTGTTTATAGTGTACCTGGTATGCCAAAGCAAAAACAATTTTTCAAATTAAGAGTTAGTAATATTTATTTGCTAATATGATTTTACTGTTTTTTGTTTATTCTATTTTATAAAGATGTTTAATACGTTGTATTCACTAATAATACTTATGTTATTATTATTGAGTTTTTTGGAATGTTTGCAATTTCTAAATAAAATCTTGTAAAAAACAATGGTTTTTGTGTGAAATGACACATCTATAAATATGACGAAAATTGGGACAAGCTAGTGACGATATAGGTGAGAGCTGAGTTTTTTTTAGTTTTTCTTGAAAATAATCAAAAACGTCAGTCAAATTACTAAAGTTTTATTCAAATTTGGAATTAAAATGTCCCCTAGTGGCATCTTTAATTTTCTTGTAAGCCTTACACTAATAATTCGGATTTTATGGATCACTGAACTAATATATTCCCTTAATGTGACGATAATTGGGATATTTACTAAGTTCATTACAACCTTCTAAATAAAAAAGACGTTTTTCCTTTAGATATAACCTAAAAAAACTTCTTCGAGATCCTTCGAAAGCAAAAGAAAACACTCCTTACTTCCATCCCAGCCTCTCGAATAACTCACCTAGCCCTCATAAAAAGCGGGTTTCAAATCGCTTTTTCCCCACCCTACCCTCTGTATCCACCCCATTTTATTCCCTTTCCTGTCCCCCTTTTTCGAGGGGGAGCGATTTTCATCCTCAGTCGGCAGACGACCGGCTCCAATTACTCGGGCCAACGGCAGCTCTCCCCCCGACAACTCCCCCTCGCTCCCATCTCTTCCCCTAATCCCCGGGGGGTTCTGGAACGGGAGCTCCTTTTTGATGACGACGAAAACTACTGCGAGAAATGGGGAGTAGCGAAGTCGGACGCCATTTTTCTTTTCTTTTTTCCGCTTTTTGGTGGATGAAAAAGAGTGGGAGGGGGGGGGGTAAACGTCTGGAAGGGAGAGGAATTGGGGTGAAGGGAGGGTTTAGAGAAAAAAAAATGTCTGGAGGGAATGACGAGAATATTCTTGTATTTCGTTTTGATTTGAGAGTAAAATAATATGTGTTCAATGTTATGATTAATGCTCTTGGTTGGTGTGAGAAAAACAGTAAACTAAAATTGATCAATTTTAACTTTTAGACTTTTTTAGAGATTATTTTTTTTTTAGATTTAATTTACCTATTGACTTTTATTCAAATTTAATATTTGTAATTTTACTTTTAACTATTGTATCGATCGGCACAAAAAAGTCACTTTATTCCAAACTCAATGGGCTGATCAGCTGAAATAGAAGCCTTCGAACTGTGGTGTTACAGGAGAATTTCAAGGATATCATGAGTGGACAAAATTAGTAACATCAGAGTGTTGGAGATGCTGAATACGAGTATCGTGATTATATAAAGCATAAAGACCAGAAAAATAGAATACTTTGGACATCTTATGAGACAGGAAAAATACCAGCTATTGCAGAACATCATGCAAGGCAAAATAGAAGGGAGATGCTCAGCTCGAAGAAGAAGGACTCCTGGTTGAAGAACTTGCGGGAGTTGTACGGAGTAAATACCAACACTCTGTTTAGAATAGCCGTGAATAAAATACAAGTGTCATTGATGGTAGCCAACGTTCTGCGAGGACAGGGCACTTAAAGAATGGTGCAATCCGTTCTTAGGAGTAGCAGACGTTTAACCAAAATTTAAGTACGCCAGTTGTTATATTATAGCCAGTTGCAAAATTTGCTAATGTTAATAATAGTTATTTTTTATACAAGACGATAAAATGGTATTTTATCGTCGACTGAAAAGATAATTTCGGGAGACGATAATGCAATTTTATCGTCCGTCGTGTAAAAAACAATATTTTTTTTCAATAGCGAGTTACGTTTTAAAAAATATTCAGAAATTATTATTTTAAGGAATTTATTATATAATGAATATGTACTCCCTGTACTTACTTACGGATCCCAGACCTGGACACTGACAAAATCAAGTATGGATAAGGTAACAAAATCTCAAAGATCTATGGAAAGACAAATGCTACAATAAGGCTGACAGATAGAAAAAGGAATGAGTGGATCAGAGGAAAAACTAAAGTAAGGGATGTTAGAAGTGAAGTAGCAAAATTGAAATGGAAGTTTGCCGGTCATAATGTCAGACAGAAGGATGATCGATGGAACAAATGCATCGTAAACTGGAGGCCTTGGGAGAATAGAAGAAGTAGAGGAAGACCCCAGATGAGATGGGCGGACGATCTGAGGAAACACGCAGGCACAAGATGGATGAGCACGGCGACAGAGAGGGAAGAGTGGAAGAGATTGGGGGAGGCCTATGTCCAACGACGGACCGAAGAGGCTGAGTAGATAGATAGATAGAAAAAATATTGTGTTGGGTTGGCGTTGGTTCCTATGTAATTTGACAAATAAATGAAGCTGTCTCTTTAGTTGTCAGCTTTGAGTCAATATTTTTTAATTCTCTTTCGTGTCGATTGCTGCTTGAATTCGAGCCAGAAATGGCTCAAAACGAAATAAGTAAATTACCAATAGATATTCAGGTTGAGGCGACAAACGCCATATCCAAACTACTTTCATTTAAATCCCGAATAACTTATGAAAACGAATACAAAAATTTTCAAAAATGGAAGCAATTAAAAATCGTGCGAGAAGCGAGAAGAAATAGTTTTTAACCTATCCTCGCTGTTAAAGTATCATTTAATCTACCCTTGCGGTTAAAGTACTATTTTATCTGCTATTTTTGATAGATATAAGGCAATTTTAACAGTTGCTATGGAAAAAAAGAATTAAATTGAATACTTTACGATACCAAGGTGCACTGTTATTTTACTTAACTGCAATTGTTCACAAATCTCACCAGTTCTGTGGGTTATAATAAGAATACATTTGATTAAACGCATTTCATAACTGGTATGGCGCTATCCCTACCAATGGAGGATGATGTAGATAAAGATGTAGATTGTATGGGAAGGGGAAAGTTAATCACCGCGACCTTATAGATCTAGTAGTCTCAGGGCTTGGCAAAAGCCTGTATCTGAGACCGTTTTAGAGAGGTTAGTTCTCCATCTTCGATATCAGCCGTGACCAAAGTTTATGGCACGAATGGTTGTCGTCTCGGCGCACTCAGTAATGAGGTGTTCTGCTGTTTCCCCATTTTCCCCACAGAATCTGCATTCGCCGTTATTTCTCAGCTTCAATCTACTGAGGTATTTAGTGAGGAGACAGTGAGTTAGAGTGATGAATCACCCCAAAAAATACCAAGGAGTGAAGAAGCAGAAATAACTACCTATTATCGAGGAAAATAATATCACTTTACTTACTACAGACTAGGAAAACCTAAATTTATCAGAAAATAATATACCTCGTAATGTGCTTGTATGCCTGTATATGATATATAGACTTCTCTTAGATCAAAAAGTTTTAGTTGAGTCAATGGTATTCGCTATTGGTTTAAGAAAAGTGCCTCTTTAATAAAGAAATGTCCCTTTTCAATCAAGAATTTTTGCATGAATCAAAGAAACTATTGTTCTTGTAGCAGAACTTCTTTGCATATTAATTTTGGGTCAAGAGTGAAATACCTTGGACATAGATAGATACTTCTATTCTCTAAAGTAATTTTTTAAAGCTTAAGTCTCTTTTCTTAAGCTTTAAAAAATTACTAAGTTAATGCTTTACGCAAAGAAACGTCGTTCTTGGCCCTATTGAAAAGCGCCAATCTTTTGGGTCAAAGTCATATTCATTTCAACTGAGAGATCCTTTTTTTCAGTGTAGAAACCCCGTGACAATCCGAAGATTGTTCTTAATTAAATCAAGGAAAACGTTTGATTTTCCTCGGTCGTAAGTTCTGATAAATTTCTTCGAGTGTGTTAGACAGTTGGTGGATTCCCATTCCTGGTTGCGGATGGAGTCTTCCAGGTTCTTTAGTTTCACTTAATGTTGATTTTCACTAGGGAAGCAGAACAGTTTTGGTACAGTAAGTGGAGAGTTCTCTCCTTTTCTAGCTAGATCGTTTGCTTTTTTAGGGTTCCGTACCCAAAGGGATAAAACGGGAACCCCATTACTAAGACTTCGCTATCCGTCCGTCCGTCTGTCACAAAAGGTCTATCTTATGAACTGTTATAGACTGTTAGACAGTTGAAATTTTTACAGATAATGTATCTATGTTGCCGCTATAAGAACAAATACTAAAAACAGAATTAAATAAATGTTTATAAATAAAAAAGTACTTTCACTACACGTTATCTTTTAAGTAAGAATTTTACATAGAATCTTTGAAGTCCTCGGTGGCCGCGTGATTAAAGCGCTATGACGTTGGAGCCGTAGTAAGGCAGGTTCGAATCCTAGTCAAGGCGACTTTTTTTAATATTTTTTTTAATTATTACATATTTATTTTTACTTTTTACATACTTATTGATTAATACAATTTTTAGTAATGTGTTTCTTCATTTTTTTTTTAAATTACTTATAGGCGCATTCAAAATTTCAGCTAAATCGAAAAAAAAGTTTATAATAATATAGTGTCTAATGCCGCAACCGCACATGCGGCATTTGGCGATCTCCGATCGGGGCTTCGCCGATTTCCTATGTGTGTGGATGGGGAAGTCGGAGTTCGGCGACTCGATCGGCGACGAGAACGAGCGCTCGTCTTTATGTTGTTGTTATCAGAACGCGCATGTGTGGATGGAAAGGCGAAAACCTATCACTAGCGCTCGGTAGTTGACGAGCGCTCGGAGTTCGCTGAATACCGCATGTGCGATTGCGGCATAATATTGTATAAATAATGAATGGTACGGAAACCTTCGTGCGCGGGTCCGACTCGCACTTGACCAATTTTTATCACTTTCTATCTCTTGGTGGAACCCAGAGTAGGAGGACTTTGTTTTCTTTGCCTAGTAAGAAGATTTAATAATTTGCTAAATTTGATGAAAGTTGTAATTATCTTTTGATAATCGTAACATGGTTAGCAAAACTAGCATTCAGAGTACTAAAATTTTTTTGGTGTATTATGATAAACTATTGATAGTTTGATAACTTAATAACTAAGCAATCAATAAGATTAGCGTTTTACATTTTCTTGGCAGTTGCCAGCAGTCTCTGGCAGTCTTACGGCAGTCGCCTATAATTACATGGCAGTCATAGGCAGTTGCTCGGCAGTCGCTGGGCAGTCGCTAGGCAGTCGCGGCAGTCACTGGCAGTCACTGGCAGTCTCTTGGAATTCAGAAGTCAATCGGCAAATTTCGGGATGTTTTTTACAAAAACTTGTAAATTTTGAAGCAAATATATATTTATTTTTCAATTTAATGTAAAAAAAAAAACTTGCAGCATAATTCTTGTTTAACAAAATATATATAAAACGACTCATGTGACGATCGGGTAACAGAAAATTTTCTCGAAAATTTCACATACATTCAGATAGATTTTTTTGTTTTATGGTTAATGATGTTAAATTAATTCATAATAACTGCAGTATAATAGATAATGAAAAGCTATCGATTGACTTCAAGGTATATCAAAAATGTTTTGGTTTTGTTTTTTTAACGCTTTTTAGAACAAAATGTTAAATATAAAAGTTATAGGGAAGGTTAAGAAGCACATTTTGAAATTACTGTAGAGCAGGGTTGGCATGATTTAAATCATGATTTAAATGTGTATACAATAGTATACAGGGTACTTCAAAAAAATGTTGCGGATATAACATATATTTTTTAATGAGAATACCCTATTTTTATTTTATAATTAGATTCTACGTACAATTCGGTAACTTTTTTGCATATCGAGGGTCACAGTGCAGTAACGCGTATCATTTTTGATACGATTTTCCAGGAAATCCCCAAAACATACCCAATTTTACATTAAATTATTATAATAATAATCTCGATCGTAAGTTCTGAGAAATTTCTTCGAGTGTGTTAGACAGTTGGTAGATTCCCATTCCTGGTTACGGATGGAGTCTTTCAGGTTCTTTAGTTTCACTTAATGTTGATTTTCACTAGGGAAGCAGAACGGTTTTTAGTACAGTTAGTAGAAAGTGCTCTCCTTTTCTAGCTAGATCGTTTGCTTTTTTATTTCTTTCTATCTCTTGGTGGAACCCAGAGTAGGAGGACTTTGTTTTCTGTACCTAGTAAGATTTAATAATTTGCTAAATTTGATGAAAGTTGTAAATATCTTCTGATAATGGTAACATGGTTAGCAAGACGTGCATTCAGAGTACTAAACAATTTTTGGTGTATTATGGTAAACTATTGATACTTTGATAACTTAATAACTAAGCAATCAATAAGCTTAGCGTTAAAAATTATTTTTAAATATTTCTTATCTCAATTGATTCCTTGATAAAACAAATCTGTTAATATTGATGTAGACCTGTCATCTTATAACAATCACTCTCTTATACGTTTAGCGAAATAAATTAATTGTTTTGAACTGTCTTCGTTTGACATGGAAAAACATACACGATCGTCAGCCGACTGCACCAATTAGTTAGAATGGCAAAGAGGAAACCCTGGAGATTTCGAAAGCGATGGGCCCGAACTGCCGCGGCACATTAATCTTGTTCCGAAGTTACATATGAGATGAGAGATGAAAGAGAACAGGTCTAAAAATAAGCCGCCCAGGTAAGTAAGTGTATTTCCTTTTACTGCATTTTCCTATGCAATAGGTACTGAGTTTTTCTCATCGTAATCCTCGTGTCCACTTATAAGTAACTTGCAAGAGTTTTCTCTCAATAAATGCTTCTTTGCAATTTCTATTCTATACTATTTCTATTCTCTATGAAGAATAGGTTTATCGTGGGCGGCATTCGGTAAACTAAAGCATTTACTGAGATCTTATCTTCCAATATGTTTAAAAAGAAAGGTCTTTACCAGTGTGTATTGCCAGTCACACTTTGACAAAAAAGAACATAGAATACAGATCATGCAACGGAAAATGGAAAGGTCCATGTTGGGAGTTACACTTAGGGATAAAATACCCAATCATACCATAAGAAATTGAACAGGAGCAAGAGATGCGGTGATATCTGTCTTACATTCTAAATGGAATTGGGCAAGACATGTGGCTAGGTTAACAGGACGGTGGACAAAGTGACTTGTGGAATGGAGACCAAGACACGAGGCCTATAGAACCAGAGGACGACCTCCTAGTCGATGGCAAGTGGCACAAAATAGAAAGAAAAAGTTGAGGGAGGTTTTTGACATTGAAAATGTTTCTGCTATCCTATATAAGGGAGCCCAAATCGAATTAAAATGCTACATTTGCCACACCATGACGTCATATATACAAGGGTATAGGAAATCTCGGCGCAGCGGCGGCAGTCGGCCAGCGCGCGCAAAAACCATTACATCGCTAATTGTTTATTGATATACCTTTATTAGTTTAAAAGCAAAAAATATGGGGTTTGCTTTCATACCTTGTCAAGACATAAGCGAAACTTTTAAATTGTTTCTTTTTTTCATTTACGCCTTCGTTTTTCGTTAAATGAAAGTTATATTAAAAAAAGTCTATTTTTAAACCAAATTTTCGCATGATTGAAATGAGTTATTCATGTTTAAAGTTTTTTTTGGTCATAAGCGCTAATGGAAATGTTTTTTTGTAAATAATTATAAAAAATTACTCCCTACGAAGACTTTATTGTGTACTGGATCAAAAAATAAGTATTTGTTTTCTCTATACGGTGGTATTAATATATCGATTTTTGATGATAGTGCCCTTTTACCCGGTCTAATTTTGTACTACTTTCGGAATAAGGGTCTCCATATCATGTACTGTACTTCCATCCCTGAAAAAATCAGCTTGTGACACCGACGTTTTAATCTACCTACATCATAGGTAGGTGTAGGTACAATACTCTAAATATATTCTACCTAGACAGTAGCTGACAGTAATAATTAATTTGTTATCCGATAAGTAGTTGTCCTTATATAAGTTTAATCATCTTATACCTCCCATAACGGTAGGTTTTGGATTTTTTCCTGATTGGTTTGTTAAACAAAAATATACTGGGCATATAAATGTCTAACACAATACATGTATTGAATGTACTTATTTTAACCAATGCATTGTTTTGTTTTTTTAATCTCACAAATAAGAAATGTCTTATAGTTTTTATTATTTCGTAACCTCTTACGATATAAGAGGGCCCCCCACAAAGTGTTTTATTACTTAATGCTTAGATTAAAATTTAATAATATATTTGTACATAAAATAAAATAGACTAGAAAGTCAATTAATAAATATTGGACTAAAAATATTGTATTTTTAGTCCCCTAATTATAAAGGAGAGATATCCAACCATTGCATTATTTTACTCACAAATAAATGTTTTATGGTTTTTATTATAAAACAAGGATTAATTTATTATACACCCCTTAACCGAAACACTCCAAGGAGGATATTTCATGACCCCTTATTTAAAGTGGACAAGCTTTATTAGTCAATGTTTTAATTACCCAGCGTCTTTAATAAAAATCTAATGTAATTTTTCATAGAAATGATCTGACATAAAAAGCAAATTTTATCTGAAAACTTTTTGATTATCTACAAGGAGTAAACCGCTGACAAATGTCTGTATGCTAATGCCAAAGTAATGCCAAAAATACAAATTAAATACCAAAATTTCTCATATAATGCCCCATTAATGCCAAGCTGATTCCAATATAATACCACTAATACCACCAATAATATGTAACACATTTGTTTAACGAATTTACCTGTAACAATAGTGGTAGGTACGTGCACAGATGTTTTCCTAGGTATAACTTAAAAGTCGTTAAAAAGTCTAATTATATTTAAAGCAACTATATTTATAATTCCAACTAATTGCATTATAAGGCCAATAATGCACAAGTAATACCATTAAAATTTTAGCGTTTTTAATTTGTGTAACATATTTGTTTAAAAAATTAACCTGTAACAATAGTAGTAGTAACCTGTAACAATTTTTGTTGCATCCATCCCGCCGAAACCGCTTCACCAATCTTGATGATTCTTTTTTTAAATGATAGGTATATATGTGTAGATTTGTTATGAAGTATTTTTATAGTTAAATAGGCTATTTCTTTGTGTAAAACGACTAAATACTAAAACATACCTGAAAAACACCTACACACAATACCTTCAGAAATAAATTATTTGTCATTGTCAGTGGTGTGTCAGTTAGATTATATATTAAGTTTTTAGATATTTTAGGAGTGAGTTCATACCGCCAGCTTTAGATACATAAATATTAGCACAAAGTTTCGTTTAAACGACATTAGTGAATTAGCTACACAAAGCGATTTTAGGAAATTCATCCTCTTAGAGAGTAAAATTATGTCGGAACAGTTTGTTGTATGAAAATTCCTTAATATTTGGTCTAGAAGAATGAAATCCTACAAAAAGAATTAGAAGAAATTTTTGAAATTCATCAACCAAATGGGTAAAGTTAGTAAAAATTTATATAAAACTTGGTGACCTCTGGATTATACACATAAAAATTGGCACAAAGATAAAGCGAATTTATGAAATTTATACACTTAGGGAGTAGAATAGGGAATGAAAGTTTGCTGTACGAAAATGCAATACTATAACATAAAATTTTATACAAGGGTTTATTTAGTGACATCATAACGAAATATATCTTCCTCAATTATCCTTCAAAGAATAAAAAATAACCTATAAAGAGAGTATTAGTGCTCTTAATAAATAAAAAAAGATGAAAAATAAAAAACATCTATGCTCACTAGAACTATAAAGAAGTAAAAAATCATTTAAATCAATGCATGAACGATTCGAGGTGTAACGCAAACGTAGTCGCGGGAAAAAGCTAGTAATTTATTGAATTATTTTATTTAACTGATTAATTTTCATTGAAAAGGAATTTTTGTAATTCGCCACTATATTAGTTAAAAACTAAGAAACTCATATCAAATTTAAGTTTTGCGATTTTGACTTATACTTTTTACAAAATCTGAACACATTTTGAAGGAAAAAAAGCTTTTCATAATATTTGTGTAGATTGACTACAAGTTGTATAACAAATTTCTACGACCGCTCTACCTAGTGGTCTGCAGCATCGCCTTGTGGTGCAAACGTGGGCCTGTTAATCTGTGACGTGACGTACAACAGCCAAGAAAAACAGAAGCGTGGCCAAGAATTTAGTAATTTAAAAAAAATGTCTTTTAGATACAGTAGTAGGTATTAAAAAGTTTTGTGTTTAAATGGGGTTTGCCTTTAACAGTTAAAAAATTATATCGTAAAGTGTAACTTTCCGTAAGAATTGTTTATCTGTCATCGATCATGATCTGTCATCATGTTAACCTAATGTTTTGTATGTTATTTTGTTTTTTTGCTTGTTTGTTTTACGGATAGGTGGCGATCACATAATTATTATTGATAATGTTTTATTTAATGTTAACATTACTACTTTTTCAGTGAATCTTTAAATCTGTTGGTTTTTGTTAAGTTCGTTATTTAAACATATGTATGTAATACACTCATATTAACATTAATCATATTTTTACGTTTTTATTCATCATTTTCAATGCCCCCCGGTTGCATCTTTGTAAAGGACTGTGAATTTTGTTTAGCAAACGGAATAAGCTAAATGATGATGATTGATGTCTAGTATATCACTGATTTGCAGTGGACATCAATTATTACAAATAAGCTATAAGCGTGCGTGAGGTAAGCTATCAAATGAGGAGGATTGCAAAGTTTCAAATCAACAAATCACTGAAGTGGTATATAATAAAGAAAACCCAAACAGCAATCTTTGTGGACAACACTCTATCGCTTGAATGAGAAAAACGTTTTATAAATTGTGTAGCTTAGAATATACAGGGTGAGTCTTAAATAAGGCAAATATTGTCAAGGCTGGTAGATCTGGATAAAAGAAACATACTTTCCGTTTTTCAAAAAGTCCAAAATAACCGAGATATTTTACATTGAAAATGACAAAAATAATTGGATTTCCGCTTAGATTTTAAGATCGAGTGGGAATCTTTCCTGGGTTTTGTTTCTTGTAAATATAATCTACTACCTACGTTGCCATATATTGTAAGAGTCTTGTTTCCCGTTAAAAAATAGTTTATATTAAATGTTGTTATTTTAACAAATAATATTTTTTTACAATATTATGAAATTACTCTTTTACAATATTATGAAATTACTATGTTTTTTAACTCGAAATTAAAAACAAATTCTAAATTTTCAATTTTTTTTTCGCGAAAAAAACTTATTCGCGAAAAAAACTGATAGATGTGTTTCTGGGGTCGATATACTACCTCTAAAAATATTTGTACTTATTTGACACACCTTGTACACTCAGATGCAATAAAACGCAACGGAGAAATTTTTGGTCAAATCTAAAGGGTTATATTTTCGTTATTTTTAGCCCTATTTTCATGAATTATTTAGCAAGTTGTATATAATTATTATACCAACTTTAATTCGTAAACTTTAGTATTTAGCATATTATACAGAGTTAATCGAGGGGTTGTTTTTTACCTTAACTTTAAATCACCCTCTGCAATAAGTTCGTGCGTAAATTTTTCTAAAATATAATTTTACTGTCAGAACCATGTCTCATTGTTTTTTCATCATGTCAATAAATGTCTTGGTTAATTTTTAAGAGCGTAACGAACCAGCCACCAACAATTTGCAATTTTTTCAATTATCATTTCTTTTTGAAGTTATTTTTCGATATGACAAGGCGGCTAGAAATGCTTGGCAGGAGGGTTAGAGGTTGCGAGTCGGTATCAGCTTCATTAAATGAACTTCGCTTGGTTCTCAAAGAAGAATGGGAAATCGTAACCCAATATGATATATGCAGCCTCAATGACAGTATGAACGGAAGTATACAGGCAGTTATAGCAGCCAAGGGAGGCAATAAAAAGTATTAAGATATTTTTGTAATTTTTTTCTCTGTTTGTATACTTGAGTATTATAGATGTTTTCTTTAATATCGTTAGTTCTGTTATCGTTATTAATGTTGATTAAAACCAGGACTGTATCGTTAGTCTTTAACGTTTTTTTAATTTAGTATAGAGTATCCAATAGTCACCAAAACCATCTCGTCATATTAAAAAAATCATCAAAAGATAATGATAATTAAAAAAAATGTAAATTGATCGTAATCAATTAATTTGGCTCTTGAAAATTAACCAAGGCATGTATTATTGACATAAATCAAAAAAACAAAATTCAGCTCAGAAGTCATGGTTCTGACCGTAAAGTTATATTTTAGGAAAATTTACAGACGAAATTTTTGCACAGGGTGTTTTAAAGTTAGGAAAAAAATCCCTCGATTAACGCTGTATAATTTGCTCAACACTAAAGTTTATAAAGAAACTGAAGCTTACGAATTAAAGTTGATATAATTATATATACAGTTTGCTAAAAAAATAATGAAAATAGGACAAAAAATAACAAAAATATAACACTTTAAATTTGACCAAAAATTTCTTCCTTGCGTTCTTTACATCTGAGTGAATAATACGCCAGAATAGGATGCATTCGAAAATAAAGAAAATGGAAGTTTACCATAACTGTCTTTCTTCAAATAAAACATTGTCTGCCACCTAAACCGTACCATATAAACCATAAAAACTCGCGTTCCCCAGTCGATAGAGTCCCACAAAACGATCGCTCCGAAAGAATCCGTTTTTTGTCCGCGTCCACTTAATCGTTCGTGTCCGGCCAAATTTGAATTTAATCGTTTGGCCGTGTCCGACCGAAGGGAAAAAGACGACTCGCAACTGTCCAATCCACTAGCCAGCGGACAATAACATTCCCGGTCGCGGAAGGAAAAACTCGAAAGACGTCGTCGTCGTCCAAAATGGCCGGCCAGTTTTTTGCCGCGGCAGGACAAATGATTATGGTCCCGGGGACATTCCTGCGCGTCCGCTCGTCCCCGTTTCTCGCTGCCGGACGATTACCGGCACATTTGCTTTATTGTTATTAATAGCGGCCACCATATTGGGATGGGGAAAAAGGGAACGTTGCGATCACCCGTTTAGCAGTGGCGTCTCAAGTAAATTTTCTTTGATTTAAGTAAAAACAATCTTCGGATTGTCATGGAATTTTTAACAGGACACTGTCTCCTCAACGAACACTTCAGTAGGTTGAAGCTGAGAAACAACGGCAAATACAGATTCTGTGTGGAAAATAGGGAAACACCACGACAGCTTACCTATCACTGAGTGCGCCGAGACGTCAACCACAGGTACAGCTGATGTCGAAGATGGGGAGCTGGCCTCTGTGGCCAGGAGCCCTCTCAGATACTCAAAGCCATGAGACTGTATGATCATTTATAACTCGTTTTAACTCAAGAAAGAGGAACACACAATAGGTCGCGGTGATTAACACCCCCCTAAACATTCTACGTTCTACGTGACATCGACCTAGATATGTTTTTAAATAACATTATTAATTAAACAATTAAAATATAACCATCGGGTCGACGAAATCAGACGCGGTCATTGCCAGATTAGTGGAATTATATTGTACCCTGTTTGATGACATAACCGGCGATCACCACGATGAGAAGACGAATACAAAAAAGTATGCATAAGATATAGGCTTCGTGCATTTCAGTTGATTTCCGACTGCAGTGCTCCATACGACAGAAATCAGAAATTTTCACACGCATAATAATATTGAAATCGTGGCTTTGTCATAATATTTAGGTATTCTAGTTTTTTGCTGGTGCAGTTATTGAAACTATAAAACTCTCAGGTACGAGGTTTGTATGATGTAACGCTGTTTCGGGTTGTGAAAAAAAAATCGAACTGGGTGTCGCGTTGTATTCTGACAATCTCAAATATTCCTTGCCAAAAAAATGTTAACGCGTAAAGGAGGGCATAATTACGTGGTTGTTGGTTACAACAACATTCAATAACTCAAGTTTCCCGAATATTTAACTCTTCCGAATCAACATTTTATAGCTTCACAACTTCTCAAACAAAGTAACTAGCAAGTGAGTAATCAAAGTGCCCATTATATATTCAATAAATTAAATAGACATATACTATGAGAGGATAAAATATAGTTTCCAATATTAATGTTATACTATTTTTAAATCAACTAGTGCTTACATTTTTTATGGATATCTTCTAAAGTTATAATTATGTATCTTTAAAAAATTTAGTTATAGCCGAAATACCCCAAATTATGTCCCCACTAGCAAAACCGGTGCGTAAAACTATGCTCACTACCGTAGTTGAACTCATCTAAAAAGTTTTATTAACTTCAATAATAAATTATAATACCATGTTCAGGTCAACAATGTAACTGCTATTCAGCATAAAAAAACACTTGGTATTTTCTAGTTGAACGTGCAATAATGAGGAAACAACTTATGCCGACCAAGATGGAGAAGAACTGCGAAAACTAAGAAAAATCAATTGCTAGCCCTCATAGAGAGTGAATTTTCGGAAAGGAGCACTATTGATCATAAACAACTCGAAGACTCGATGATTCTCTCATAATGAAAACCAGATCATTGAATGAATTTACTTTAAGAATAGATAAAAATATAATATTTTATACATAATCGAAACGCAAGGTTTGCATAGAAGATCCTGAAATTACCAACTATTCGAAGAGCTTTATAGCAGATTGAACCATTAACAGCGTAGAAATTAATTCTTCTGAAGATATTTCATTTTACAATATTTTATTGTGCACTACGCTAACACGTATAGGTTGTAGGGAAGGTGTTGTATAGGTATAATTGGCAAAATATCGCACAAAAAAAAGGATATTCTAATATTCGCACGGAATTCAGAGAGACGAACGACGTTGAAATCAGTAGATTTGTGAGCCTCTTATTACAAGCATCGATTTTCAAGTCAAATACTGATCATATTAAAGTCTTGTTAAGAAAAATATTGTCTAAAATATGTTTAAACCTCTCAAATAGAAAAACGTAATCTGGATCTATTGTGTCCGCCTTTCTTGAGTTATAACTCATCATACAATCTCATGGCTTTGACAAAAGTCAATATATTTGCGTATCTCAGAACCAGATGTTTGGTTTGGTATGTCGGACTTAGGTTTTCAAAACCGACTAAAAATTTCCTCTTTCTCCAGCCTCTGTACTCCCTGCGGAAACCGCCGCGCCGTCAGGCATTACGTCGGAAGGAGAGGATCTATCTATTGCTCTTCCTCCTAGTCACTGAACTCATTGCTTCTCTTCTTCTAACCGCTTTTGTTGCTAGCTCGTTTTCTTTCTGCAGAACGCAGGTCTTGGAGCACTTTCTTTGCGAAAGTATTGGTCGCGTTCCAGGATGTCTTCGAAGAAAGCATCGCATCAATTAGTGTCTCTGATTGAATTGCCTGTTCGTGGACAATCTCCAAATGAGTACGCATCACGTTGAAACGGAAGCACACAAAGAACACTTGCTCTGCATCTTGAAAAGCAGCTATGTCTTGAGATAATCTGTGTCAGGTAGGAGTTGACTTCACCATGGTTCCGATTCCAAACCAAACCAAACCAAAAGCAATAGTGAAATACCGTATATGAGAGTATATTACAGAGGTTAGTCCTCTATCTTCGATATCAGTAGTACCAAAGTTTATGGCACGAATGGTTGTGGTCTTGGCGCACTCAATGGTGAGAAATTCAGGTGCTTCCCCATTTTCCCTACAGAATCTGCATTCGCCGTTCTTTCTTAGCTTCAATCTATTGAGGTGTTCATTGAGGAGATTGTCCAGAGTTAAAAACCTCGTAAAACCCCGTGACAATTCGAAGATTGTTCTTACATAAAATGTTAAAGTTAAGGGTTAAAACATCCAATATTCTTCCAAGACGATCTATTTTACTATTTCAAAATATTGTTCTGAGGTGTTTGAAACCAGAAAAGAAAAAGAGTAAATATCTTACCGGAAGAGCCATCACAGGTACAAGAAAAATAGTTCTTCGATCTCGTTTTTTCGCCACGAGCCGTCACTGCCACCAGTGCAATTAATTAGAGATCGTCGGGTACCGCCTGCGAGCACAGTTCTTTTCGAGAATCGAACTCGGACAGGCGCCGCTTTATTGCTAATCTACGTGGCTAATTGTCTTTGGTCGAGTTGCGCCTGTTTTTTCCGCGTCTCGGCGTGGTCGGCGTCCGCCTCGATCGATCGATCGTTTCAAATTGAAAACGCGGCGGCTCTAACGAGATTCCTCCTCGGTTCGTGCCGCCTTCGGTCCTTTAATTCCGCTAGTTGAACTGTCGTCGGTGTCATGTATCTCCGACAAGCTTAAAAAAAGAGAAAATGACTCCAACCAGTTTCAACGTTTGGTACTACATCGGTTTACACAAAACAAAATACCTCTTAATATGGAATAGTTAAGAGGGGTGAGAGAGTACCAATGAGTCATTTTACAATTCGATATAATTTTGTCTAGAGACTTCTTAGAGTAATCAGTCTGAAGCAAATCCGTTTTAATATTATTTAATTCAGCATTAAGTGATGCTTGGCCACTGCATAGAATTGTCACTTAGTTGGTTTGGTTTGGTTTGGTCAACCAAAAACTAGTAGCCAGTCGACAGTTATTAATCAGTTGACAGTTAGCCTCACAGTCTCACCAGTCGTTATTATTAAATGAATAGAAGTTAATTTCTGATCATTATCATCATTTTCAGCTTATTCGACCATTTCCGAACAATTTCCAATTATGGTGTAGCCTCCCTTCATACTCTCTTCGTAGATGAGCCCATTGTTGTTTACTGTTGGCTATGAGGGCCCAAGTTATCCCTACTAATTTCCTAGTATCATGGTCCCCTCTCAGGTTTTCCTCTAGGTCTCTTAATTCCTCGTGGGTACCATGCTATGTAATTGTTGCGGTCCATCTGTGGATGACATCTATTACCTGGGTCTTTTGTCGTATCCACTTTATTCTTTTACGGTTTCTCTTGGTTATTCCCAGCAAATTTCGTTCCATTGAGCGTTGTGTGACCTGCAGTTTCCTTATAATGTTAGTTTTACGTGTCCAGGTTTCGCATGCATAGGTCATGACTGGCAGTACACATTGGTCGAATGTTTTCTTCTTTAGATAATGTGGCATTCTAGATTTGAATATGACTGAATTTCTTCTATAAGTACCCCACGCTAACTTAATTCTGATTTTCTGTTGATTTCTGGTAGTAGAGATCCCTCTCAAAACTTAGAGAAATACAAAAACGACAGAGCTTTTTGTCTTTCTCAGTTGTAAATTTGATGGAGTCATTTTTTGAATTGAGATGATTGAGAAAGGAGTCTAACTGTCTATCGGTTCCATTCCAGCTTCATTCCATTCTGGATAATGAAAGTATGGTTAACATTGTGACTGTATGGTCAACGGCAAAATTAATTGCATAACAGAATCACAATATAATCGTAAAAACAACTAACTACTGGTTAACACAGAAATACAGTTCAAAAGGGCTAAGTCAAACACAACACGCAATGAATTTCAGTCAGGCAGTATTAATAACTCATTAATTCAAGTACAGTCAATTCGAACCTTGACGTAAGGCTCAAAGAAGACAGGCCATAGAGAATGCTTGTGAAAGAAATAATGCAATAATGCCGTTATGAAGATACAAAAAAATCCAAAGCAATAAACAAGCAAAAAACTTGGGCAAATGAGATAGATTGCTTGTAAAGTATGAAGTGTAGGTTTCAACCATTGGTAGAATATCAGAGAGTGAAAATTTTTGAATTACAATATTAAAGTCACACTGTAAAATTCCAGCTAATACCAGTCAAATACAAACAAGAGAGCATCTTCTGAAACTTGCCAAATGTGATAGCAAGATAATGAGTAGATCCTTAAACTATTTCAGCTCTATAAAATTAGTCCATTGACGAGGTGCTGTGTATATTTTAAATTAGAAGTAAGGAACATTGGGTTGTAGTAAAGGTATATTAATTCCCACCAGATCAGTACCGGCCAAATTTATAAATATCTACGGATGATTTAAGAGGCATTAAACAGACACTGGTTCGCTCCTAAGAAAGCAAGCAGAAAATAGCCGGGACTTAGAAGGTTGGAAGGTAATCTTCCCAAGTATAGTAAACAAATGATTTGAACATAATATAATAATTAATCAATATGCCTAATCAATATAAACCTAGTTTATATTGATTAGGCAAGCAACGTATTTGGAACCAAAACACTTTAGGACTTTCATTATCTTAAATATTACATCAAATGGATCAGACGATAACATGAAGATTATTTTTAAGTCTGAAACTACACTAAGAAGTGTTTTAACAAAAATAAAACCGGAAACATCGACAAAAAAGAAGATGAAGATCTAAACCCTCTACCAGGTACCCTGTGAGGAGTCTTATATTGGAGAGACAAAATGTCCTATAAATGTACGACTAAACGAGAATAAAAATATGCTCATAGAGGTGAAACAATGAATTCTGGCATTGCAGACCACGTGTTGTAAAAACAACGTAATATAAAGTGGTCAAAAGTTCGAATTTTCTGTAGGGAATTTAAAAATGGCGTCCATTGAACCCAAAGAGGCCTGGTTTGTAATATAAAAGCCAAAGCAATAAGACTCTAAGTCTCGGTCTCAACATTTAATATGACAAAAATGTTTGTCATATTAAATGTTGAGTAATATGACAAAAATTTTGTCATATTAAATGTTGAGACCGAGACTTAGTGTCTTATTGCTTTGGCTTTTATATTCTGTAGGGAATCTCATTGGAAAAAGAGTAAATTTATATATGCCGTTATTATGGCAAACAATGATAACCTATTTAGCAATCCTAAAACCCACCGCAATGTGGGCATCCTCAATGGAACCTCACTATTGATTGCACCCAACTTTTTCACCGATTAATCTAATAAACTCAGTATTTTTAAGATTTAGATTACACTTGATCATGTGAGTGAACTTGATACTGTCAAGACTTAAATAAATGTCAACTTGAATTTCTATCAAGTTGGGAAAAATCATGTAAAATATAGTTCTAGTAAACCAATTTGATGTAGGTTCCAGAGATCAGTTACCTGCATGACATCGACCCAGATATGTTTTTAAATAACATTAAAAATTAAACAATTAAAATACAACAATATCGGGTCGATAATCAAACGCAGGTTACCGAAGTTCCATTTTCTCATGGTCATAGCCGGGTGAATGTAATTAGATGGAAAACTATTGAACGACGTAATCGGCGATGACCACGAGGGATAGGAAATATAAAAAAGTATGCTGAAGAGAGCGGGAGTTCAGTCAGTTAGTTGCAGTTAAACGGCAGTTAGTCGTCAGTAGTCGTAGTTAGTCAAGTTAATTGAGAAGACAGAAGTCAGCTAAGGAAGACGCTGTTGTAAGTACTCCTTTCAGCATACTCTGTACTCTGTTTAGTCTTGGCAATTCCAAGAATTGTTTTGACATTTCCAAGAATTGTTTTGACATTTCCTAAACCATTGTATATCTTATGCTAAATAAATGTATTTTTTCCTAATGATTGTTTTGATAAAAAGAGAGAACCTGGTATAAACAACTCTAGCAAACAACCCCCAGCTAGGTCGCGACAATACATCTTGCCTAAAGGTTATGTAAACTAAAACTAATCAAGGCAATGGAAGTTCCCTTTTGTTTTCAAAATAGTATTAAAAGAAAGAAAAAAGTTGTCTTTTTAAAGACAGCTATCCATTTCATATTATTCTGTTGTTAGGTACCTTATATCGCTGTTATATAAGACCCTTTTTTGTTTGCGAATTGCCCGTTAGGAAAAATAAAACCGCCAATTGAACATGGACCCAATTTACTAAAAAAAGCCCTAGTGATTTACAATCGGTAACTGTTACGTCGTCGACGGTGGATTTATGGCCGACCTATCCGCGACTAAATCACAGTCGCCCATGGGCACTCGGAGAACGACGCGACCAGAAAACAAAAGACAGCCGGCCGGCGAATGATCGCGGCCATTTTAATGGGTCCAGTTTTTAGCCTCGCTCGGTCCGTATCAAAGTCGTCGTTTCTCCCATTGTTTTGTGTTTTGTTTTGTTTTGTTTTATTTCTTATAGTTGTGTACCTATGGTATTACTAATTTCCTGTAATTTTCAATGAATTGGAATTTACACAATTTTTTTGCGATATTTGGTTACATTTTTTAACAATAAATACATATTTCTACTGGTTGTGTATTAATTTTATCCAGATCAGTAAATATCCGTTTTGTTATTTTCATGTCTAAGGGTGCGTTTATGTTGGAGCGGCGATAAACAATAAGAGCAGCGATAGTAGCGAAGCAAAGAATATTATTATATTAATTTATTAGTAGGTGTTTGGAGCAACGAGTCGAGACACGGTTGGCAGTTGAGCAACGATAAGAGTAGCGCTAATTCACTGCTTTTATCGTTTATCGCAGCTCCAACATAAACGTACCCTAACGAGACTCTGCTTGCCAATGATTAACTACAGTAGTAACCAAATAAAATTTTGTTGTCACGTGATTAAGCTTGACTGGCACAGCGTTGCCCGTTTTTATATATTTTCTTTTAATCAAAATATTTTAGGAAACAAAAATAAATGAATTATAAATATATAAACAGTTATTATTTATATCAACAAAACTGGACATAAAGGGTCATTACTACCGCTTGATTTTTATGGCTATTAATCTTGTACATTTTACACTAAAAGAGGTTATAAAAAGAATAATGTTCGACTGCAGGGTCTGCTAGTAAACATTTTTAAGCTTAAAGTATTTTTAACATTATTTATTTAATCGAAAAACTCGTAATACAAAACTAAAGTATCAAAACAAATGACAATGTCAGGAAATAAATCAATAAATGCGGCATCTTGACATTCTTTACAGCAGAGCTACCACCTGAATCCCCAGCGCGAAATTTAAATTCCAGTTAGTCAGCACGGCGTCGAATATGTCCATGGTTGGCAACAATGAATTTAAAAATCGCGCCCTCGATTACGTAACTAAAATTTTAATTGATATCAAATATAGTTAAACAGTTTACAATATAATTTCACTAATATGGCGATGACTGCGAGGAACTTAACCTTCAGTTACTTACATCTGATCACTTTGACGAAATTGATATTTTTATTCTGTTAATTATTAATGTTTATAGAGGGTGTCCCAATATTCGTAATTTTCCAATATTCATATCGTGTCCAGTGAACTTATTTTGATATCTATGGAATATGGCGACACCCTGTATATTGTTTATTTTAAAACATATCTAGATCGACGCAATGCAAGGAACTGGTCCTTCTTGCGATTACATCAACATAGCTGACTAAAATTAAATTTTACATAATTTTTTTCCCAAATGAATATAAACCCAAATCAATCCAGTAAAGTTGGTTTTTGACATTACTGTAGAAATAAGTATGCCCGACCCGTATAAATTGATAAGGAATCGGCTAGCATTAAACTAATTTGGAATCTGGACCGTCTTAATGGTCTTATATAATAAATACACGGATTTCCTTTTAGAGCGTTTCGCGGAGCGTTTTGCCCGCTTTTATTGCAAAATTAAATAAAAGATTAATTATTTTCGGGGCCGCAATTCGACCGCCTCGCTTATCTAAAACGAATCTGCCTTAATTTTTCACCAAACCGAACCGAAAGTAGACTTTTTTCTTCGGAATTGAAACAAGGCAACGGTTAATTTATCAAAAAATAACAAAAAGAATAACGGTCTTTTTATTTTATTCTTATTTTTAAGATAAAGAAAGACTATAATCTCATTATAAAATTGGTTACATCTCTCTCATTTTAGTAATTAAAATTTTAATTATGGGTTATTAATAGTTGATATAGCAGGGTTATATTTTACTAATTTTGTCACTAATAAACACAACTTTGTATTAAGCCAAAAAACTAGCGATACATTGGAAGGATTATATAAATTATTAGATACATTGGATATACATTAAAAACCTGCGGTTTTACTCTCAGTAGGTAACTTTTAACTCAGGCACCATCGAATTCGAAGGTGGTCAAAGAATTCCTAGAGAAGCTGAACAAATTAGGCAAAGAAAATAAAGTCCTCACCTCATACTCTGGGTGCTAGCCCACTAAGGGATAGAAGGAAATGAAAAAGAAAACGATCTAATATAGAAAAGGAGCTGGACAAGAACCGTTCTGCTTCCAAACTGGAAACCAACGTAAATCAGAACTCAAGAACCTGGAAAGTAGTGGTATATTTTCTATAGATATCAAATTCCAGGCAATTATTAGTAATTCTAATAACTAATACATCTAGAAATGGTAATCTGTCGTTGTTCTCAATTTCATCTCTCAAACTGATTCTTAGCAAGAAAACGATCTAATATAGAAAAGGAGCTGGACAAGAACCGTTCTGCTTCCAAACTGGAAACCAACGTAAATCAGAACTCAAGAACCTGGAAAACTCCATTCATAACCTGGAATGAGAATATCCCAACGGTCGAAGACACTCGAAAAAGTTTCTCAGGACTTGCGACCGAGAAAAATCAAAGATTTTCCTTGATTTAATAAGAACAAGCTTCGGTTTGTCACGAGATTTTTAACAGGACATTGTCTTCTCAATAAACACCCCAGTAGATTGAAGTTAAGAAACATCGGCGCGGCGTATGCAAATTCTGTAGGATAAATGGGGAAACACCAAAATACCTCATCACTGACTGCGACGAGACGACAACCATTCGTGCCATAAACTTTGGTATGACTGATATCAGATATGGAGAACTAACCTCTATAAAACCGTCTCAGATACTGGCTTTTGTGAAAGCTCTGAGATTACAATTGAGGGTTGGAACCTTTGGTGTTACACAGCAAAATAAAACACTAAATCACCACAATACACCAAAACACTTTCACTTTTACACTGGACGCGCGTTTCCCTAACCATGTTAGCATCATCAGCAGATGATTATAAACTAAAATACAATCTACAATTGGAGCGTTTATATACTCGCTCAGTGGGCACAGAGTGGGCGTGGCAAGATCTAGCCAACCGAGTCAGAACCCACCGAGCGTAACAGTTAGATTTCCGCCACTAGAGTAGTAGGAACAAAGAACTTGAAGGAATTGGACCGTTGTCTCTGTTCATACTATCTTTACATTTATTAATTCTGATGCTTTTATACGCATCTAATTGCCTGTAATTTGAGACTAGTTTAATTAATTTGAAGTTATTAACATCTATACAATGTTCTTTATCAACAATATGTTCGGCAACGCAAGATTTATCCGGTCTACCATATCTTATCTGAGCTAAATGTTCTTTAAATCTAGGTAATATTGATTTTCTAGTTTGCCCAACATATTTCTGATTACAATTTTTACAAGAAATTTCATAAATACCCGACCTTTCCAGTAGAGGTGAATTTCCAAATGTATCCTTTGGATTACCTAATAATTGTTGTAATTTATTATTAGCACTATAGGTACACAAGTTTATAATTGACATTCTTAAAAATTCCTTTTAGACCACGGGATAACTGTCTATCAAACGGTATTGAAAAATATTTTGATGTATCTTTCTCCACTTGAAAAATCGAATTTTCAGAAATCATTAACCTATACCTACGTTTTCTAATTATTTTATCAACTAGTGAAGGAGAATATCCATTACACTCAGCTACACTCCTAATGTAATCTCTTTCTATTTCATATCTTTCGTTGGAAAGTGGAAAACTAAGTAATCTATGAACTAAGAAATTTAAACTAGCCATTTTATGTTCAATACTATGATATGATTCATTAGGAATATATTTGCGTGTAGTGGTATATTTTCTATAGATATCAAATTCCAGGCAATTATTAGTAATTCTAATAACTAATACATCTAGAAATGGTAATCTGTCGTTGTTCTCAATTTCATGTGTAAATTTAATGGAAGGAAAACGATTATTTAATTTAGAAATAAAATTATCTATGGTGTCGTGTGTCAAAAACAGCAAAAATATCATCCACATACTTAAACCATACTCTTGGAAAATACTCAAACTGATACTTAGCCAACCACTTCAAACCTGCTCATGAATAAATTAGCCAAAAATGAAGACAATGGATTACCCATTGCTGTACCTTCCCGCTGTTCAAAAAAGTTGTTATTAAATTGAAAACAATTTTGTTTCATACATAACGATGTAGGCTCAATATATTCAATCACAGTTTTGTTGTCGAGACCACATTTGCGTTCGGGAACAACGAACACTTGGGAACAACGAAGATACATCAAAGGAGACCAAAATTTCACCTTCATGCAATGTTATATTTTTAATTTTATTAATGAATTCAATATTATTTTTAACTGAGAAAGAAGGTCCATGATTAGGTAAATTTTCGAATTCCCTTGATAACCATTTTGCCAAATTATAAGTCGGAGAACCTACAGTCGAAACAATTGGGCGCATAGACTTGTCCGGTTTATGAGTTTTTGGCAACGCATACAATTTTGGTAATGAGGGATTGGATACTTGCAATTTTCTCTTTAAAGAAAAATCAATAAGGTTGTTACATTCTATCAAAGTTTTTTTAACATGTTACCATCTTAGACAAAGGACTCTTTCTCAAATTTATGTAAGGACCATTATCATTGTAAAGATAGTATGAACAGAGACAACAGTCCAATTTCTTCAAGTTCTTTGTTCCCACTATTCTAGTGGCGGAAATCTAACTGTTACGCTCGGTGGGTTCTGACTCGGTTGGCTAGATCTTGCCACGCCCACTCTGTGTCCACTGAGCGAGTATATAAACGCTCCAATTGTAGATTGTGTTTTAGTTTATAATCATCTGCTGATGATGCTAACATGGTTAACGAAACGCGCGTCCAATGTAAAAGTAAAAGTGTTTTGGTGTATTGTGGTGATTTAGTTTTTATAAAGCTCTGAGACTGCATGATGAGTTATAGCCCAAGGAAGGGATATACAATTAATATATAAGGTCGCGGGGATTAACATCATACTTTGAATAAATCTGATAAAAGAAAATATTAAACTTAAATGTAATTGACAAAAACTAACCACTATAAAATTGTTTATGAGTGACCGGTTTCGTTAGTGACAGCGATTGTCAAAATCGCTGTTCGTTTGACTAATTATTAATATTTATCTTTATAAAATTGGGTTACTCCTGTCTTAATGAATGAATAAAAAAATAAATAAATGATAACCTAAAAAAATAAAAGTAAATTTGTCAGCATTTCAAAATTCCAAAGGGAAAAATCTGAACTCGCTGAAAAAAAAGAGAAAGGAAGTTAAACCGAAATGGTTGCGCTCAGGTTAACCCAAAATTGAAAACACGTGGTTGGTGATGCGGTGGCGGTGGCGTTTCCCGTGTGCCCGTATCGGATTTCTGCGGTTATTTATGAATGGAGCGGTTAGAATTAACGGTTGTTTGGTAAATATGCTCCGCGTGGAACGTAAACATGGAATTTACGGGCGATTTTGAGCGCCTGTGGCACTGAAATTTCGTTTTCACATTCACCGTACAAATTGTAGATTTATTGTCAGTTGTACCAAGATACAATATCAAGATACAATGATCGGCTCTAAAAATGGACATCTTAAAATTTTCATGTGTTTTAAATTTAAAGTTTAATTGTATTTTGTTCCTATGGGTCGATTATGATGATTTTTCAATCAATTTGTAGGTAACTTATTTGTTTTTTAACTTCTTTTTAAATTAAAAATTGAAAAACCCTCATCTATATATCATACAAAGGTAAATATAATGCTGATACACTGGTAAAAGTTTGAACATTTTGGTTTCAGCCATTCGGTGTAAGACAAATTGGAGTTTTGTTAAATGTAATCACCAGCATAAGACGCAGGCCATCTTTCTTCTTCATCTTTGGCTAAATATATTTGAATATTCTGTGAAGACCCCTGTATATTGTCACTATGATGTCAGTTATTTTTGTCCATTTGCAAATCTTCTCATTTCAAATACGAACACTGCCACTTATAACCCAGATTGTCCAAGACTCTATGTTTCATCCATAGAGATAACCCTCTAAATGCTCTAACATTTTCATATCGTATGCCATTAGAGGTAAAAAATAATGGTGGAAAACGTTTTATTTTAAATTCTTTGGTATTTTACATTTATATATTATGTAATTCACTCTACCTAGTGTTGAATTGTATGCTTGCTCTAAATACATTAGGTGAGCGGAGCAATGTTACGTTAGCCTGTATACCAGGGCACGATGGTCAGAAGGATAGACAACGAAAATTCATATAAAATGGACAAACAATGCTCAGCAATGCCATTCATAGGTCCAGAAGCTTACTGCGACGCCGCGCCGTGCAAAAGCAGTCAGAAGAATGTTGGAAAAACAGTGGGTTCGCACAAACCTCTAGAATGGTGTAGAAATTCTCCAGGACAGAGACAGGCAAAAAAGTTTATAGTAGAACATTCTGCAAAATTTACGACAGACCAGATAAGGAAAGACAGAAATGCTGTCAAGTTGATTGTATCTTCTAACAAGGTATTGGGCAGGGTAGCTTAATAGACACATAAAGTTGATAGGATTGACAAACGAAGTAATGTGCAGATTCTGTCAAGCTGAAGAAGAAACGACTGAACACATTTTATATCACTGTGACTGATATTGCAGATGGAGTACTAACCTCTGTAAAACCGTCTCAGATACTATTTTTTTTTCAAAGCCCTGAAACTGTATCTTCTTCTTCTTTATGTACCGTCTCCATATCGGAGGTTGGCTATCATCATTGCTATTTTGACCTTGGAAGCTGCGGCCCTAAATAGGTCAGATGACGTGACATCAAACTATTTTCGCAAGTTTCTGAGCTAGGATATTCTTCTCCTTCCAACAGATCTTTTTCCTACAATTTTTCCCTGGATTATGAGTTGAGCAAAATCTCATACCTTGGACCTCTCATGATATGGCCGAGAAAAACTGTATGATGAGTTATAATTCATTATGTAACTCAAGAAAGGGGAACAGAATAGATCTGTAAGGTCGCGGTAATTAACTCCCCCCCTCCCATACACTCATCTACATTTTACATGTCACTACGACAGCTTGGTAAATGTGCGATTCTTTGTACTAGGGCATGATAGGCCATTGATAAAGAGCTATAAGGAGAGTTCAGTCTCCATGCTATTAGACTTTTAAAGAAAAATATGACTAGAAAATGACATCTAGGGATCAGAGGAGAACCTACAATAGATCTAAAAATGTCGCAACGGAACAGGCCGACAACCATCTCAAAAATCTGATTTAATCTGAGCCGGAAGTAATTGCATAATTGCAATGGTGGTTGATAGTCGAGTTACTAAAACAGTAAATTTCGTGAAAAAATTGTCAAATGCTGCACAAACGAGAAAAAGGTTGATGGAGCAATAATCTTGAAATTTAGCAAATGTATCTATCCTTTTGTGTGGACAAAAAAATAACTTAAAACACTCTAAAGGCAATACCGATAAAAAATTCCTATTTCTAAAATAAAAACAGATTGCATATCCTACAGACCAACAAAGTTGTACTCGTCAGCAAGAAAAACACTCGACCAAAATTAGAACACGAGAAATCAAAGCCGAACGAAACCATGGACGAAAAACAAACTCGAACAAAAAACACTAATAAAAATAAATAAAAAAGCTGCGCGCGGAGATCATCCCTAATTAGAGGCCAGATCCAGACGTTTATTAGGCGGACCCGAGCCTCTGCGGCTCGGGCAAGACGAATGGCGGTAAAAAACAACCCCTCGGAAATAATATATCAAGCTGGATGCGCCCGAACGCTACATTTATCCGGACAAACGTGGCATTTATCAAGAGAACGAACGCGCGCACCGGTTCCAGACGGCGGCTAATCTGTGCCGTCGGTCGTATAGCGCGGCGCTCTTGATTAATTGGGGCCGTGAAGGTATATACGTTGATGACGTAGGTAGGAGTGAGATGGAGATGGTAAAAAATGGGATGTCCTGAATAGAGATAGAGAGAGGGAGAAATATGGAAGGCACTGAATAACAATTGTTATCATATTACAGAGAACGATTTTATTTCACTCTATTGTCAAGACTTCAATTTGGGCCAACTTGGGTTTATATTAAATCGGAGAAAAGTCATGTAAAATATAATTCCAGTAAACTAATTTGATGTAGGCCCAAGGGATCAGTTACCTGTATGACGTCGACTCAGAATTGTAATTCGCGCGCACAGGAAAAGGTAAGTTTTTATGTAAATAACCTATTACTATCTTTTTTTTTTACTGTAAATTGTCATATAGATATTTGTTATAGTACTAAAGAAAAAAATAATAATGTTGCTCTTATTACAGTTAAAACAGTTTGGTAGTGTTCCTATGAAAGCCGGCGGTTCCTTATAAGGCCAGTCAAAAAATTGACGGTTGGCCTTGCTTGGTTGGTTCATGGGCCTTACTAGGAACATTTACAGATCATGAAAATATGGAAATATATAGTCCTGTCTCTGCCTATTTTATGAGAAATGTACGTTTGCACATCGTTTATTGTAGTTACTATCTTTTTATACTCATATGCGGAGTGTTATTCCACGCGCGACCGTTTGTGATATTCTTTTTACATAAATAATTTTATAATATCGTGTAAGATAAGTTATTTTACTGATTATTTTTAATTGAAAATGAGCAAATTGTGATTAAAATAGTAAATATTCGACATTTTGTTATTAAATAATTATTATTTTTTACATGTACTCATATGAGACAGAGCAAGAACGATTGCAACAGCTCATGCAAGACTGTTTGAACGAAGATGACGAATTAACCACTGAACATGACCATTGACCATGACATGAAAGAAAGAGAAGTGGATATTATAGAAAGGCAAGGGCCCGAAATAAATTCTGATACAGAAAAATAAATTTCAGATTCTGAAGCACTGAATACAGTATTACCAGAAAATCGGCACTACAGAAATGTGATGATGGCGGAAAACAGACCAACTCGTTACTCTTGTGTACAGCGTCACAATTTCGTATATTTTGAGCACATACAAATGTTCTGTAATCTGTTATACGGTTTGATTTTTTCATTATTATATATTTTGTTTCTGAATAATATTTATTAGTTTGTGTTTTACGTGTTTTATGTTATATTTTTTATGTTTATGTTTGCCATTTGTAACGAAGCAAGTCATTAAATAGATTTTATTTTGATTATTATATTATTTTATGTCTTTACACCACTAGCAACCCTTAAGATCTCTCGAATTTAGCATACGGTCTCAGAGTCCGCGCGCGATCTTTCGTGTAAAAAATAAAGCGCGACCGCCGAAAGGTTAAATGAAAGAGCTTTTTATGTAGTTTTAGTATCAGCGGATATTTTGATTATTACAACTCTAGCTTTAAATTAAATTCTTCTGATTTATAATATTGGCCTTGTATATGGAGCCCTGTTCCTTGCAAGGTCGTTCGGAAGAGCTTAATACAAGTTAAGTTTAATAAATAGTTATTACATCTAGAATAAAAAAAGTAATGTTTATTTTACACAATAAAACAAAGTGCTAATTAATAATTTGTTTCTTTCATGTATCCAGTAAACGAACTAATAAAAACTGTTTATTGGTTACAGTGGTGGTCCACCCACTTTGAAGTTGATTAGTTTCTGAAATCATAATTATGTAAAATACTTTCTTTTTAATTTATTATTTTTTACATTCTTGTACAGCCACAAACTTCTCTCAACGATTTTTTATATCATAAACGCAAGTCTATATATTATTATAATAGTTGGCACCTTTGATTAGAAAAGCAGTTGTTTGCGAATGTCATAACTGTCATGTTTGATAAAAAAACTATATCTTTCCAACCTCAACTTTCAGCTTCAGAAATGAAACGTAGTCGCTGAATTCGGAGGACAGTCTAAGAGCTCAGACTATGACTACCATGACTATCCATAAGAAAAAAACTACCGCCGTCACTGTTCCAGCCAAATTAGCAAGCCATTTCTCGCTGTTTTGATTAGAAATCCTAATTAAATTAAAAACACTTACTTGTAGTACTCTTTTCGGCAACCCGGTCTTCTGCGACAACTGCTTCAGATCCTTGGCGTCTGGATTGTGGTTAATCGCGAAGTACGACTTCATCGTCCTGAGCTGGTGGTGTTTGAACGAGGTCCTCATCCTCTTGGTCCTCTGGTTCGAGCCGTGGAGACCCGGCGTACCCGGCGATCTCCCGAATGGAATGTCAAGGTATTCTTGATTTAAATCTGCAAAAAAATATTGGTTGTTCTTGAAAGGAGGTAAGAGCCTCGCGAGACAGCGTATAAATATTTTTATTACAGACAATTGATAAGAATTTTGTTTCGAAAAATATAAAATCTATTTGGTTACTATCAATGACATGGCGCGTGCTTCAATAGATACCTTCATAATTGTTTCTCAATCATGCCCAAAGATTACACTTTTTGGACTACGAAATCTTTAATTTAAAGCTGCAAATCAAGGATCTTAATTTATTTTAAAATTTAACTAAAATCACATCTTGTAAAATTTATTTTCTTTAAAATGTATTGCAGGTTAATCATTTAGTAGATCGTCAGGTAATCATTTAGTAGATCGTGAAATAAGAAGACCCAATGGAACGCTGGTATCATATCAATGAAGGGTACGGGCGGCAAAGGTTTGTTCTAAAATTCCAATGAACAGTGAACACTCCGATTAGGCGAATGCGGTAGACCAAATGAGATGAGAGGTTTGGCATGAAAGGTTTACGCATGTTCAGAATAGAGCGACTGAGAGATTCCTTTAAAAATTAACAGATAGGTTTAGGTGGTAGATAAGAAATTCGTCAAAGTTTTTATGCATAACTTTCAAGTATATGATACGAAGTTTTTAAGATAAATATAATTAATTAAAATATTAGTTTTTTTGTACATTTAGGTACACTTACTGAGAAACCTCCACTAGTTATTACATTAAAAGACGATTAACAAGATTTTTGTTTTGAAAAATATGTATTATGTTTGACTGAAAGATATGCAATAGTTTTTTTGGCTAGAAATTAGTTGATGATCTTTGTTTCGGGCAGAAGGTCATAGGTAAAGATTAAGGACAGTCTTTTGAATTTACCGGTTCCTCTCGTTGACTTCGATACCTTTAAACTGGAGGTGCTAATATTGCCAATTCCTATTGCTAACAAAGCGATTTTTTAACTTTAACATTTTTTGTTAACTCGCCTATCATTTTAATCTTTGTCATCGGCATAAGTTTTCTAACTAAGTTAATAAATACCAATAATCTCGGATCCAATATACCTATATCTCAACCCTCTGTGTAAACGGTTCCCATGGCTCGACTCCTCTAACCATAAATAATCTCTATTATTCCATTATGTCCCGTTCGGAAGATGCCTATCGCGAAATTGCGGTTAAGCCCTGTTCCCACTGGACGCGTGTCGTAGGTACACACATAATATATACGAGGCCGACATCACAACATCAACAACAACAAAAGCTTATTAAACGCGGCGCGCTCGCAACGGAAACAAAACACCGTCGGGTCGTGGATCACTCCGATTGTTATCAAAACATGGTAAATGCTCTCGGTTCGCGATGGTAGGCATCAGTGGGAAAGGCTGGTGGTTAGGGGGGCGGGGTCCGTGTTTATTAAGTCGGTTACACACTCGACTGCGCGATTATCGTGTCGGAATTGTGAGTTAAATCTAGATTAATAACTAGGGTGTTCGATATCGTATATTATTGAGTACTAAAGATGGATAAAAATTATATTTTTAAGTAAAAACTGAAAATTCTTAGTGACATTTAATAACACCATTTTGATGAAAAAAGGTGATTAGATTAGATTCTTCGAGGTGGCTCTCGGCCTGATCCATGAGGACCTTTTGAGAAACTGACCTCTAAAACCTCCATATAGCTCTCTCAATGGTCTATCATTGCCTATTACAGAGAGCATCTTTTCTTTTTCAGGTTGGCAGAAACTGCACATTTTTTCGTCTATTAACCCTATTAGCTCTATATGCCTATTCAGCTTGCAATGCCCTGTTAGTCGACCCAGTACACAGCTTTGACGGTCTTTCTGTTTTTGCTTATCAGGTCTGCCGTGAATTTTGGCGATGTTCTACTACAAACTTTTTTGCTTGTCTCTGCAGTAGTGAGTTTCTCCACCATTCTAGAGATTTGTTGGCTGCCCATTGTATTGTGACCAGTCTAAAAACTGCTTTTGAAGTTTCGCAGAGCAGTTCTGGGCCTACAAATAGCATTGATGAGCCTTGTTATGCTATTTCATCTGCCTTTTCATTACCCTTGTAACCCGCGTGACCTGGTACTCACGTAATATTCCTACGTTCACCCAGTGTATTTAGAGTTTAGCCTTTAGCACGGCTTGGCTGTCCGAAGATCAAGCATCCGAAGGATATGTTCTTTGCTGCCTTAATATTTCTTCTACAAAATAGTGGATTGAAAAAAAAACTGATAATGATCAAGTCGAATTTATTTATAAATATTTTGTTTTCTTCAGAATTTATCACCAGATAAATACGGATGAATCTGTCATTTTAATCGTTATAAAATTGTGCAGTTTTGTTATAATTTGACCTCATTTATACCTCTTTATATCCCTTATAGTGTCTTAACTTCGAATTTCGGACGCTCTGTGTAATGAGGTTGTGTCATTTATGCCCATACTATTATAAAGTTTTTTTTCATTCTTTATTCAATTGGTGTTGTTTCTGATTCCACAAATGCTGCTTATCAGTAGATGCAGACCTCCTACGGAGGGAGGAAGATAATCACCGCGACCTTATAGATCCTTTGTTTATCTCTTTCTTGAGCTATAACTCATCAAACATTCTGAGGACTTTGACAGATGCCAGGATCTGAGAGAGTTACATTGGTTCTCCATTTCCGATATCACTCGTACCAAAGTTTATGAAACGAATGGTTGTCGACTTTGTGCACTCAGTGATGAGTTGTTCTAGTGTTTCCCTTGTTTCCCCACAGAATTTTCATTCGTCACTGAAACTAAGAAACGACGGCGAATGCATATTCTGTGAGAAAATGGGAAAACATCAGAAAACTTCATTAGTTTCATTATTTTTAAGACGACAACCGTTACTATAAACTTTGATCCGAAGTTAGTTAGAACTAACCTCTGTAAAACCGTCTTACATACATGCTTTTATCAAAGCCCTGAGACTGTATGATGAGTTATAACTAAACAAAGGGGGGCCCAATGGATTTATAAGGTTGCAGTGATTAATTTCCCTCTCCGCAGGTGGTCGACATCTATATCTCTTATCCAATCTGGATGGCCACTCATCTCCATTTCATTCTCATGATTTTGCCCACCATTGTATTGACAAATTCACTCTTTTCCTGATTAAATATTCTATCTTGTTGGGACATGTCGAGCATATTTCTTTCCATATTTCTTTAAGGAAAGGTAGGCGTTCCAGAACTATAAGTAATCACAGGAGAGATTCAGAGATTCATCCTTCACAATATGCCACAGCTTTCCAAAAATTGTCTATACCAAACTAGTTCATCGTTCAATTTCAAAAGTTTGATTTTGTCCACCAATTCTTAATGTATGTTCCATAAGATATTTGTTTTTATATAATATTTACTTGATCTTCCTATGTCTCGTTGACTGTTAGATAATCGGAAGTACCTAACTAAATTTATCATCAATTGTGTTGGTTCATTAACATCCCCTGACACATCTTCTTGGAGGCTTCTCTCAGTTCTTCGTGCATTTTTTTGCTTAAAATTATTGGATATGTTTACGATCTCGTCAACAAATTATAGTCGTTTGTTGTTCCCAGAAAAAAATAAATTAATTTTATTATTTATTTAAAAGCTATTTTATAATGTTTAAGAATAGTTCTGGTGATATGGCGATATAGGCTTGTTAACTTTTTATTGAAATATGTTGGAGTTAATAACAAATGCTTAAAACCATATTCAAGTTGCCTTTATTTCTATGATGTCTTGGCGCATTTTATATCTATATTTTAGAATATTATAATAAAATTATGGTATAATTCTAGGCCTCCTTTATTATTGAAAATGTTTCAGATTTTCTTTGATTTGATTTATATTTCATTAATAATTTTTAGTGTTTATTATAGGAAATTTCATAGTTTTACAAGTTTTTTTGTATAAATTTACTTTGGTTGAAGAACAATTAAGGATATCTTATTTATAGCTCATTATTATTATTATTCTTATCAAATATAAATTACGTCAATTTAAGATACTAAATTGTCGGTCTGATTTTGTACCTAGATAATGTAAATGCGTCTCCTCTTTTTTGTTATCGTTCTGCTTGATGGTTACGGTGTACTGTGACACCTGCTTCTACCAAGATAGCGCACTGCAGCTTGTACATTTCTAAGACAAGACAAAACGTATAAAATAGGAAGTTAGAATATCTTAATTATCTATCTTTATAATAAGAATTTAGGGAAATATTTATCATATTCTGTTTGCTTTTAGAAAATTGTTAACAATACATGTTTTTCTTATTTTAACTCTTACTTACTGATTGCTAATATTTTTTTAATAATTAGTTTGTTAATTGATCAACTCCATTTTTGAAGTGAAACTTCTTTAGACGCGATGGAAGTAAAAATTCAAGACCATCACACGACACAGGCTTGATACATGAGCTATATAGCGAGAAAAAAAAGTGGTAAGTCGATGAGGAAGTTGAGATGGGTCTTTGAAGCGTCGCGTCGTAACGCGAGCTCTAAGAGCCCTATCTTTTCATGATGTTTTGACGACGTTTTGTGCAATATGAAACCCCATCACCAATGAATCAAATCAAAAAATCGACCGATTTAAATGAAATTTGGTATGTTGATAGATTGGACCAAGGAAAACTTGACCGTGTACAATACGTGTCACTATGACAGTTAGTTTTGACGTAAGAAACGTTAAAGGTAACTGACAGACAGACAGACGGAAGTGAGAAGAAGTTTCACTTCAAATATGTATTATTCAAATAGTGCACATACAACTTTTTTTTAATTCATCAGTCGCCTAAAATTTATGTGGTATACGATGACCGTTCCTGGTACTGCTTTCTAAAAACATCATCCATCAAAAAAGTATATTTTTCCAAATCAACACAATAGGAAACTAATACAAATGAATAAAACAATCCCCCACAAAAGAAAACGCTACACAATAAGCTTATATAACAATATTGTTCACCTTGACAAGCACGAGAACGCCATGTAATAATCAAAAACAATAACCGAACAAAATAATCCACAATAATTCCCTACCCGATCGTACTCGTACCCTACCCCCGTGTAGGTTATAATAGACGTATATATCATACAAACGACTAAGGGTGGGTATTAAAAATAAGGGTGGATTTTGGAGAGGGTCGCACAAAAGAGTCTTAAAGCATTTAGCGTATTAATCCGTTCTGTAGCATATGCGCACCGATTGTAATTGATATTGTTTGCGGTTTGTAACGTGCTTTTATAGGATTTGTAATAATTCTTTACAGAGAGAGACGGGTGTATAATATTTGTTATTTATTGTACACTGGGTGATATAGATATGAGACGTTGCAATTTTTTTCTTATTTCCATAAATAAAAAATCTTATATATTATATTATATCTATATTTCTTATTTTCATAATACAAAAATATAATATTTAGTAAAAAATAATTTTTTAACTGTTTTAACATAGGCAGCCGGTTTATAATAGATAGTTATGCAATTGTATAATTTATTCAAAGTGAAATTGTGGCTATTATCTTTTCCATGGTAGTTTCCGTGTTGTTTTTTGATTCACTGTAGGTACTAAAACATGGCAGAACAACAAAATTTTGGTTATATCGAAAAATATGACATAAATAAATGTTTTAAATTAGCTAACGAAGTTGCTGATGCAGCTGCAGAGCTCTATTTGGACAGATAGGTTACCAGGTACAGGTATCCTTGTAATTAAAAAATATTATCTATCGTATTCCAGATACCCCGAGAGAACACAGCCAGATAAGTGTATATTTCGGAAATTACAGAGCAACGTAATTCAATATGGATGTTTTAACAAACCCAGATCAAAAAGGTATAACTAAGAAAATAAAAAATCTGAGGTAAAGGTCTTGGCATGACCTAACACACCAGAGACATTTTGTAGATGCATAGAGGAAGATGTGGGTGTATCTAAAACCAAAGTGTAAAAAAATTTAAAACAATTTAAATTCAAACCTTATAAATATAAACTTGTGCATCATTTTTACCCTGGGAATCCCGCGCGTAGAGTTGCGTTTTGCAACTGGTACATCGACATGTGCGGAAGAGTGAATAGTTTTCACAAGAAGATCATTTGGTCGGCCGAAGCGTATTTTACTAGTACGGGGTAAAAATAGGCAGAATCCAAGATTTTGGAGCCAGGAAAATGAACATGTTATTTTTCCCAGACAACACCAAGGCAGGTTCGGTTTCAATGTGTATTGTTTCATTTTGTGAAGAATTGAATATTGAATTTTCGAAGGGAATTTAAATTCTCAAAGATATATGCGAACCTTATAATTAAAAACAATGACGATTTTGGAAGATGTTCCCTTGGCCTAAGTAAATGCAATATTCTTTCAACAAAATGAAGCTCCTGTACATAACTCTGGCGTTACAGAGCACTGGCTGGGCCAACATTTCCCTAATCTTTGGATAGTTTGGTTCCAGACGGCCTCTCAGTTTTAGATTACTTTTTATGGGGTTATTTAAAAGAGAAAATATATTCAAGGATGTACGAAAATATTGAAGAGGTACTACTGCTACGATTCGCCTACAGTGACGAAATTAGCATGGAAAATACAATAGCCAAAATTTGACGTTAAATAAATTATTCAATTCTCATGACTATCTGTTATAAACCGGCTGCGTATGTTCAAAAATGTATTTTTACCTTATTTATGAAAATAAGTCTAGAGTATATTATATTTTTAGAAATTTCATGACAAGGCAAATTTAATAAACAATAATATACAGGGTGTCTCATTTAAAAAAAAAACATAAGTTTAGGTTATATTTCAAGAAGCTCCCAACGAAAAACTAGTTACGCCACTAGATTCTACTTGAAAATATATACTGGGCTTAGTTTTCACCTTTTCGATTAGTTATAAGATAAACGAGATATGAAGGGAGTCGAAAAATGCAACATTTTCAATTTCGCCCTGTATTTCGGGAACTAAGAGGGCTAGGACAAAACAGCGGTTCCTGTATATAATTCCTCTATATATAGAAAAGAATGGAAGAAAATAACAGTTAAATATTAGTAAGTAATACAGCTAAAACTTAAAGCTACCCTAAGTGTTCTAAACCCTTCTTATAAATACAAACTCCTAAGAAATCACCATCTCTTTCAATAAAGACCGAAACCATATAAATCTTTTTCTCTCCCTAAACCCGAGGAAGACTTAATATCCCATAATCATCTTGCGGTTTGCTGACCTTTTTGCCTCTTCTTGTTTGTTTAATGTGTTAAGATTATTGGTGGTTTTCGAGGAACGCCTCGGGGGCATTTCGGGCTCCCTCTTCATCACCTGTTTCACACAGCCTTTTCGGCAGGTACTCGATAGAAGAGTTTAATGAGGGTCGCTTCCATCTATTCTAATTTTATAATATGGGTTTGAGGCTAAACTTAACGCCAGGTTTATTATTTCTAATCATATTGGTAACTGTATTCATGTTTTCGAAGAAAAAAAAACAAAAAGTGAACAGAAAAAGTAATGTTATTAACGAAGATAGAATATGAAATAACACTTTTTTTCCATAGCAACTAATAAAATTGCCTTATATCTATCAAAAATAGTAGATAAAATAGTACTTTAACCGCAAGGGTACATTAAATGATATTTTAACAGCGAGGATAGGTTAAAAACTTTATTTCTTCTCGCACGTTTTTTAATTGCTTCCATTTTTGAAAATTTTTGTATTCCTTTCCATAAGTTATTCTGGATTTAAATGGAAGTAGTTTGGATATGGCGTTTATCCTGAATATCTGTTGGTAATTTACTTATTTCGTTTTGAGCCATTTCTAGCTCCAATTCAATCAATCGAATCAGTAATCGATACGAAAGAGAATTAAAAAATATTGACTCAAAACTGACAACTAAAGATACAGCTTTATTTTTTTGTCAATTACATAGAAAGCAACGCCAACCCAGCACAATATTTTTTTTCTACTCGTAAAAATTTCCTTGAAATAATAATTTCTGAATATTTTTTAAAACGTAACTCGCTATGGAAAAAAATATTGTTTTATACACGACGATAAAATTGCATTATCGTCTATGGAAAAAAAGTGTTTTGGTGTATTGTTGTGATTTAGTGTTTTATTTTGCTGTATATTTAAAACTAGAAATTTCGAGACTCATGTTTATAAGAACTTTTTTTCCAATTTTTTTATTAGGATTATGCTCCTGAAATTCAGCCGTGCATTTTTCATCACCCTGTATTATTATTTACTTCTATTATTAAGAATTTTAGGCAATGCATACAATTTAGATACTGGCGGATTCGATATCTGCAGTTTTTTTTAAAGGAAAATCAATAAGGTTGTTACATTGTTTTAGAGTTTTTTTAACTTCTGCTACCATCCTTGCCAAAGGATTCTTTATTAACTCTGTGTAGGGACCATTATCGATTAAGTTGTTAATTTTATCGTAATATTCTTTTTTATCTAATATAACAACGTTATTTTCCTTCCTTGCTCTTGGGTAGAAATAATCTTTGCTACGCAAACTCCTAACAACCTTGTGCTCCTTCTTATATTTTACTGATTTATTTGAAAATATTTAGAGTTTTCATCATCTGCTGATTATGCTACTATAGTTAGCGAAACATGCGTCCACTGCAAAAGTCAACTGTTTTGGTGTAATTATCATCATTATTATCATTCTTAGCTTATTCAACTATTTCCAATTATGTTGTAGCCCCATTGTAAGAGCCGAAAAGCGTAGCCAAGGCAGACCTCCCACCCGATGGACCGACGACCTGAAACGAATAACAACTAACTGGATTGCTAAAACAGGACAGCTAAAAACCGCGAGAATGGAGACGTTTGGAGGAGGCCTATGTTCAACTATGGACGTGAAAGGGGGCTGCGTGATGATGATGATGATGATGTAGCCCCCTCACATATTTAGACAGCCCCTTTGTAGTTGGGCTCATTGTTGTCTATCGCTGACTATGCAGACCGAAGTTAGGTGTCCTGCCCATTGCCACTTGGGAGATTTGATTCTGTGGATGATATCTATTACTTGGGTCTTTGGTCGTATCCACTTTATTCTTTTACGGTCTCTCTTGGTTATTCCCAGCAAATTTCGTTCCATTGAGCGTTGTGCGACCTGCAGTTTCCTTATAATGTTCGTTTTAAGTGTCCAGGTTTCGCATGCAGAGGTCATGACTGGTAGTACACATCTAATGTGTTCTTCTTTAGATAAAGTGGCATTCTAGGTTTGACATACACCTTCTTTTGGAAAGGTCATCCCGCAACACACAGGAGAATTCATGGTGTAGGCATTGCGATCAAAAACGAAATCGCCACCAAGTTAACAGAAGTACCTATTGGTGTCTCCGAACGTCTTATGACCCTAAGGTACCCCATATCAGACAAAACTTGCGTCAACATCATTAGTGCCTATGCTCCCACCCTTGACGCTAAAATTGAAGATAAGGATAAATTTTACCAAGCTTTACAAAATGCCCTTCAACGAATTCCAAAGCACGAACGAATCATCTTGCTAGGTGACTTTAATGCCCGTGTAGGCAAACAACAGGAAATATGGCCTGACGTATTGGGAAAACAATGGAAAACGCAAATAGCAATGGTGAACGCTTATTAACAACATGCGCAGAGTATAATCTTTGCATCACCAATACGTGGTTCATGTTGATGAACAAGTTTAAAGATACCTGGAAACATCCTAGATCAGGCCACTGGCATCAATTGGACCACATAATCGTTCGAAGGATGCATCTAAAAGATGTTAGGCTCACAAAAGCTAGAATAGATGCCGAATGCGGCACTGACCACCGACTTTTAATTTCAAAAATGAAAATCCAGTTAAAACCCAAACATCCACGCTGTAAAAAGCAAAACAACATGACCAGATTGAACGTACGGGATCTAGAGAACAAGAATACCGCCGACGCCCTCCGGGAAGCCATCAAAGAATCACTTCCACCGATAACTTCAATCTCAATATTGGAAGCTGAACAAGACTGGACACAATTAAGGGATGCGATTCATAAAACCAGCGAAGCAGTACTGGGAAAGTCGAACAAAAAGAAACAACCAGACTGGTTTGACGAAAATCAACAGCATATACAGGCTTTTTTGGAACAAAAGCATAGAGCACATCAAGCCGTCACTGCAAATCCACTTAATCCAAGACTGGTAGATAACTTTAAAGCAGCCAACAACACCCTTCGAAGAGAACTGCGCCAAGTAAAGGATAACTGGTGGTCACAAAAAGCGAATCAGATTCAAGAGTACGCCACTCATCACGATTATCGTAAATTCTTCGAGGCTGTAAAAGAAGTATACGGTCCAACTAAGAAGGTAAGCTGCCCAATCATGGCTCAAAATGGCGAACTTCTAAAAGAGGAAGAACAAATCAGAAATCACTGGAAAGAACATTACAGCCATATCCTTAACCAAGAAAACAACCCCAATATGGAAGCACTAAACACAATACCTCAGTATAACAGCCTCGATGTATTAGACATCCCAATAACAGAACAAGAAATAAAGACCTCCATAAAACAGCAACAAATCAGCTGGCTGTGACGCGATTCCGGCGGAAATCTATAAGTGTGCAAGTAAAGAAATTATGGATCATCTTAAGGCTCTCTTTGATGTCGTATGGGAAAGCGGAGAGGTACCTCACGATTTTCGCAACGCGAATATAGTGAATATATTTAAGAACAAAGGAAGTGCATCAGACTGCGGTAATTACCGGGGAATTTTGCTATTAGCTATCGGCGGAAAAATTCTTGCAAAAATAATGTCAAACCGCCTGCACCCATATATAGAAAAAAAATCCTCCCAGGATCGCAAACGGGTTTTCGTACCAACCGCGGCACCGTCGATTCCATATTTTCCATCCGTCAACTACAGGAAAAAGTAAAAAAGCAGCAGTCTAAACTTTATGTTGCATTCATCGATCTAACAAAAGCCTTCGACTCTGTGAACAGAGAGCGCTTTGGGCAATTATGGAAAAGTTCGGAGTACCCAACAAATTTCTTACAGTGTGTAAAGCCTCCATAACAACAACAAGTCAAGAGTGTCACATCATGGATCACTGAGCGACCCATTCTAACAAATACAGGAGTTAGGCAGGGATGTGTCTTAGCGCCTCTCCTATTCAACATATTCATGGCAGCGCTCTCCATTATAGTGGACAGCAAACTGCAGGATGGGCATTAGATACAGATATGACGGCGGTCTGTTCAACATAAAAAGACTCAGGGCAAAAACACGTACAAAATTTATCACAGAACTTCAATACGCTGACGACTGCGCTCTAGTTGCAAACACGGTACAACAATTACAAGAAATGTTGAACACATATACCTGGGCATACGAGGCTTTGGGCCTTAAGCTGAACATCGGCAAAACTAAAATCATGTGCACTCCCCCGGAAGATCACAACAATGCTATAAAAATCGGAGAAGAACTATTCGAATATGTGGCGGAATTCAATTACCTTGGCAGTTTGATTTCGGAAAAGGCCAATATTGACTCTGAAATTCAGCACAGGATTAGTAGCGCCTCAAGAGCATTCTGGAAATTAAAAGACAGGGTTTTCTACAATCATGACTTGAGTACAAAAACAAAACTTGCAGTATACCGAGCAATTATAATCCCCACCATGATATATGGGAGCGAAACCTGGGTGCCTTACCGCCGACACATGAACGCATTGAACAAGTTGCAACAGAGACACCTTAGACAACTCTTAAGAGTCCGGTGGTTCCATCATGTCTCAAACGTATCGGTCCTTGAAAAATCTAACTGCGAGAGTATTGAAGTCATGGTCACAAAATCCCGCTTAAGATGGGCTGGTCACGTATGCAGAATGCAAGAAAACCGCATACCAAAATCTCTGCTTTACGGTGAGCTTGTGGACGGTAAGAGGAGGCCGGGTGGACAACTGAAAAGATACAAGGACATTTTCCACGAAAATTTAAAGGGAATTAACATGCAGAATGAGTGGGAAAAAGCAGCTCACAATAGAACTCAATGGAGAAGGGTTGTAAACTCAGTTAACAGCGGCAACCAAAAAGTAGAGAGGCAACAAAGCAATGAGATTTTTGAATGTCCGGAGTGCGGTAGGCAGATAACATCACGTATCGGGCTTTTCAGTCACAGAAAAGCTCATGAAAGAAAACGCCTTGCGTGACCATTTTCTTTATGTGTGTCGAATACTCGTCAGCGAGTAACGGCTGTATGTATGTATGTATGTATTCTAGGTTTGAATATGATTGAGTCTCTTTCCTAAGTACTCCATGCTAACTTAATTCTTCGGTTGACTTCTGGTAGCAGAGATCCCGATCTAGGTATTAGTTGTCCCAAATATATGTATTCTACTACTGTTTCTAGTTTTGTGTTACATAATGTCTTTCCTGTCTGCTAGTTCGTTGTGCATTACTTTAGTTTGTGCTAAATTCATTTTGAGATATACTTTATTGCTGGCTATATGTAGTTTGATAATAGGTTCTTGTAGTTCTTCAGGACTATTGGCAATTAGGACTATGTCGTCAGCGAATCTTAGATGGTTAAGATAGTCTCCATCTATTTTTAATCCTTTGTTGGTCCAGTCCAGTTACTGTAAAACAGATTTGGGGATATCGCGTCTCCTTATCGTACTCCTTTGCCAGTTGGGAACTCTGGGGTTCTTTTATATATAATTACTTTGGCTTCTTTGTATATACTGGCAAGAATTTCTATGTAAGGACTGTCAATACCTTAATCTTACTTTTTCGCTAGGGGGTTCTATTATTGCCTTAGGATATATTGAGTCGAAATCCTTCTCAAAGTCTTTAAAGGGTATGGTAAAAAAATCTTGATATTTTGACGGAATACTAATTATTATAAATATATTATAGAAACAGTGTTATTATAGAAATTAATGTGTATGTTCTTTGAACGTCCTGTGAAAATATTTATTGGACCGCAATCTGTGGCCATTACAAGAATATGAGGATACTTAAAAATTTTAAACGCGTTCTTTATCTCAGAGTACCTTGATATTTGAACACCCTGTACAGTAGAGAAACAATTTCAAGAATGTTCTTATTCATATTAAAATCACACAACCACATTCACGAGACACATAGTCGACGGCACGTCTCGTACATACGAAATTTCAACCAAATAAATGTACAGTTAACCAAACCACAATAAAGTTTATTACAAAAATAAAATTTTACGACGTCCAATACAAATAAAACCTCTCCAATAATAAAAGTTTAAACAAAAAAAGACGTTTATAATTGTCGGTATTCATTTTTACCTTCCGTAATCTCCCGATATTACAGCAACTATAAAACCAAACAAGAGGTTTTAAGGTCTCACACTAAATTTTACTGTTCTTTTTAACGCAACGATGATCATCTCGACTAATAAGATTCTAATCTGGGAGAACATAAATTTTAGACGCAATCCTTTTTGACATTTCCTCCGAGTAAATACAAAAAGAAGTCAACGCAACGCGCTTTATCAAAAATAATTTCATTATAATAGCTAATTTCGTTACGCATAACATGTTTTTGAACGTATTTTTTTTAATAAATTAGTTAGGCATTTTAGCATACAGGGTATTCTTAAAGCTTTTGTTTTTTTTTTCTCGCAATTGTAAAACTTGGAAAATTCGTCATAATAATGCTTTTATTTATTCACTATTCTAATAAAGAATATGCATTCCTTCGGAAACTCTCTATTTATTTATCTAGTAATGCTAAAACACTCTATTTGAAAGTCGATTAGAGAAAATAGTATGATTCATTGGCAAGTGATGTAAATATTTGTGATCAGGTAAAATTGTGATGTAAGGAGGCTTAGCTTGCCGGCGGAGGGTCAGTAGTGACGGGCCGGCCGGCTGTTGACATTGATTAAATGATTAGTTTCGGAGATACAGGGTTAAGAAGTTTCATTTTTATTTCGATTTTTTCCAAATAATTTCTGAAGTAACCTCAATATTTGGTCAGTATTTTCGGTCACTTCCTGTTTCACCGGATATAACTACAACTTTTGATTTTTAAATTGTACCTTGGACATTTTATTACTCTACTTGATAGAAAATAACATTCTAACTAGAATGACATTTTAAAATAAATATAATATAATAATTATATATATAATAACGAGTATAATAATTAATTAAAAAAAGTACTTTACTAAATTTTAATTCAGAGAGCCAAGGCCATTGCCTGGAAACATATATGGTGAAATTTTGACAAAATTATTTGGTATTAACTAAGAACACGAGTTAGTTAGTTCACTAGTGGTAAGAACCTAGATCATATGAGCAAAGGAGCTCTAGATCAGTTGCTGTTTGCTCCTTGTTACTAGTTTATTTGGTTGCTTAAAAAATACATTATAATACCCTTTAAACTTTGCCTTTAAATGTATATTTGACATAATTGTCAACTTGTCATTGAGAACTAGTAAAAACATTACAACAGTTTTATTAAATTTGGACCTGGACTAAATTAGGCAAAGGAAATAAAGTCCTCCTACTCTGGGTGCCTGCTCGCCAAGAGATAGAAGGCAATGAAAAAGCAAATGATCTAGCTAGAAAAGGAGCGAATGAACCACACTGGACCAGAACCGTTCTGTTTTCCAAGCGGGAACCAACGGTCTATAAGACCTTCCAACGGTCTATAAAAAAATATAAACCTTCCAACGGTCTATAAGACATTCAAAAAAGTTCCTCAAAACTTACGACCGAGAGAAATCAAAGGTTTTCGTTGATTTCAGCAAGAACAATCAATCAACGAACATTTCAGTAGGCTGAAGTTGAGAAACAACGGCGAATGCAGATTCTGTGGGGAAAATGGGGAAACACCAGAACACCTTATCACTGAGTGCGCCGAGACGACGACCATTCGTGCCATGAACTTTGGTACGGCTGACGTTGAAGATGGTGAGCTGGCCTCTGTGAAGCCGTCTCAGATACTGGCTTTTGTTAAAGCCCTGAGACTGTATGATGAGTTATAACCGTTGTAATTCAAGAAAGGGGAACACACAATAGATCTGTAAGGTCGCGATAATTAACTCCCCTTCTAAACATTCTATATTCATCATTTTTAAAATTTATATGGGATTTCCTATGTTTATCTTGGCGATGCAATAGGCTGTATTTAAGTGTAATTAGTAAATTTCCAAAATATCCTTAACTTTATTTAGAAAAGAACATTTGTAAATCAGGTAACATTTTTTTGGCATTGATTTACATTTTTTGTTTTCCAAATTTTTTATATTATAATTTTTCATACTTTACCGTTTATATCTTGTGTAAACTTTGAGATTTTTCTGGTAAATTTACGAAACAGAAAGAATGTTTACCTACTTAATAATCTAAACCTCATTCGATCAATGACATTTACAGCTCTAAGAATGTCGGTTAACGTAAAGCCGCTTCAAAGTTATGTTAACTATCTGTTAAATGACGAGTTATTATATAAAAACGACGCTATTGAGTGCGCTAAAATGACTTTTATAATTACGAAAAAAAAAGGACTATTTTCTTAATTAATTGGAATTTCAATTTAGACCTGTCTTAATTGGACAGGTGTTTGAAGGCATTTTTATTGAATATTTCGTAAAATAATTGAGATTTTTTCAAGTGTTAATTGTGATATATTCTTTTATACGAGCTTTACTTTCTATAATTATCTTCTTAACATTATCTAATTCCGTTATATAATTTTTTCCATAACAACTGTTAAAATTGCCTTATATCTATCAAAAATAGTAGATAAAATAGTACTTTAACCGCAAGGATAGATTAAATGACACTTTAACAACGAGGATAGGTTAAAAACTTTATTTCTTTTCGCACGTTTTTTAATTGCTTCCATTTTTGAAAATTTTTGTATTCCTTTTCATAAGTTATTCGGGATTTAAATGGAAGTAGTTTGGATATGGCGTTCGCCGCCTCAGCAATGTTGTTGGTAATTTACCGCGCGTCTGTTGGTAATTTACTTATTTCGTTTTGAGCCATTTCTGGCTCCAATTCAATTAGCAATCGACATGAAAGAGAATTAAAAAATATTGACTCAAAACTGACAACTAAAGAGACAGCTTTATTTATTTGTCAAATTACATAGAAACCAACCCCAACCCAGCAAAATATTTTTTCTACTCGTAATAAATTGCTAAATAATAATTTCTTAATATTTTTTAAAACGTAACTCGCTATGGAAAAAAATATTGTTTTATACACGACGATAAAATTGCATTATTGTCTCCCGAAATTAACTCACTCGCGATTTCGTCGTTCGTGAATTAATCTTTTCGGTCGACGATAAAATACCATTTTATCGTCTTGTATAAAAAATAACTACTATTTAAAAAGATTTTGCTTTATTGTATAACTAAACACTTATTTTTTTCATATTGTGTATTCAAAAAATCATTCGGTAATTTTTTTACAAGATTATATTCTTATATAGGGACACAATAACAGCCTACTCATAACCAGCCTGCCGGCTTATGATTATTTGCATAGGAATCTGTGTACATACTCAGACATTTGCTTAATTTATATCATCATTTTCAGCTTATTCAACCGTTTCCAATTATGGTGTAACCTCCCTCTAATATTTAGATCATACCTTTGTAGTTGGGCTCATTGTTGTCTATTGTTGGCTATGCGAGCCCAAATCATCCCTGCTAATTTCCTAATATCATGATCACATCTCAGGTTCGGTCTTTTTCTAGGTCTCCTAATTCCTCGTGGATACAATTCTGTAATTTTTGTAGTCCATCTGTTGTCCGTTCTTCTTGCCAGTCTGTGTCCTGCCCATTGCCATTTGAGATATTTGACTCTGTGGATGACATCTATTACTTTTGTCGTATCCACTCTATTCTTTTAAGGTCTCTCTTGGTTATATCCAGCTCCATTACAGTAAAATTAGTAGTTTTTTCTTAACTTAGTCAGTCACGACTAAACCTGCTGTTTTTAATATCGCTATAGTGTATAATATAGCTTTAATATCGTTCTCAATAGACAGCCAATTTTGCGTTATTTCACTCTGTACAATTAAAGCCTAATCTCAAATTCACCAATTACTTAACTCATATTTCAATAATTAATGTTATAGGATAATATATTCGCATAGCATTGCCGCGCTTAGGCAATTAGGCCAAGATATTCGTGATTGTCGATAATAAATTAATTGTTATTAACATTTTTGACATGGATATATGAAGAAATTCATAAGAGTCTCGTTGCAGCCGTTCGTATACATTTAAAGGTCGTTTTTACCTCGAAAGGTCGTTGCATTTTTCTTTCCACATGATATATTTTCTCTCTGAATGGAGATTTCTAGCAGATAGTGGTATACCGTGTGTTACATTGCCAATCTGATCATAAGAATTTCAATGTAGATTTTAAAAATTACGAATAAAAGATTTCCTTCTTTGTTTTATTGAGTTTTGTATAAAATTCTTTAAAGGACTCATTGAAATGAAGCATCTTGAATGGTTTCTACGAACTCCTCATGAAAAATAGCCTATACCCAGTACCGACTCCTAAATCGTTCTCTTCAATACTTACTTACGTACTGCCATTACTCGCTGACGAGTATTTGACATGCATCAGAAGATGGTTACGCAAGGCGTTTTCTTTCATGAGCTTTTCTGTGACTGAAAAGCCCGATACGTGATGTTATCTCTCTTCCGCACACCGGACATCCAAAAATATCATTACTTTGTTCCCTTTATACTTTTTGGTTGTCATTGTTAACTGAGTTTACAATTCTTCTCCATTGCGTTCTATTGTGCGCTGCTTCCTCTCACTGATTATGCATGCTTATCCCTTTTAAGTTTTCGTGGAAAATATCCTTGTACCTTTGCCCATCCATGCATTTAGTAATCATGACTTCAGCGCTCTCGCAGCTAGCTTTTTCAAGAACTGATACGTTTCGGACATGGTGGTTCCATTTGATTCTTAACAGTTGTCGAAGATGTCTCTGTTGCAACTTTTTTAATGCGTTCGTGTGGCGGCGGTACGGCACCCAGGTTTCGCTTCCATATAATATGGTGGGAATTATTATTACTCGGTACACTGCAAGTTTCGTTTTTGTACTCAAGTCATGTTTGTAGAAAACCATGTTTTTTTAATTTCCAGAATACTCTTGAGGCGCTGCTAATTCTGTGCTGAATCTCAGAGTCGATATTGGCCTTTTCTGAAATCAAACTGCCGAGGTAATTGGATTCCACTACATATTCCAATAGTTCTTCTCCGATTTTTATAGCAATTCTCTAATTCTTAGTTCTCTTCAGTATCTGGTTTATAATAAGTAGTATTTGGATCTGCTATTAATTCATTAATTTTCCCCATTGATATCTCCGCTAGTTTTTGCTTCACTCTTCGCTATTTTTTTCTTGTCAGTTTCGATACAGAGGGATGCCTTTTGAAGAAATAACAGAAATTATGAAGTACCGTTATTTATTTCATAATTTAGCGCAACACATCTGCTGTTTGTAATATTTATATTTCTTTAAATAGTTAGAATAATAAAAGGAGAATGAATAGTTTTTAATGTGTATAACAGAGTAACAATCGATTAAAAATATGAGACATCAAGTTGCAAAACCTGTCTTATCCCACACCTAACCTAACCAACGTTGTTTCGAGATAATATATAAAAACTGTTTTAGCAAAAATTTGAAGAGTTATTTTACAAAACTGGTGTCCATTTAGTGGAATTATTTTTTCTAGAAATAAAAATAAATATTTAATTTTTAAAGAGAAATAAAAATAATTCGGATATGGCGAGTTTTGTTGCAGTTTGATGCATAATATTGCGGGTTTTGCTACAACAAGATATTTGCATCCTAATTTGATTTATTAGATATGCTATTTTATTAAAATTAAGTAAGGATTTGAAATGAATAAGACTGTGAAAAAATGCGGTATTTGCAACAATAATGACAATAAAAAGCAAGTATAATGGACAAAACGGATTTTGCTGCAGTAACGTAATTTTTAGTGAATTTTATACTGGAATAGGCGACTTTTTCTGCAGTTTGGGACTTGTTTACGTAGATTTGAAAGTCCACTATTAATACATGGCTTATTTCAACTTTCTCCGTTTTTAGCCGACCATACCAATAGGTATGGTAGGCTATTAAGATAGACAAAAAAAAGTTTTTTTAATTTCACTCAAAATGAGTTACTTGGGTCATAAATGACCTAAATACAAAATATTTTCATGGTGTCTGTCTATCTGTCTGTCCGCCTGTAACACGATAACTCAAAAACCGCTGAACTGATTTTAACCAAATTTGGCACAAAAATACTGTGGCACCCGAGAATCTGGCCATTAATTTTTGGTGGGGGTGGGGGGTTGGTAAGGGGGTATGGGAGGGGGTTAAAAATTTTAAAAAATCGTAACTCCAAAATTAGGGAGATTATTAGTAGCTAGCGAAACGCGGTTTTCAAATTAAGATTAGGAATAATATTTGCAACAAAATTTGTAATAACATCAAAATCAGTCAAAGTCGCAGTTTTCGAGATATTAACATATTTTAGTATGGGCGGCTATACGTGCTTCCCGGCGCCAATTTTTTTTAAATGGATAAATCTGGTTTTGCGACTTGGCGCCTCATGTGTAATTTAATGAATGAATGGATAAATAAATAAATAAATGAATTCATACCTAGGTTAGCTGTCATCCCTTCCAGATCTTTCGGTTTCCGTTTCCGCGGTCTGCCTTTCTGCCTAGGGGGCGCTCCGGTTTGACCGTTGAAAAAGGCGGGTTTGCCTACGTGGGGCTCCGTGGGGGGCGGCGGTACTTGGGGTGGTAACGCGGGATGGAACTCCGGACTGGGGAAGGGCGGCATATAAGCTGAAAGAAATACAAGTTTTCATTAATATAAATATAAAAATTCTAAGATAAAATTATATGAAAAATTAAAACTGGTTGTTCTAGAGTTTCTGTCGAATTTCATATACACTAACAGGTACAAACAATAGGTATCTTAGAATTGGCCCATGTGACCGCATGCCTTGGTTAATTTTTAAGTGCGAAGTGAACTTACCACCAACAATTTACAATTATTTCAATTATCATTATATTTTGATACTATTTTTAAATATGACGAGGTGGCTTTGGTGAGTATTATCCTAATGTCCTCCTGATGCCGCATTTGATAGTCTATACTGAATTTAAAAAAAAATGTTAAAGAATAACTATACAGTCTTGGTTATAATAAACCTTAAAATAAACCTAAAAACAATAACAGTACTAACGATATTAAAGAAAACATAACTGTAATAACTTAAGTATAATAACTGTAATAGCTTAGTATTCAAACACAATAAACTTATACTTCGTATTGCCACCCCTGGCTACTATAACTGCTTGTCGCTAGCTTGCATCGATTCATACTGTCAGTGGGGCTACAGATATCATATTGCGATATGTTTTCCCATTCTTCTTGAAGGACCAAAAGAAGTTCATGTTTTGAAGCTGGTGCCTATAACCTCTAGGTCTCCTACCAGGTATGCCCAAACCTGTTCTATAGGGTCCAGATCTGCCGAACTTCGTCTGGCGAGTTTATAGTATAGTCATCAAAACCACCTCGTCATATCGAAAAACAACACCAAAAAGTAATGATAATTGAAAAAATTACAAATTAAGTTGGTAAATTTGTTGCCGGTAAGTTGGCATGAGTCAAAAAACCAAATGCTCAGGAGACATGGTTTTTACCGAAAAATAATATTTTAAGGAAATTTGCTCACGAAATTATTAAACAGGATATTTTAAAGTTAGGGTAAACAACAATCCTTCGATTAAACCTATATAATAAGTCAACTACTAGTTAAAAAAAAATGGGTTAAGTTGATATATTTATATACAGTTTGAGGAAAAAAATTTCCGTTGTTTTTTTATCCGAGTGTATATTGTTCTGGTTGACCGATTTTGATAATTTTTAAGCAATTTCTACAAACGTTTTGTAAACCAACGACGACTACTGCAGAGAATGCGGAGAGGAAGAAGGAACCATAGAGCACCTGCTGTGACACTGTCCGACACTGGAATACCGACACGCGATACTTTAAAACTTTAGGGCAAGGTTTTTTGGAGAGACTAGAGAAAGGAGCAGAAGCCAACATCAGCGACATTGGGGACATTGCAAAGAGCTGGAAGTGCTTTAACGCAAAGAAAGTATGAGAGGAAGGTTTGGTACAACAATAACAGGGGTATCGCAATGGGTCCAAGGCCTCCGAGTGAGGGATCAAACATAATCCCAAATCCCAGCAACCTAACCTAAGCAATTTGTAACTCAATTATTTGACATTTTAGCTTATTTTTTCAAAAATACGAGACAAAACAAAATGTTATTTTGTCGAAATAAAATGGTAAACCCTGTAGAATGGTATTCCAAAGAAAGAAATTTAGAATCCATGTTGTCCTCAAGTTGTCAATTCAAGCATCATTTCTCAATAGTTGTTGGAGATATTCAATTTTCAAGAAGACAGTAACGATTTTTACAATTATAGCATTTAACACGCTTATGATATAATATTTATTGGTTTAGTAATATCACCAATAATTATTGCTTGCTGATAGTTACTCTACCAGAGCGGGTTTTAAGTCCAGAAGTTGAATCGGCTATTGTTGCTTTAATTAAACATGGGAGAAATAAACTTCTGGACTTAAAAAAAAACAATTCGTAAATCGTCTCTATAGATAAACAAATTAAAAATACTTACGTTCACTTTTAGGTGGAAAATGGTGAAGAGGAAACATCCCCGTCGACGCCATATCGGGAGGAATCTCGAAATGTAGCCTACACAACACCGAACACCCTCTCATGCCGAAATGATCGCCCTTGGTCAGCGGAGTGTTGCACATCTCGCAGGAAAAACAGTGCACGTGAAACACTAAATCCCTCGCTCGCATCACCAGTTCAGAGGAAAGTATTGTTGCTTGACATCGGGCGCATCTTTTCATACCAAACAATCTGAAACAATTAATAGTAATTAATATAATGTATAATAACAATCGACTTTATCGTATCCAATAATAATATGTATTGTTTAGAGAAAAATAAGTATTTTAATGGCAAAAACTGAACTCTACCGACGCGACGGTTTCTTATTGAATAACGAATATTTTTCGTATTCTTACGTAACGTAGTTTTTGTGGACTGACTCAGAATAAATCATCCTAATGTTAGGGGAAGCTTCGACTATAAGATAATAGATAGATGCACAATTACACAGGACCCCTAACATGAGTTTACTTATTTAAATACCGTATGATCGAAAAAAACGGCGTCCAATTGGCTGAGAAATGACGATCGATGACATTTCCTATATAAATTTACATATAAAATGACAGCAATAGTGATTTCAAAGCTCGTTTCATAGCCATCGCTGATGCCGTTTTTGTTTCAATCATACAGTACTTTCGTAACATTCTGTGGGGCTGAATTTTGACCAGTGATATTCACTTTTTCCTCTGCGACAATTTTCGCAAACAGTTTGGACTCTTTCTTTTATCTGTAGTCATAAAATCAACAACAATCATCAAAACAACTTTGATTTTGACATCCGACTAAGAAACCGGGCAATTTATTTTGTCGGACAAAGTTATAATGTTTATACTTTAATCCTCAAATCTGGAAAAAAAATCAGTTCAATGTCTATAAAACTTAAAAAGTTGTCGACATGTCAACTCACAACTTTGAAATTGTGAGTCGACAGGTGAGTTGAAATGATGAAATAACTAGTAGGTATGGCTGGTACTATGCTTTTAAGACAAGATTTTAAAATATTACTTGTTATAAAAGTACTGCTTTTTATTGGTATAAGGCATATATTATTAACAAAAATAATTTTAATAGTGTTTGGAATGATATTAAAAAAGATTTTCTTGTAGAGTTTAGAGGTAACGTACACGGAAACAAGGTGAAAAGGACGACATAAAGTGTTATTATTACGATTTACAATCAACTGCATGTGAAATTGATGGTAAAGTGAATTTTAAAATTTTAAAGAACATTTCGAATATGGTTTACATCCATCGTATAATTATCATTATTATCTTTTGCTGACCGAAAATATAAATTTAGAGAGTTTTTCAGAAAAATATAATTTACGAAATAAGCGATTTACAAGAGTTAATATTAAATTACATATCATTAGCATATTTCCGAAATTTGTATCATTCTGGAAACTCTATCAATAAATAAAAAAAACGGTGGTGCGATGATTTTAATAAAAAATATTTTAGTAATAATTTCGATTCGAACTTTAAGGGCAGAAGAACTTTTTTAAATAATAATAATAATTATGATAAAAAATTATGATAGAAAACTTAGATAGAAAAAATTGTACAGTTCAATCTAAGTACAGCCATTTTCACAATCAACTATCTCAACTATATAGTATTAATATAGGTTGTTATATTGGAAATGCAACACAATGTGATAATAAGGAAAATGATGCTCTATGAAATATATAGCGACCGGGATGAAAATATTATAATGATGTCAAAAGAGGAAGATTCTCTAAATGATTATAAAGAGGCTACGTTGAATTTTCTCACTTGCAAAATGCACTGGCAGAAGAAGATGATAATATCTTCCCGGTAGCAGTGGAATATGCACCGGCCGAGAAAAATACCCTCCCCCTGTAGCGGGAGAACATTTGCAGGTAGAGGATGAGGAGAATATAATGACACTGAGCTGTTTTTTTCAGGATCTGTTGAAGTTTTTAAAAAACCATGGTAACTTTGAGGGTCAAAATTTGTATTTTTTTTTGCTGGTTATAAAATGCCCTTACAAGTAAAAACCTCTGAGAACTTATTTTCTGTTTGGATTCTAACCCAATGGCATGTTACAAAAATATTTTAGTTTTTAGATTTCTCTTTCAGTGGCTACCTGCCTTTTTTCATTGACTAATGCCTTTTTGCAGAAATGAACCCGCCAGAAAGGTATATACATTATTTACTATAAAGACATTTTTTTGCAAATATTTCATTTACTTTCAAATAATAATAAAAAATAAAATAAATCAAATTAAAAGCAGTTTTCGTACAACTTCTATTATGAAACAGGTGCCTTATTGTTATTCTCAGTTATTTAAGTAACTACTATCATAATCTTGATTGGCTCCCCGCCAGAAACAACAGTCACCAATTTCACAGTGACCGATTTCGAGAAAACAATAGAATTGGCGTTTATAGCGGCCAATGAGGAAATGGCGAGTCGGCACCGCCGCGGCGACATTCTTTTGTTTCAGTTCGTCGTTTGTTCTGATTCGATGACAGCGAACAGTGGCGGTATCAAATCCAAGTCACAATGGAACTAACAAGATGAAAAACGGTACGGCCTCTTTCTTGGAAAATACTTCATTAGAGCTTAGATTTTATAGTACGGTATGATTGTAAACAAAATATAATTGAAGTAATTCGACATCCAAATAAGTATCGATAATTTTCTATTTAGCTTCCATTTTCTAAATTAATCGTAACCATAAGTTTTAAATTAAATTTCAGTATTTGCCTCTCCCAGATATGCCTAATAGTTATCTACTAAAGTATGCCTAAGTACCAAGATACAACAGCCTCAAGAGTTAACTAAAAGGCAGAGGAAATGGCCGAACAAGGCTCATCAATGCAAATCAGTGCTCATCAGTGCAAAAGCAGTCACAAGAATAGCCACAAAACAGTGGGTGGACAACTTAGAATTTTTAGAATTTAGAATGAGTGGGAGGGGGGTTAATCACTTCGACCTTACAGATCCATTGTGTCCCCCTTTCTTGAATCATAACTCATCATACAGTCCCAGGGCTTTGACAAAAACCAGTATCTGGGACGGTTTTATAGAGGGTAGTTCTCCATCTCCAATATCAGTCGTACCAAAATTCATGGCACGAATGGTTGTCGTCTCGGCGCACTCAGTGATGAGGTGTACTGGTATTTCACCATCTTCCCCACAGAATCTGCATTCGTCGTTTCTTCTTAGTTTCAATCTACTGAGGTGTTCATTGAGGAGACAGTGTCCTGTTAAAAGCCCCGTGACAATCCGAAGATTGTTCTTACTCAGACCCAGGAAGATCTGTGATTTTTCTTGATCATAAACCCTCAGAAACTTCTTCGAGTGTCTTAGAGCATTGCAAGATTTCCATTCCAGGTTGCGGATGGAATCTTGTGGGTGGACAACAAATCTATAGAATAATGTAGAGATTCACCAGGGCAGAGGCAGGAAAAGAAGTTCATAATAAAACTTTCGTCAAAATTTAGGACAGACCTAACAGGCAAAAACAGAACGTCTTTCAAAGCCTAACAGCCCTTACAATTCCCTGTTAGCTTTATAAGGATCTAAAGCTGATGGTATTGACTCCCGTGCAGATTTTGCCGATCTTAAGAAGAAACGACAGAACAAACGCATTGTTTGTCAGTAATGCCAGTAAGTAAGTAAGCAGACCGTGATCAATAATTCCTTTAGTTTGGTTAGTATACACCCAGTGCGTCGGAGACATCCTCTTGGTTGTTTGCCATTAACCTTCCCTTCGATTATGATTATTTTTCACTCCATCACTTCTCGAAATGTGCCCAATACCTTAGTTCCTATAGTTACCTATTTTGGTTGAAAGTCTTGTGGTAACTTTCAACTGCCTTAGAATTGAGACGTTGCGTTGGTCCGATGTTTGTATATGAAATTCGCAGCATTCTTTTGTAGACCCACATTTTGATAGTATCTAAGTACTTTTTTTTCTGCTTGTAGTTTTGTGTGTGTTTGCAGGGTCCAGGTTTCAGATGCATAAGTAGCGGTATGAAAGATCAATGTGTTCAGTAATATTACTTTGTTGCTTGCGCTAGGCTTTTGCTAGGAGTCTATCCACATTCGAAATGGTTTTTATTGTCACAGGGTACAGGGTGAATGTAGGCAATTGAATGTCAGCACATTACGAGGTACAGGGTAAGTCTTAAATAAGTGCAAATATTTTTAGGGGTTTTGAATATTTTGAAAAAAAAATGGATTTTTTTTGTTTTTGGTTAAAAATATAGTTACTTGATAATATGGCAACATAGATAGAAGATTAGTTTTACAAAAAAAAAGATCTAGTGGTTCTCATAATTTAAACAAAAAATTATTTTTTTTGGAAATTTCCAAAGTGAAATTATTTTTTGGAAATTTTCAAAGTAAAATAACTCGGTTATTTTGGACTTATTTGAAAAACGGTAAAGAGAAAATATGTTTCTTTTGTGGATATCTACTAGCTTTAAAAATATTTGCACTTATTTAAGACTCGCCCTGTATATCTACGCTATTTGTATAAAATATCAGTTCTCTGTATATTGATGACAAAATCGTGTTGTATTTTCGGTGTAATCTTCCTACATTTTTACATCCAAGAAGGAAAAGGCCAATTATTCTTCCACTTCCATGATGAGCTTGATTAAATTTAATACGAATTCTAGGTTATTTAGTTTAATTGGATCATTTAATTGGAAAGTAGAAAATATTCCATAAAAATGATGCAGAATAATACAAAAAATCATACTACACTATGTAATAGAATAAGTAAAAATATATATCTATTTCTACAGGAAATACATAAATAATGCATTATATTATAACGATATTAAAATATATCAGCCCGATTCAAAACTAATTGATTTTGCGAGGTATTATTTACTTTCCTATTAACATGAAACAAATAGTTTTTGTTTCCATTCATTTCCATAACGGCCGAAAAATGTCGGTAATTATTTACATTTCTGAACAGATAACGTAATTAAGCCTTGTTTTTATTCCCTTAATCCTTTAAAAATAATATCGAAATCATATAATAACCTAAATATTACGTTTAGCGGAATAAACGCGTATGTCTGTTTTAATTCCGATTTAATGAAATAGAAAACACGTAGTAATAATTTATAATACTATTGAAACACAGGGTCAATCAAAAAGTATATTAGAATAACTCAAGATGTTGGAAGCGTCACTTCGTCCAGGGCCAGTCAACTGAGATATACGACCTTGAACGATCTGTTTTTGGGGTAGTAATTTCCTGGGGCGCTAGATGGCGTATTTTTATTTTAGTTTTTATAGTTGCCTAAGAATTGCGTACAAAATTGTTTTTGTAGTTGCCTAAATAGGCCTATTAATTATGTTCTGTCATTGTTCTGTATGTCAAATCAGTTTTTCGTTTCCGGCTTCCTCCTTCCTCTTCAGTCACTCTTCAGTTGTGTTTTGCCATTGAACGGAGATGTGCGTTTCGGTGTTTTCTGGTTGTTTCGCTGTGTTTTTTTGCAATCTTCATTTTACAATCGTGATTTTGTATTTTTGATTTTTTCTGAACTTTGTTTTGTGCTTGACTTTTAAGATCTTTATTAAAGGTAAGGTCTGAGTTAAAGGTCTTTGATTTATCTAACAATTTTATTTAATAATACGAGAAAGTGAGGTGAGGTAACCTAACCAAGTCCAAATATTCGTGAATTTTATTTTTTAACAATGTAATATTTACTGTAATTTAATGTAATGGACTTAGTCACTTTCTCTCGTATTCCAACGATATTTGTTTGTGTTCTTAAATCTGGTATTATAGTAAATATTATACTTTTTAATCTGTTGTTTTATTTGTTTGTAAAATGTTTCGTGGTATAATTTTCTGTAAATTAAAATAAACTATTTATTGTAAGTTTTTATGCACATAAAATGATATAAGCAAATCATTTAACACTTTACAATAGTTTATACCTTTATATATAAATCCTTGTTTTTTTACCATTTGACTTGTTTGCCAACTTGGGACCAATCAGATGACTACACATTATTTTGTAGAAATCTGATTGGCTCTAACTGGCGAACAAGTCAATACGTCTTGCTTAAAAATAAATTGCATCTATTTAAATTTGCCGCCACCTTTGTTACTTTCCTGGGTGGCTAGATGGCGCCAACTTCAATATACAGATTACAGATTTCTTTACAAATTTGAAACCGTTTTGAAACTAAAAAATGCATGGGAGTTAGCGTTCTTCTTTAGTGTGTTCTGTGACTTCGTCTGAACCTTTGATTAAAATGTAAAGGTGAAGAAATTAATTTTGCAATCTATTATTGTAATCGCAAAACATTTTCCAATGCACGACATTGACACTAAAGTCTATAAACCTGACTAAATGAAATTTTGGCAAAAATGTTTAAATGTGTTGTATAATTTAAGATACCGAGCAACTCTTCATTTTACTTTATAGAGCAAATGATTGTAACAGATGTAGAATGTAGAATGTTTAGGAGGGGAGTTAATCACCGCGACCTTGGAGATCTATTGTGTGTTCCCCTTTCTTGAGTTATAACTCATCATACAGTCTCAGGGTTTTAACAAAAGCCAGTATCTGTGACGGTTTGGTTTGGTTTGGCTCCACAGAGGCCAGCTCTCCATCCTCGACATCAGCCGTACTAAAGTTCATGGCACGAATAGTCGTCGTCACAGACGCACTCTGTGATAAGGTGTTCTGGTGTTTCCCCATTTTCTTCACAGAATCTGCATTCGCCGTTGATTGTAACAGATATTTTATTTAGATTAAAGCTGCAAAAATTAGTTTAAACCGAATTTTATTATCGCTATGCTGGTCACATTGCGCCGTGTTCAGCAATGGTGTCCTTTATTATTTGACAACAGTACTAACCTCTACAGATGTATGAGCAGCAATACATTTAGTCGTATAATAAAAAAATATTATTGCCTCTTTTATTTTTCTATTAGAAGCTATTGCTTCTTTCATAATAATTTTTGCGTTGTTAAAATCTACTCTGTGCCTTGTGTCCCGTGAATACTGACAAATCTTACGTTTGTAAAAATCGGTGTTCGTTCAGTACAGAGCATGGCTCGTCAGGAAGAAGTATACAGGGTGCTACAAATTCGAGGTACGAGCATTGGTATCTCGGTAACCGTAATAGATACGAACATGGTTAAATTGGGGCAAAGTTGCGCTTTGGGATGTTCACCAAGATGCCAATAAAAAAGTTTTAAAAATTTCAAGGATTGCTGAGTTTTTTGTAAAAAACTGATTTTTTTGAAAATGAATTTTATTTTCTCCTGTCGTTACTTTGGAGAAAATCAAAAAACTGATGGCATATTCTCATAGCCACTTTATTAAGGCTATCTGAGAGTATTTTTAGATTTTCAAATTAGCTGATAAATTTGTGAGATACAGAGGCCAACTTAATTTTTTTAAATACTGACCTGCATTTTTTATTTCTGGTTTTGAAAGAACTCGGTCTCCTGAATACACTGATATGCCACCCTTTGTCCTTTTTTTTGTTTTGTATACCTTAACTGCAACAAAACTATTTAATTATTATTTAAAATAATTTCAAGTCCGACTCTGGTTTCTTAAATTATTTAATCTGATTATATTCATCGCAACAATATTGATCAGCGCTTTTAATTTTTTTTATTGCGAATTTGAAAACTCAGTGTGCGATCTAATAATATACATAATATTATTCGTAATTATTATAAATAAATCAACTTTTACAAACTAGTTTCTAATGTTCTACATGTTCGAAAGGGTTACCACCCTCCTTATTGCACAAATTTATTTTTCGCTCAATTATATTTATAGCTTTTTGAACTTTTTTCTTATACTTCCGAATGCATTTTGTACTCTTTATTGTAACTGTTGAGATGAATTAATTTCACTTTTACAAATGACGTCAAATAATATGTAGCCCCTTGGCGATAGACCCAGGAACCTCGTAAGACATTATACTGCTCTACCATTTCCAACACAACTTCCAGGAAAATGATTTGATTGTTTATATTATAATATTATATTTATTAATTATTTTATATTATTTTATTGCATTTGATTTTCCGTATTGAATGTTTTACCCCACGTCATTGTTAAGTTTGAAAGCTTATCAATATTGTAAAAATGAATAGATTAAATATTAAAAAAAACCGAGCCGGACTTGAAATTAGTTAAAATAAGTTGTGTTCAAATGTCAAAACAAAAAAAATATTAAGTGTGGCATATAATTGTACTAAGGAGACCGAGGTCTTTCAAAATCTGAAACAAAAAAAAGGTCCGTATTTAAAAAAATTAAATTCGCCCCTGTATCTCAAAAATTATAAGCTAATTTGAAAATCTAAAAACACTATCAGATAGCCCTAATAAAGTGGCTATGAGAATGTGCAATTAGTTTTTTGATTTTCTAAAAAGCAACGGTAGGAAAAAATAAATTTGATTTTCAAAAAAATCAGTTTTTCCGAAGAAACTCAGCAATCCTTGAAATTTTTAAAACTTTTTTGATGGCATCTTGGTGAACATCCCAAAGCGCAACTTTGCCCCAGTTTAACCGTGTTTGTATCTATTACGGTTACCGAGATACCAATGCTCGTACCTCGAATTTGTAGCACCCTGTATAAGTACTCAATTTTATACTTCAGGTAGAAATATAAAATCTGTACATTTTTAGAAATTAACACACGTTACATATACAGGTTGTTAACTCGACAGTTACTTATAGGCGAACAGAATGGCAACATTGCCTATTGAGAACGCATGCACTTATAGGGTTTTCTGCCGACTCGTCCCGTCGCGTCGTCATCGACGAGCGGGCCGAGGTTGCCATATTTCAACCATAAAGCTCTTGCCGCGAGTAATACACAAATTAACAACCTGTATATTTTATGAAAGTCTGCCGTCACTACAGGGCCACACTGTTTTCGGGTCTTTTTTATTCATTTTCAAAAAGTCTAATAATGGGGAGACTGATCTGTCCATATTGCTTTTTGCCATTAGATCGTCATTGCCTAATACAAAGAACAACACACTTGCCAATATTTGTTTTGTCGTTTCTTCTAGACTGACAAGGTCTGCTCTATGACCGTCAATCCCACCAGATATAGAAGCCAGATGAAGCTTAAAATGTCCTGCTAGTAGACCTACACAAGTTTGACAGTCTTTTTGTCTCCGCTAATTAGATCTGCCGTAAATTTTGGCGCCTGTTTCTACCCTGGTGAATTTCTCCACCATTCTAGTGATTTTTTCCTCGAGAAACAATTTAGACATTACCATAAAATCTGAAAAGGTTTAGAAATGAACACCGGTTACGTCTATATTTTATGCAAGTCTGCGTCACGACGGGGGCCTCACAGGTGTCTGTTTCGCTCGTCTATCGCGTTCCCGATCTCGAAAACGGACCCGTTCGTTACCGTGGAACGTTCCCATTGTTCGGAACTCCGACGCTATCGAAATGGTATATCGCCGGCCCCGGATTTCGGTTCTGTCCGGTCGGATTGTTAATGAATATCAAAAAATGCCCGTAGATACGGAAGCGCGTTCTTAATGTCTTTATTAATACTTTTGAATATAAAAAGACTAAGGAAGGAGTATATTGCTATCCATGTTTTCATGCATGGTGGACGGAAAAAGGACTCTAGGTTGGGGATCCTTGACAGTCCTGTTTGACGATTCATTTGACACATTTGAGTTTGCTTTGAAATTTTGTGGATTTGTCAGTCTTTACTGAGCTTATTGTATGTTATTTATTCTTTCTTCTACTACTCATAGTTGTATAAAGATGGTAAATCTATATGGAAATTGTGAATTGAACTTAAATTAACAGTGACACTATTGCGATTTATCGAAAAAAAAGACTGTAAAATAGTTGGAGGTGTAGCGTGCGGTAGATCTCGGTCAAAAATCGACGGAAATAATGCTATAACTTTTCGCTAGTATCTATATAATATACATACGTGTAGTAAACCGATCATTTATGAAATTAACTTACGAGTCCATTTCACTAGTCCGAAAAAGTAGCAAAATAAGCGTTCGGCATTTAACGTTTTATGTAAAACTGGCTAGGTATTTTTACACAAATGAAGAAGGAAATTAAAGATATATATATATTAGTCGGTTTAGAACGTTTTTCTACGTTGTCCGATACCGAATTTCCAGCCTGTTCTATTCGTACAATCCTCTGTTGACAGGTTTCTTTCACTCATCGCTTTGTGTACGCTTTTTTGCCATTCCAGTTTCGGTCTTCCCTGTTTTCTTCTGCCCTTTGGTTGCCAATTGATTATTTTCTTGGGCTATCTAGTGTCCTTCATTCGTTCTACATGTCCGTACCAGATCAGCTGCTTTTTCTCTATATCCTGTGTTATCGTACCTTCTATACCCATTTGTTGTTTAATGGTATTATTTCTTATTCGTTGTTGTCTTGAAATTCCCATTGATCTTCGAATGACATCCATTTCTACGGCTCTCATCCTCTTCTTGTATCTCTCAGTTATTCTCCATGTTTCTGCTCCATACAGGAGGTTGCTCTTTATCATGGTTTCATATATATTGAATTTTCTTCGCTTTGTTATTGATTTGCTCCATAAGATTCCATTTAGACATCCGATTATTTTTTTCGCGTTGATAATCCTTTTCTCTATTCGTCTGCCGTCAGTTCCAGTGTTATCAAATGTAATTCCCAGGTACTCATACTCTTGACACTGCTTAATTTCGTGACCATTGTCCAAGTTGAAGTTTCCTTCTTGTGCGCCTATACATAGATATTTTGTTTTGGCTATGTTAACTGTCAAGCCCCATTCTCCGTATTCTTCAATAAGTTTTCTTAGCATATATTGCATATTATCTTTGTCATTGGCAACTATTATTTGATCGTCTGCGAATTGAAGTGTGAACAAACATTCATTTTCAATCTCTATGCCCATATCACGGATTTATCTTTTCCAATTTTTTAAAGCGACTGCAACGTATATTTTAAAGAGAGTAGGGGAGATGCAACAACCTTGACGCAAACCTTTGTCGGTTATAAATGTTTCTGTAAGCTCTTTTCCTACCTTTATTTTTGATTTTGCGTCCTTATATAGTTCTTTAAGAGCTGTTATATAAGTATAGTTGATTGTTCTAGTACCCTCCATAGTCTTGATATTGGGACAGTGTCGTACGCTTTCCATAAGTCAACAAATGTTATATGTGTGTCCAAGTTTCTTGCCGATCTTTTTTCTATAACTTGTTTTAAACAGAACACGTTATCTGTACACGACCTTCCTGCTCTAAAACCATTCTGTTCTTCCTCCTTTTCTCTATAATCTTCTTCTATGAGATCACGTAAAATTCTACCATATAACCTGCTCATTGTGCTCGTCACTGATATACCACGGTAGTTGCTGCAGTCCAGCTTATTGCCTTTTTTATGGATCGAAGATATATAAGCCAGCTTCCAGTCTTCTGGAACGGGATGTCCGTTTAAGTAAATATTGAAAATTAATGCCAAGCTTCTAAATAGTTTCTGCGTACCATTTTTCAACATTTCGGAGTATATTCCTTCTGGGCCGCTTGCTTTGCCTGATTTTAAGTTCTTGGCAGCAATTCTTATTGTTTCTTCCGATATTTCAACTACTTCTCCCTGTACGTCAATGTTTCTTGGTGAATCAATTAAGTACTCTTGTCTAGATTTCTGAAGGAGGCCCCCATAATGTTCGAACCATTGTTCAGGTTTAATTAAGTGTATATTAGCCCTGTTTTTTCCTGTGTTCTTAACATTTGAAATAAATTTCCATATTTCTGAGCATTTTCTTCCACCTATGTAGTTATTAATTTGCTCACACTTTATATCCCATGCTTTGTTCTTAGCTCTGTTAATATGTGTCCTTAGTTGCCTTTTTGAATTCTTGTATTCTTCAAGATCGCGTTCTGTTTTAGTAGATAGCCATTTCAGATATTTTTGTTTCTTTTTTCTTCGAAATTAAAGATAAAGAATTATATCCATATTGTAGCACAATTTTTAGACAACTTCTTTATTTTTAAGATTTTGATGGTCAGACATCAACAAAATATTCCTTATGTTTGGACTATATTTCCTCGAAAATAAAGACATAATTTAAAATTCCGTTACAATATGGAAATAGATTGAAGTTTTGTGATTACAGTGATATATAATTTATATGGTATTGTAACAAATTGCTCGCTATTTTATGGCAAATGCTGATGCTCTGCAAACCTTAATCAAAGCAAGTGTATTTGGAATTTTGGGTGTGGCTTAACATGACAGGATCGGGCTAAGCCTTAGGCAGATTTCTGGAATATAATATACATTTCCTTGGGACACACACCCGCTGAGACCGACCCGAAAAAACAACGTAATAGACTCTTAAAAAAAATTAAAAAAGAATTTAGATGCGTCAATTTGATTTAACCTGCTTCAGTAACGTATCGGATGTTTACGTTAATAAATAATTATTATAACTTATCCATTTTTATTAGAATTGTATATTTTTATAACAATTTTAATAACTACCAACATTTATTTACAACGTAAAATAAAACAACAAATTATTGAGTCTACCCTTAGACTAGTCTACCCTACATCTTATTTTTAAACGTTTTGAATAAAATTAGAACGACACTGATCGGAATTCAATGCGGCCATTTTAAGAGCCCGTCGCGGTCGATCTAAGAATTTTGATATACTTCTTCCTTAATTTTTTTATTCAAACTTTCTACAGTCAAAAGTAGGCAACACCTTTAGCCAGGATAGAGTAACGCACCGTTGAACCCTAAGTGAACTAATAGAAATATGATACACTTAATCGATAAAATAGGTATCCGCTACGTAGCACGAAAAAGACAGGAAATTTAAATCCGAATCTAAAATTTTATGTATTTTTGGCGTATAAATTGACGTTAAGAAATTTATTAAAAAAAATCAGAATGTTTGAAAATTAAAAACCATTATACACTTTTTAAGTTAAATGCTAAATTAAATTTGATAATATCAAAAGAGGCTCATCCCTATAACTTTTTTATTTTGTCATATCAAAAAACGAGATTTGGTACGTTAAGGCAAAGATAAATCTACTACGACTGTGTTAACTATGTCGGTATTACGGTTATTCTTTGGTTAGGGACACAAAATGACTAGGGCATAATTGACATAAATCAGGATGTATTGACGTATTCAATTGTTTCAGGTCATTTCCTGTTGCGCCAGAAATTGTTACAACTTTTGATTTTTAAATGACACCCTCTTTATTTTTTTACTTTATTCGATAGAAAATGACAATCTCGATAGAATGACATATCATATGTCAACTTTTGACATTTTCGCAAATGGTTTGTTTGAAATTGTAACATCATGTTGGTTCATAATGAAAATTTGACTTGAAATACCAAGTGTGTGATACCAAATCGAGTACTAAATCGAGTACAGAATTATTCGTTAAAAATTGCTTGAAGAAAATGAGATATGATTAAAAATACGATTTGGGCATCTTTTAATCGTCCAGGATAAGACACGAAAAATATTAGACAATCAAATATACAGTGTGTCACTTTTAAAACTTCCCACCCTTAATATCTTTATTGCAGTTAAAAATATGAAAAATCGGAAAAACACGTCAATTTTATTAGTAATGGGGACACTTTAAATGAATATTTTTGGCCTTTTTCTTTCAACCCCTTAGAAGGGGTAGATATCACCCTTTTTATCTTAAATAGGAATGGGGATCAAGTGGCACATCGTTTTAAGGGGCATTTAATTCTCTTTTCAGTGGTATCCTACTTTGTTGCTTTTTGTCCAGATATTTCCGAATAATCGCGTTTCAAAGTTGCAGAAACAATTGAACATGCCTACATTGAGATTTTGGTTTTCAGGCTAGTGTTTACACAAAAATTATTGCAGTAGATCTCCTTGTAGTACAAATGACTAGAAGATTAGGTGGTAACAAGGACGTAGCCATTACATTTTTCTAACGGGTCGAAATTCGAAATACTAATAAATAGAAAGCATCATAAACATTAACGTTTCCTTTCTCAAATTCGAATGAGTAGCAACCTCTAATCAGTTTCACAGGAGGATTTGTTAACATTCCAGCAGGACGGTGCTATAGCTCATTATTTTTTTGCGGTCCGACAGTGGTTAAACGAGAGATTTCCGGGTACATGGATCGGCAGAAGGATACGAATTGAATGGCTTTCAAGATCACTTAGACTTTTGTATTTTTGGGGGGACATCTTAAATCCATTGTTTATAAAACAAAATCTACTGATATTGATGACCTTAAATTACAGCAGAATGCCAGGCAATTCCCGGTGAAGTTTTCCGAAATGTTAGGGAGATGTTTAAAAACAGATTTATTACTGTTTACAGGAAAATGGGCATTTTGAACAACTTATAAGATAGGGCGTAAGTTGTGTAACCTAATCTTCTAATCATTTGTACTACAGGAGATCCATTGCAATAATTTTTGTGTAAACACTAACCTGAAAACCAAAATCTAAATGCACGCACGTTTAATTGTTTCTGTAACTTTGAAGCGCGATTATTCGGAAACCTCTGGATAAAAAGGAATAAAGCAGGATACCACTGAAAAGAGAATTAAACGCCCTTTAAAAATATGTGCCACTTGACCCCCAGATTGTAAAGGTGACATCTACCCCTCCTAGGGGGTTGAAGGAAAAAGGCTAAAAATATTCATTTAAAGCGTCCCCCTTACAAATAAAATTGAGGTGTCTTTCCAATTTTTCATATTTTTAACTGCAAGAAAGATATTAAGGGTGGGAAGTTTTAAAATTGACACACTGTACCTATATTTCCAAAGCTCCTTGATTAAAAATTAGTGTTTTTAACATAGCCATGGTACTCTACATTGAATTTTAAAATACCATTTTTAAACAAAAATATCAGAAGTTGACATGTGATATGTCAAGGGATCTATTGTTCTATTCAGAGCGTCATTTTCAATCGAATAAAGTAAAAAATTAAAAATCAAAATCTGTAGTCATTATTGGTGAAATAGGAAGTGACCGAAAACAATAGAATATTATAACATCAATCAATCCTAATTTATGTTATATACTAAGAAAAACGAGATTTGGCGTTTTTTATCTAAAAAAATAAAGAAGTTATAAGGGTGAGTCACCTTTCAGAAACACCCGGTATACACATATATTTCATGCCAAATTAACCTGTAGTATTAGAAAACGTATAATAGTATATTATAAACTATCGTACCATTGAAATGTCAAATTTATAATTATAAATCATCACTGTACATTTTACTATTTCTTTTATAATAAAATGGACAGAAAAACAGGAATTTTGATTCCAATCAAGTTCAATCAAACACCTGCTTTTAAGTTAGAAAATAATGACATTAAAATATTTAGTTTCAACTTCTACTTAGATATGTGTATGTATAATATTCTAATATAATTTAAAAGTATTAAGCGCATTTCAATAAAATACGATAATCTAATAAATTTCCTATCAAAACAGTTTAGTTTTTGTCATATTATGGAATTTTCCTCGATTTCCATTGGCAGTTCCTACTACTGGTATTTCTAATTAAACATTTTTTCCGTACCCCACTGAAGCAAATATCAACAGATTAATAATTGCGTCTTAATCTAGATCGATAACGACAAATAAATCGATTTAAATCAAGCGCGGCGTAATGAATATGGCGGCGGTATATCATGAATATTCAACATTTCCGTGCGATCTGTTTGCGTAGAGTCAGTGGCGTAACTATCGAAGGGCTAAGTACGGCCGTCCCCCCAGGTTCTCAAGCTCAGACAGTCCTCACAGTAGGCTAAAGAAACATATTTTCTCTTTGCCGATTTTTAAAGTCCAAAATAACCGAGTTATTTTATTATTAAAATTTCCAAAAAAATGATTTTTTACTTTGATAAACACTGAATCTTTTCTGGGTTTTCTTTCTTGTAAATTTAATTTGCTACCTAGTGTGAATATGGTTTTTAACTAAAAACTAAAATAATTCCAAAATTTCTTTCAAAAAATATCCATATTTTTTTCAAATAATCCAAAATTTCCTATTTTTTTTCGCGAAAAAAAACTCATAATCGTGTTTCTGGGGTCGAGATATACTACACCTAAAAATATTTGCAGTTATATAAGACTCACACTGTATAGAGAATTTCCCTAACTTATTTTTTTATGTTTATGTTTTTTTGAATCAACTTGACATAATGTTACCATCATATTTAGCGGGTTAGGACAAAAAGAAAGCAATGATAGATGTACTATTTTTGTACTAGGTCCTTACCTAGCTACGCCACTGCGTAAAGTAGGCACTACCACGTTCGCCAGTACTTTGAGGCAGAAAGTGGATTTAGCTGATAAATGAGATAAACATTTAGTAATTGTTGCAAATTTTATGTGCATAAATTAATAGTGGTTTCGTTTACATTCTGCTCTGTTTTCTGTTCCGTAGGGTTGTGGAATTTATTTTTTAAAGTTTGGATTTAAAATATGTTCAGTTTATAATTGGGAATCAATTATGAGACCATCGTTATGAATTTCAGTATATTTTCCATTTTTTGATGGTATTCTACACTTAAGTTGATATGGAATACCTCTCAAATGGTTTCCATGTCATTTTATATTTCTGATAATCTCCGGAAGTATAGTAAACCACAGTTGTGACAACAGTTGGCTTCAGTATTTGACCAGTAAATTCCGATAGTTAGAGCGGAACAGAATCCGACAAATTTGAGATCATCTAATATCTCATCATAAAATCTGTCTAGAAGTTTTTGAGTTATAAATGGTGTAACCTAACCTTCATCATCATCATCCTCCAAAATAAAAAAAGAAAGCCTCCATCAAGCCTCCAAAATAAAAAAGAAGGCCTCCAAAAGGGATCCTCCAAAAGAGAAAAAGCCTCCATAACAACAACCAGTCAAGAGTTGTCACATCATGGATCACTGAGCGATCCCTTCCTAACAAATACAGGAGTTGGGCAGGGATGTGTCTTAGCGCCTCTCCTATTCAACATATTCATGGCAGCCACAGATGGCAGCGCTCTCCATTATAGTGGACAGCAAACTGCAGGAGAGAGGACTGGGCATTAGATACAGATATGACGGCGGTCTGTTCAACATAAAAAGACTCAGTGCAAAAACACGTACAAAATTCATCACAGAACTTCAATACGCTGATGACTGCGCTCTAGTTGCAAACCGTTACAACAATTACAAGAAATATTGAATACATATACCTGGGCATACGAGGTTTTGGGTCTTAAGCTAAACATTAACAAAACCAAAATCATGTGCACTCCCCCGAAAGATCATAACAATGCTATAAAAATCGGAGAAGAACTATTGGAATATGTAGCGGAATTTAATTACCTCGGCAGTTTGATTTTGGAAAAGGCCAATATCGACTCTGAAATTCAGCACAGGATTAGCAGCGCCTCAAGAGCGTTCTGGAAATTAAAAGACAAGGTTTTCTACAATCATGACTTGAGTACAAAAACGAAACTTGCAGTGTACCGAGCAATTATAATCCCCACCATGTTATATGGGAGAGAAACCTGGGTGCCGGACCGCCGACACATGAACGCATTAAACAAGTTGCAACAGAGACACCTTAGACAACTATTAAAAATCCGGTGGTTCCATCATGTCTCAAACGTATCGGTCCTTGAAAAAGCTAATTGCGAGCGTATTGGAGTCATGGTTACAAAATCCCTCTTAAGGTGGGCTGGTCACGTATGCAGAATGCAAGAAAACCGCATACCAAAATCTCTGCTTTACGGTGAGCTTGTAGACGGTAAGAGGAGGCCTGGTGGACAACTCAAAAGGTACAAGGACATTTTCCACGAAAACTTAAAGGGGTTTAACATGCAGAATCATTGGGATGAAGCAGTTCGCAATAGAACTCAATGGAGAAGAATTGTAAACTCAGTTAACAGCGACAGCCAAAAAGTAAAGAAGCAACAAAGCAATGAAATTTTTGCATGTCCGGTAGGCAAATAACATCACGTATCGGGCTTTTCAGTCACAGAAAAGCTCATGAAAGAAAACGCCTTGCGTGACCATCTTTTGATGCGTGTCGAATACTCGTCAGCGAGTAATGGCAGTATGTATGTATGTATCATCATCATCATCACAATCATCATCATCATTTAGCTTATCCGTTCACTGCTTTTGTGCCCTTAATTCTAGCCATTTCTATATAATTTGTGCCATATGAATACAGTTTACAGCCACTCTTAATATCATCTGTCCATCGACTAGGAGGTCGTCCTCTTCTTCTATAGGCCTCGTATCTTGGTCTCCATGCCACAAGTCTCTTTGTCCACCGTCCATCTGTTATCCTAGCCACATGTCCTGCCCAATTCCATTTAAGATGTAAGACAGATATCACCGCATCTCTTGCTCCTGTTCGATTTCGTATGGTATGAGTGGGTATTTTATCTCTATCTGTAACTCCCAACATGGACATTTCCATTTTCCGTTGCATGGAACCTAAACTTACTCTGTTTTATTTATTTACAGATTAGGAAAAAAGAGATTAAAAAAATAAATCTAAATACAAATCTGAAGGTATACATAAACAAACATTCTCAAAATTCCAACACCATATTATGAGTCCCAATTACTTGTTTTTAATCGAAAAAAAAAACTAGAAAAAACCGCCGGTAATGAAGGAACGGTAAAATAAACAGCCTCAAGCTCCCCGTTTCCAAAAATACCTCTTCGGCCTATTAGCGGCGCTAAAAGACTATGATCCGAGCTGATTAGGCGCTGCCGACGAGAGACTTGTGCTCTATCCGTCCGCGACGGCTGCCATTTTTCATCGCTAACGAGCCGAGAAATCGATACTTGGAGGAGCGGAGGCCCGCCCGAGCCGCCGACAAAGGGACCACCACAAAAAAGTGGACGAATTCCCCGCGACAACGGATCCCACATTGTGGCTTCTGTTAACATTGATACTAGTGATGGGAAACATAGCTCATTTTTTTAAATATTTAATTGGGAGTTATTTTTTAAAAATCAATGAATCTTCAAGCCTTCCTTTAATAATGCAATATAAATGGAATATGTTAATCCTAGGTCCATCAATATTTATGTACCAGCATGGTTTTGCGTTTGAGTGCCCTTAGGGTCACAAGGGCAAAAAATCAGCACCCGAATTAGTCAAAAGAAGGCTCATTGCCAGATGCCATTCATCGAACTAGAGTTCTTTTACGTTGTTACAAAAGCAATTACAACAATGATCAGGATAGAAAAACTGTCATCTTCCAAGACCCAATGTCATTTTTATTAATAAAAACTATCTAGTTTTTTTTTGATCTCAGAATTTTTGGTCTTCTCTCGTCTCTTTTTAAAAACTATCTAGCTCTTTTGATCTCACCAATCTTTAGTGGGTCTATTAGCAAAGTATTGCAAGCTTAATAGCCATTAACTGATTGATTGAAGGACGAAGACATGTGCAGAGTCTGTCAACCACAAGAACAGACGGCCGAACGCATTCTATGTCAGTGAGATAGCCTGGCGAATGTGTTTTTTTTTACTAGGCGGTTATAAAACATTGGTTAACAGCTATATACAGTACGTCTGACCATTCTGTAGCTACGGGGTATCCGTGAGAGGGGAAACGATATTCTCTCGATGTTTTTCGTAAAAAATTAGACGACGCATCCCATCAATAAAAATTCGGCAAATTTGCAAGTAGCCAATAAAATGAGTGGGCGGAGCGATTTGCGGTGACGTACTCGTCAAATCAACGTATAAAATATATTGCTGTTTATTTAAATGTTTTTTATCCGCATTCCTTTCATAGACACAGATCCATCAGACATACTGTACGTATAGATTTGTCTCGAGGTTATTACAGCTTTTGATCAGGATACTACTGTTGAATGTAACTTAAAGATCAGAAAAGGAAAAAAAATCTGTAAAGGTTGCTGTGGAATAGGTCAAGTGGAAAATAATGAAAAAATTCTGAGATCAAAAAAACTAGATAGTTTTTATTAATGAAAATAATGGCTCAGTTGTACAAAAATATTATGGCGACTGTACTTACCTACTAATTTGAGATGTACGTCTTTTAATCTCTACTTATACATATTGATACATTTTAAAGATTAATTTTAGTCCTTTAAGGAACACTTGAAATAAGTAATAATTTAAACATAAAAAATTGGCGCCGGGAGGCACGTGTAGCCGCCCATACTAAAATATGTTAATAAAAAGTTGGTAGGCAGTTCTTTTAGTTTCAAAGTAAAGGAATTTTTCCAATTTTTTTTATCTCAAAAACAGCGACTTTGACTGATTTTGATGTTATTACAAATTTTGTTGCAAATATTATTCCTGATCTTAAATTGAAAACCGCGTTTCGCTAGCTACTGTAATTTTGTAGTTACGATTTTTTAAATTTTTGGCCCCCTCCCAAAGCCCCTTACCGACTCCCCACCCCCCACTAAAAAAATGGAAAGATTCTCGGGTTTAGCGGTTTTTGAGTTATCGTGTTACAGACAGACGGACAGTCAGACAGACACCATGAAAATATTTTGTATTTAACTCATTTTGAGTGAAATTAAAAAAACTTTTTTTGCCGATCTTAATAGCCTACCATACCTATACCTCTTGGTATGGTCGGCTAAAAAGTTGAAAACAGGAACAATGAAAGTGTTTTTAAGTGGATGCAAACCTCTTGAAACCGACAGTGATTTTTCAGGTATCTCCGTCCATATGCCATTCACGAATCACATTAAAACTTATAAATGGGGCAGAAACAAAGACAAGAAGCGACAAAGGCAGAAACAAAGTCAGGGAAAAAAGCAGATAAGTTAATTTCTCAATTCTTTAATTTTTTTATCATGTAAATTTTGATTGCTTCATGTTTTAGATACTAAATTAAAGTACTAGATAAAATATGTAAAAAAATTGTATGTTACTTAATAGGGTATTTTTTTTTTGCTTAATCTAAATAAATAAAACAGTGGGTTAGTTTCAGGGTTAGTTTACACCATCATTAACTCATTAATGGTTGAACCGATTTTGATGATCTCTGATTTGTTAGTCGTTGTAGTTTTATTCGTCTCTGACCCGATTAGCAGAATAACTATGAAAATATATGAAAACCTAACGAAAAATATATAAATTAATATAAATAATTTTAAATAAATTAAGTTATCTACCGCAATTAACAGCTCACGTCACACACGGTTATAGCTTGTCAAAAAACTCTTACTTTCGTTCACTACTAGGCGGTTTGAAGTTATATTGCCCGATGGTTAGCTAGTAGCTACTATTTTTCTAAACTAGGGGTAAATAAATTTCAAAATTACAAAGTTGTTAGTATTGGAAACGCTGCGCTGTACTGAATATTACCCTGAAACAAAGATACATACGGCTCCCCAGTGACTGTGCCAGTTTTTTTTTATATCGGACGGTATATTCTCACATATCCACGACACATACCACTCAATCAGTGGTTTCCTCTACGGACCCCCCGCAGATCGGTCCCTGCCAAGCGGAAACATAGAGCCCCAAACCGTTACAAAAACATTCTCACACCGTCGTGAAAAACAACATAAAACGGCATTCGTACAAAACGCAATCCGTGCACGTCTCAATTGCGAATTGTTACAAACGTATTAAGGGTATTAGAACAGCGGGGGGCCACGGTGGGGCTTCCCGCAGTGCCTTGGGCGGGATTTGCCGGCCCTTAACGAGACCTAAACGGGGCTCGCTTTGAATCGGTCGCCGTCGGGGGGTGTTTTACCGGGGCGTGTAAAAAACAGGGGGTGAATGCGGAGCGGAATTTCCTGCCGATCGGGAAACGACGGGAGCGATATATGTTCGTGGACAAATAATATACAATTTTTTCTCACATATTTATTAACTATACTCCGTTTTTCGACAACGATTGGACGATTTCAAAGGGAAACACCCTTTTCTATAAGAGATAAACGAAAAGTAATATCGGTGTCTGGAGGTTCATTTTTATCAAAAACACAATGGTGAAAATCGCACGTCGTTATCTGTTACCGTTTATGAGTTACGGGGTGTTTGTCAAAAATGTGCATTTGTAACAAATCGCTGTAATTTTTTTGCTATGGAAAATTTTCTATTTTTATGAAAACATTTCCAGAGCGCCTTTTTACGTAGCATTTAATGGTTTAAGTATAATTTATTTAAAATTAATATTTAAAAATTATCAACAGAAAATTTTATTTTTTATAATATGGGACACTCTGTATATTTTTAATTCATTGAAAATAATTTAAAATTACCTTTCCAAAAATATATCATACTTGATATTTTGCTCGATTCCTCTTCGAGATAGAGAGTTTTTAAAAATTCGCAAATTTGAATAAGTAGGTTTTGAACCGCGCCGGCTGTAATACAAAAAAATTGTAGCTGTGAGCAGCAATTAAAACGAAATTAATATTTGCAATGAGAGATTTAGAATTTATTAACTCAGTGGGTGTGAAAGATACTCTCGCATAACCGCTAAGTACTTCTAATTCTTGTCTAGATTATACAAGCAATTTAAAAATAGTAACCTTTATTCTTTCCTAAAGATAAAAATCCATAGGAACAACAACCAAGTACGACGGCCTCGACGGCCAACGGCTGGGATCTTAATTACCTAATCAATTATTTTCATTAATTTAAGTTGGTGAATTCAGTGTGCATTCACCAACTAATAGAATACTTAAATTCTCCTGATTTTATCTAGTCTGGTTTTTATGGAGATATGTTAAAGACAGTGTTTATACAAAACTCGACCAACTATTGTCGACAACATGAGAGAAATTATTGTAGCTGCTTTTCGAGGTAGAACTCCACATGGGGTGCCTTCTAAAATGAAAAGATCCTTTTGAAAAGACAATCATTTTATGCAGTTAACAGGAAAGAAAGCATTTTGAGCATTTGATTTCATCTAGCTAATTTTTGTCACATAATTATAGGTTTATATCTAGTTTTAATTCTGTAGTAATTTAAATATGTTTAAACGTGTATCTTTTTACTACCGTTGAATATTTTACTCTACAATCTTTAGTTTTTGTTAAATTAAGAAAAGGTATATCACACAGCCACCCCCCCTAGATTTTTTCAAATAATAAAGATCTACTGACGCAAAATCATAAAAATTTAAAATATCTAGGAAAATCTTTGTCTGAGGAGTAGGGAATCTTAATGATATTTTGAAGATATATAAACTCCTCATTGAACACCGGAAAAATATACTGGGTATTCCATTTAAAATAAAGGAGTAACTTTCTTTTAAAAGTGTAGTAATATTCCATATTAATGTTGTCTCACCCTGTATAATGTGACTTTAATAAAACTGACTGACAAAATGTGACTTTAATAAAACTCACCTTTATTTTTTTCCTAGAATCCGAAAATGAATTAAATGCTCAAACCACTCAACGTAAAAAGCTCAATTTTGGCATACAGGTTGATTCTAGGGTAGAGGTTCGATAAGAAGGGATTTTTCGAAATTCCAGTTCCAAGAGAGTGAAACCACCCCTCAAATATTACAATATTTTTTATTTAAAAAACGGTCAAGTTTCCAAAAAAACGCTTAAACACGTATATTTTATTTTGTTTTTTTACATATTTTAAGATTTTTTAAAAATGTATACAGGGTGTTATTATTGATTAATCACGATCCTGCTTAAAGGGCTTGACGTAAAAAGCTGATTTTTGGAAAACAGATTGACTTTAGGGTGTAGAGGCTCGATAAGAAGGGATTTTTCGAAACTCAAATTCTAAGGGGGTGAAACCACCCCTCAAATATTAAAATATTTTTTATTTAAAAACCGGTGAGTTTTTCGGAAAAACTCTTAAACAAGTATATTTTATTTCGTTGTTTTACATATTTTAAGATTTTTTATAAATTTATACAGGGTGTCTCATAAAATATGACAATTGAGTAATCACGATTCTGCTTAAACTGCTTGACGTTTAAGGCTGATTTTTGGCAAACAGATTGACTGTGGGGTGTAGAAGTTCGATAAGGAGGGGTTTCTCGAATCTCAAATTCCAAGAGGGTGAAAACGCCCCTCAAATATTATATTTGTTATTTAAAAAACGGTTAGTCTTTCGGGTAAACGCTTGGACAAGCATAATTAATTTATTTGTTTTTTTACATATTTTGAAATTTTTTAAAAAATCATACATGGTGTTCCAAAAAGTTGGGTAATTTTTTAACCACGATTCTGCTTAAACTGCTTGACGTAAAAGCTTATTTTTGGTAAAATGATTTTTCGAAAGTCAAATTCCAACGAGATGAAACTACCCCTCAAATATTACCAAGTTATATAATAATATCGCCATATTGTTTTTTCTCATGCTGACATAAATGTAAGAAAATTTTATCCAGTTTGTATGTTAATAGAAATTCTTGCTTTGCTTTATCATCATCATTACAAATGATTAATTCGACGCGAACGAAGTCGCTGGTACACGCTAGTATTTTTATAAAATGCTTTCAGTTAACATACATATGCTGCCAAAATTTAATTTCGATTCTCCAAAAAAATCTTTTATGGGTATTTCGCCACTGCACTGCAAGAAACTCTAAAAAATAAAATAGTTATTTTTTGTAAACACTTCTGCGTTAAACCTAAACGGACGCTGCTTGTCAGAAGTTGTGTTTACAGTAATACAAATTTGTCTAACAAAGAATTCGGAAAGTTATCTCTTGTCGTCGTCGGAAGATTTTTTTTTTTTTAATTTAATTTCGATATGAATTACCATTCTCCTTGGACAAGTAAATATTTGTGACCATTTATAAATCACTCAGAAAGGAATAGTATTTTTCTTATCCAGTGTGTAATGTCATATATCCCAACACCTGCAAAGAAAATCTCAGTCCACTAAGACCGTGTACGCACCGTCTCGTCGCGCGCTCGTAATAAGTCAGCGTGTGACGTCAGACGGGCCGACATGTAGGACGTCGGCCGCAGCAATAAAGATGCAAAGATATCGTCCTGTAAACTGATACGGAACAAATTGTAGAAGCAGCACTGCTGCTGATGCCAGCGTGGCTACAACGCTATCTGATGAGATATAAAACTTTATTACGCATGCAAATTACCCCGCGACGCTGCCTTCCATTCATCATTTCGCGTAGTAGTCGGCCGCGGCTATCTTGATAAGCGGCAACGAGTTTGACGTGTAGGTGTGTTATATGGCCGTTCGCATGGACCTGGGGATGTGCGTGTGTGTGCGAAAATGCACATCTGGGAGGAACGATGGTGAAATAAAAAGGTCAAAAGTGGCAAAATACGTACTTGTATGAGCATTTTACAACCATAACCTTGTCTGCTTCTAAATCTGCATGATATTTGTTAGATTACTGTTTTGATATACTTCAGTTCTTCATTCTTTTCTTGCTTTATATTACTAAAGAAGTAGCTACAATAGACAGAGTTAATCTCTATAAAAGTGCAATACGCGCCATTGTGTCTAATATCTAACACATCCCCCCCCCCTCATCATTGACTCGATCAGATTTAGATTAAATTACTATCGTTGATTGAAAGATTGGGAAGATACGCAACCTAATGGGTAAATTCGTGACAAGGCTGATTTGTTTTCCCCTTACGTCTAACTGCTATATGGTGGAGCCACCAATAGTTCTGCGACCAACGCATAAAACATTTATCTTCTGTAATTTGGCCAACTAGGCAACATAACTTGGAAATGACGATTATTGACATTTACCACAATATTTTACATATGAAATAACAGCGATCTTCATTTCCAAGCCAACTCTGACGCCGTTCTTTGTTTAATCATCTAATATTATACGAAATTGTTTAGTGATAGAAAATCCGTATTATTAACGTACTATACCCAAAATCCGTCAATCTACGGATTAATCCATTGTTCTGGCAAGACTGTCTCCGGCAACCACTCACTCTGTCGACGAAAAGCAGAACTACGGTAAAGTATTCATTATCCGCTGCGCTGTAAACGACTAGCAGCGCGCAGCAGCGGCGGCGCAGATCCTAACTAACTCTAGGACAGGCTAACGGTAATGGCAGCTACATCTCGGACAAATGGTGTGCCACTTTTTTTTTTAAATCGTCTATAAGTTGCGCATCTCCTTATTTCTTCAATCAACGTTACTATTGACTTATTCCACATCGATTTTTCAGATCTATTGTAGTTTTCTAATCTCTGGATTACATACTCTAGAAGTATTCCTTTCACAAAGCCTATAGTAACTTCCATATAGTTCTTTGTTCTTTGGGAGTAAATTATGAACGTCTAGAAAAATAAACGGACACAGGACATGTCCTGTCGTTTTTTTTCTTTTGATACGTAGCTTTTTCTTTTACTTTGTATATTTTTTAGAATTCTCAAACGATTTTCACCAAAAATTAAGTTGGTGGTATCACAGATTAGGTATCCTATAAGTATACAGATAAAAATCTTCTCCCTAATTCGTGGTACGAAAATTGTTTTTTTATGACGATGACCAAACGAGTAAATTTTCTTGTGCGCAAAAATCATCCCGTTCAAACAACGTAATAACTGGGCCGGTCAGGCGCTGTGCACAATTTTAGAGGCTATAAGTGGGCGTGCTTGTGCGCAAACTAGTAACCTAACTAGTGCGCGACTCCGAAAATTGGAACCACGAAAAACAATGCTTTTGACGATAAGTTTATAATCTGTATAATCTGTGGTGGTATTCCTGTTAAAATGCAATTTTTAATTTTTTATATGCATGGATATTCAAATGCAATAACAATTTGGTGAGCAGAACTCTATTTTAATATCTCTATTTTAATTATAGTTTCTTTTTTAGATTAATACTATTTTTTCCGGAAAGCAAAATTAGATCAAAATGTTACTTGTGGTATGAATAAAATGCACAAGGTTACGATGTTGTAACCCATATATAAATTAATTGATGTTTGGCTTTGATAATATTAGTCAAGGATTTTTGGTCGCCGAGATATATGGGGATTATTTATATATTAGAACAAACGTACAACATGCCATTTTTAATCGTATCAGCTTTAAATACCTATTGAGCTGCAATACTTTGCTTGTAGACCCACCACCCACCACAGCTTTGACAGTTTTCCTACAATCATTAAAATTTTAGCAAGTGCTCTTCTATGAACTCTCACCTGTCTCAGTCCTAGTTCATTTTTTAACCATTCTAGATATTTGTAGTCATTCACATCAATTGAATTTTCAGCATTGCCGTATGTTTTTGCTGAATGAACTGTTTCAATGAAGGGTATTGGTAAACTTCTTTGCGCATTTCATCTGGTTTTTCGTTGCCCTTGTAATACTTGTGTCTCGGTACCCATCTAGTATAGACATTTTTTTGAAATTTTTTATTTATTTTTCTACATAATATCCTTGCACCACACACTTTTACTATTTATGTTCCCACCTCATCAACCCATCGATACAGTAATTATCATCTTTGCAAACAAAATGTATGTTTACCAGCAACTATCAGATTGAAAAATAAACATAGGACACTGGGAGCTAAATCTGGTGAATACGGAGTATGTTCCAGGTAATTCAGACTGTAACTCGTGTAATCTCACGATAACAACAGTGAGAGGATACAATACCTTGATGAACCAATATTTCCTTCTTCTGCAAATTTAGCCATTTTGCTGCAATTCTAGCATTCAAATTTCAACTGCATAATTCTTTTTCTTAAAAGATCATGGTCTTTGCTATCTTTCTTATATTAATATGACGTCTATCTAATACCATTTAATGATCTTCAGCAATATTATGATCAGCAGTTATTTGGACGTCTAAATATTCTTCACTTTATAAGCTGATACATTACTTTTTCATTTGACTGCCCATAATTTCGCTGTGTTAAATAATGGTACAGTATTAAAGTTGTTGGTAAACAAAACTATCAAAAATTGGAAGTCACAATTTTGATTCCGCCTCTAATACACGAATATATAAATAAAAAATAATATTAAACTTGTCACTTAGTCTTTTTAATCAAATATTTTAATCATAAAAATTGTATCGATTGTTCTGTATATTAAAAAAACACGACCTCCTGAAATATCTGCATGAAGTACCCTCTTAACCTTTACATCAATGCATTTTTTCCCAAAATTTACATTATTTAACCCAAGACCTACACGGTCGTGTTCTTTTTGCTCCCCGTGATTTTGTTGTTATACATTTTCACGGCCCGTGATTTCGCACAAAGGGCCAGGACCGGCTTGACGTACACACAAACATCACACACACACACAGAGGCAAAAGGATCTCACGTCAAAAGGTGAACAAGTAAAATGCGGCGGCGATACGATCGCAACGCGGTGCGCGGTGGTCGCAAAGATGAATTATTGCCCAATTGAATTAACCTTGCTAGCGAGCATTCGTTACGCTGAGTGAATTCGTTTTGGGCGGGTAAATAGGACCATCACTTAAAGGGGAAGTTAAATGTCGTATGGAGAAACCCACATTGTCAATTTTATTTAAAGTTGATTCAAAAAAGAACTTATATAATATATTATAATTTAATATAGATTTTTTTTTTGAATTTAAATAGTATATTAAACAACGAGTTTCGAAAACGACGTTTTGCACACGAGTTCGACAGTTTGTTGGCTCGAGTCGCAGGCAAGAGCCACAATTCGAATAAGTGTACAAAGAAGTTTTCGAACGAGTTTTTTACGCTATTTTTTCTACGACTAAAAATTAGCAGTAGACTCGCTCAGTTTTTGCCAGTTCTGTGAAATAATTTGCCATGTAATGATGACACTTTTCTGACGGCTGCGTTGCGTTTGGCGTTTCAGAAAGAGTTGCAGAAAGTCATGACTGCACTTTGCTCTATTAGTGAAGAATATGGCTTGGAACTAAACAAATGGAAAACCAAGATGATAATTGTTGACCGCCTTCGCAACAACCAATCTGATGTCCGAACCGTGGCTGGGTATGAGGTTGTGAGAGAGTTCAACTGTTTAGGTTCCATCATAGCAAACACTGGAGGATGCGAGGCTGAAATCAGGCACAGAGCAATGGCAATGGCGAGAAATGCAACAACAAAGCTGACTAATATATGGAAGTCAGTCAAACCTCCGATATTTTGGCCATATTGCCAGGAGTGGCACCTCAATTGACAAAGTGATGGTGGGGGGGAGGTAGAGGGAAGACGGTCACGTGGAAGGTTACCTAAGAGGTGGGTAGACCAAGTCAAAATCCTAGTGGGCCACAACCTCCCCGAAGCCTCACATATGGCGCAGTGTTGAACAACTTGTTCCGAGGAAGTTCCGAGGAACACATGATTTCACCATACTCTCACGTAGGGTGAAGGATTGAAGAGAGAGAGGTATATCGGAGATGGAGAACTAACATCGATAAAACTGTCTCAGATACTGGCTTTTTAAAGACCTTAGACTGTGATGATGATGATGAGTGATAACTCAAGAAATGGGGGTGCAATAGATCTACAAGGTTACGGTGATTAACTTTCCCCCTCCCATACAATCTACAATCCACAACCTACTACTTTACCTCTAGTCAAAAGTGCTTCGTTTGTACGTTAGAGGGCAACAATCAAGGATAAACCCCAATAATCTATCATTATTGGACTGATGCTTGAGAAGGCTTACTATTAATTATTAATTAATAATAATTACTTATATTTATTAACTGACATTATTTTGAAAGGTATTTTACCCGGAAGATGATTTACAAAAGGATATTAGATAAAACGAAATCACTGTTAAATAGATAAAATGTAAAAAAATGCCAGGTTTCGAAAGACATTTCTCCACTATAAAACTTGAGATCGTGAGATCTCATAAAAAAACCAAGTCAGTTATATTAGTTAATGACAAACAGTGAGATCTTTGAATGAGATCGAAAACTGGAAGGGACTGCCGAGAAACACTATTCTGCTGGGTGCCAGTCCACAGCTATGTGGTGGGCAACCAAGAAGCAGGCTCGTTAAAGAGGGGGCCAGGGGAGAGACCGTGGCAGATGACTTATGACGATCAACATACTGAAGAAAGCTATAGGAACTACTATCAAAGCCAAGGAGCAAGAGACGCGGCAACACCGTGAGAACTGTGCTACAGCTCGAAGACTATGGCCAGTGGTAGATAGCAAAAAGACAAAACAACTACTAGAACACAAAGTGAACCTAGTACGCATAATTGTAGGTGTCATCACTGGAAACTGCCACATGGGGGTAAACCTCGTGAGATGGAAGATTTGCAACGACGACTACTACAGAGAATGCGGAGAGGAAGAAGAAATTATAGAACACCTGCTGTGCCACTGTCCGGCTCTGGAATACCGACGCGCGACGCTTTAAAACATTAGGGCAAGGTTTTCTGGACGGACTAGAAGCAGCAGAAGCTAACATTAGCGACTATTAGCGACAAATAAAGAATGAGATGCAGGTTTAGTACAATAATACAGGGGTGAGGGATCAAACATAATCCCAAACCCTAGAAACTTAACCTAACCTATATTAGTAGTGTCTGTGAAAAACAACTTTATTATAAATTATTACGTAATCAATTACCAAATCAATATTTATAGCGACCGAATCAATATAAGACATCTTTACTTCTGTAACAATTATAATGACTTGCCTTAATATTCTACTGTTTCGATTACAAAAAAAATGAAAGTATTTCGAAAAATGCTTGGCAAAATGTATAGTGGATGTTTAACGCTTGATACGACAAAGCATTTTGAAAAAAGGTTTTGTAGGCCAAGTTCAAAAAAACCTTTTTTAACTCAAAATCTATGGGAGGTTACATTTGTTCACAAGTGCCATAAAATATAGTAATATTTGAACACTTTTTTCTCTGAAACAGTTAAAATCGATTTCGCTTTAGTTTTAGATTGTAAAAACATCGATATTATTCGCTTTAAGTCAGATAAAACAGCAGGACTGACGACACAACGTACCAGTTCGATTAAAATATCCGCATGGATAAATATCTCTTCCTCCTGGTACCGATAATAAACTCGTTCCCATGCTCGAAAAGACCTAGACCTCTATCTATATGTAAATGGCCTGGGCAGAAACAATAATTGGAGTTGTAATTACGCTGGCAGAAATAAAATATCGATCGAACGCGCATCCGCTCCATTAGAAGCGCATAGATTCTGCTCCACGTCGCTGCGAAGTACCATTCGGTACGATTTGGTCCTAAATAAACGCGAACGCCAGCATTAAAGTCGAGTATTTAGAGCCGGGCAAGAGACACGTGTCGTAAGTGTCAGCCGTCAATTTTATCCCGCTCGAGGTCTAGCAATAATATTGGTGGTTGCATTGAATAAAAAGACCAAGCATAGGGCCTAATACTATTTCTACCGTGTGTTCCATCGCCGACCTGGACATAGGAAATCTTAAAATAAGTTTTCCCCATTTTATTTTACAGAAAAATTATTTGAAACTTTTTAAAGAACTCCTTAAAATGAAACGAATTGTTCATTTGAATCATTTATATGAGTTCGTTCTTGAGTTACGAGAGCACACAAAAATACTAAATTAGGCAAAAATTTAAAATAATGTGGTCCTGATCAAATCTATTATGATTTTCTATTACTGAAATCTCTCAAAAATATTCTCAGTTATATTCTCTGTGAAAAGTTACAAAAAGTGCCTATATTTGATATCAATTAAACTTTTAGTTACGTAATCGAAGGCGCGATTTTTAAATTCATTGTTGCCAACCATGGAAATATTCGGCGCCGGGCTGACTGGAATTTAAATTTCCCGCTGGGGATTCAGGTGGTAGCTCTGCTGTAAAAAATGTAAAGTTGTCACATTTATTTATTTATTTTCTGCCATTGCCATTCGTTTTGACACTTTAGTTTTGTATCACGAGTTTTTGGTTTAAATGAATTGTGTTGTGATACTTTAATCTTGAAAATGTTTACTAGCAGACATTTGTAGTCGAACATTGTTCTTTTTAATACCTCTCTTAGTACGAAGTGTACAAGATAGCTTAACAGCCGAAAAAAAAACTCATCGCATCTTTATTAGAATATTTTGAACGGGAAAGCGATAGTAATGGCCCTTTTTTTCCCTTAAGTGCTGTTAAGAAGGTGAGTATTGTTGATGTAAAGAATAACAGTTTATATATTTATAATTATTAAATTATTTTTGTTTCCTAAAATATTTTGATTAAAAGAAAATATGTAAAAGTGGGCAACGCTGTGCCGGTCAAGCTTAATCACGTGATTAAAAGTTTATTTGATTTGAATTATACACTGTAAACATACAAGAATCTTTTAAAAATCAAATATATTTCATAGATAAGTTAACACACTGCTTCAAAAGAAAATTTCTTTATTAAGCACTAAACAATTCTGCAAAATGAAGTACTTGTGAATATATAAAAAATGGATAACATTTGCCCGTGTTCTCCGTCCAATAATTCTTGGTGTTCGGAATATTTAAATGATTTAAAATTATGCTTCTTCAAATTCACTAAGCAGCGATACGATGTTTTTCGACTATTTCTCCAAGTATTTTGGTACTTACTTGGTCTTCATATTCCACTTGTGATAGAATATTTAATTCATTTTCATTTATTATTTCTCCACTATCCTCATCAATATTAATCTCCTTTTTATACTTACACTCTTTAATAACTCTCTGTTCCTGTTGGAATCGTGCCGCCGATCAAGCTCCGTATTCTTTATTTGCAGTATTATAGTATTTTTGCGTTATTTTGTGGACTTCTGTGGACATTAATTTGAAAATATGGTGCATTCATGTATTGTGTACAAAAGAGTGTATCATTTAAATTCAAATTTAACTTTTCACCGGTAAATAAAAATAAGTAGGGTTAGGTATATTATTATATCCTCTTCTCTGTAGATCAGAGGCGGACCTAGACATAAAAAATAGGAGATTTCTAAATTATATTTATTTTTAGGTTTATTTTTTGAATTGTATATTTATTAATTAAATTATTTGTAGAAAAAAGGTACATGTGTGGTACGTACTAATTACTAATAACTTAATAACAATTTCTGTTTCCCTTTTAAGAAAAGGTATTGAATAAGTATAATCTAGATACCCACTTGGGTTTGACAAATCATTACCTACCTTTTGTGAAAATTTTATTGGGGTGTACCAAAAATGGAATTTTTGGTACACCCCAATAAAATTTACCCCGTTACAATTTAATATGGCTTTTGTTTTAAATTTTGGTTGCTATAATGTAAATGGACATCTTTTGACATACATATATTATTTTATTTATGATTTTCTAAAATTATCGCTAGACTTTTCTGATGACTGTATTATAATATCAAATAATTTTGTTTAGATTTGTAATAATTTCATTTAATGACATTCATTTATCGAACTTTAACTACAGAGCAGACTCCCTATTTGTTCTCATTGTTTCACTACGTTGACCATGATCATTCGACTAGGCAAGTGCATTATTTTAAAATTCCTCAACACCGAACAGCTAACTTCCAAAAATCTTTCAGTTTCATAGCGCCACATTTGTGGAATAATATCTCTAACAACTTTAAATTTCAATCCTTTACAGATTATAAAAAACAAATTACAAATTATTTACTAAATTCATAACTATAAATCATTTAAAAAATTATAATTTCTTGTTCTTCTGATATGCCCGTCATTGGTTGCTGTTCCGGTTACACTGTTTCGTTATGCCTCTCTGCTTATCTCCGCTCATCCCTGATAAAATTATATTTGCACTTTTTTTTATCTAATTTTATTTTTTTTAATTCTGTTTATTTTTATAATTTAATTTATTTCTATTTTGTTTTTGAGGTCGCACCACTCTGGTACTTTGTGTCATTGTATCGGTTTTTTAATCGCGGTGCGATCCCTTTAGACATACATTTTAGTAATTGTAAAATTCATATAGGTATATAATAAATATACGTATAACAATAAAACTTTTACAAAAATATGTGAAGTCTACAAATATTAGTTTTTGGTAAAATATTGTGTTACTAGGTTAAAATAACTATTTTATTTTGTTATTGCTAATAGAATAAATATAGAAATATTTTATTTTGTTATTGCGAACTCAGTCTCATTTACCGGAGATGAACAAGGTTTGGAACAAGATATTGAAACTGCATTTACTAATACACCCAAAATTTGATATTTTATTTAATAAGATAAAGTAAAAAACGCTTATTGATTTTTTTAATCGTTATTCTTATGTGAAAAGCCATCTTATAATAAAAAATTATGCCGGTTTTTATTTATTTCGCTCCTCCCTTAACTTATTTTTTTTCTTATTAATATCCTCCCTCAACTTTTTACAATGCGACAAATATGTAAGTGTTATTATTATTTTTTTAAATTTATTAAACAATTATTTTGATTTCCTTAAAATACTGTCGGTCGATCGGCACGCCACTGGAAATTGACCTCAACCGTCTAATCTTTGTAAACAACTACATTGTTGCCGTTGCGCCGATACCCTATTCCTTCTTTGTCCATTCTCTCTCGCACTCGTTGATTTTCGCAGACCAATGTGTGATGAAGGTTCAGAGCGTTTTATGAATGGATCGTTGTATCTCCCGAGTTTAAATATCTTTGATGACCCCCCATTTTTGACAGTTTTCTTTGATGTTTCACTTGACATATTTGGAATTTTGTGGGCTTGTTGGACTTTACTGAGATTATTTATGTTACTTATTATTACAGTTGAGGGTTGGAACCTTTGGTGTTACACAGCAAAATAAAAACACTAAATCACCACAATACACCAAAACTTTTACTTTTACACTGGACGCGCGTTTCGCTAACCATGTTAGCATCATCAGCAGATGATTATAAACTGAACTCAGTGGGCTCTGACTCGGTTGGCTAGATTTTGCCAAGTCCACTCGATGTCCACTAAGCGAGTATATAAACGCTCAACTTGTAGATTGTACTTTAGTTTATAATCATCTGCTGATGATGCTAACATGGTTAGCGAAACGCGCGTCCAGTGTAAAAGTAAAAGTGTTTTGGTGTATTGTGGTGATTTAGTGTTTTTATTTTGCTGTTACTTATTATTTATTCTACAATTGGTTTTATTTGTACAATTTTAATATCTAATATGATTTATTGACTTAACGAGATAAAAAAAACTAGCAAATTATTGAGGATAGTAAACACAGCCAGTGACTAACGGCCAAAGAATTATTTAAATTACCAAACTCTAGTACTAACGTACATCTTCACGTAAGTAATACAATTTCCATAAAATTTCACTACAAAAACTCTGTGATTCTCATATTTTATTACAGAAAAGCCCACCTCTGATAAAACTTGCGATATGACTTAATAGGAACACATTCCTACATAAAACAGGCATAAAAATCCGTTCATTCTTTCATATTCCCTCATCACAGCTCATCAATATTCCGCCCCGACCGCCAATTAGACTGGGTCAAAGATCACGATCGCGTAACGACACCAGCTCCATTCAGAACTTCTCGAACAACTCGTAAAACACCCACCAGAGGTCGTTGTTTTTTCATTCTTTATGCGTGCCAGTAGTCGTAGCATGATGAATGGACAACACTGGCCAACTTAATTTGCATCCGACCATAAAGGTCTTATCTAATCTGGTTTATTTTTTTATGTCTATCGTCCTTGTAAATTGGTGTGTGTTTATGCAATTTCATGTGAAAGTTGCTAGATTTATTTGTAAAGCCTCGTCTACACATAACGGTTTATCTGTAAAGGTCTCATATGCGTATCGTTTTTAATCCAAAAAATATTACTGTTTTTAATACACTCAGATGCAAAAAAAACGCAAAGGAAAAATTTTTGGTCTAAGTATTATATTTTTGTTATATTTGGCCCTATTTTAATGATTTTTTAGCAAACTATATATAATTATATCAACTTTAATTCGTAAACTAAGTTTTCTATAAACTTTAGTATTTGGCATATTATACAGAATTATTCGGGGGGTTGTTTCTTTACCTTAACTTTAAAACACCCTATGCAATAATTTCGTGTGTAAATTTTTCTAAAATAAAATTTTACGCCCAGAACCATGACTCCTGAGAATTTTGTTTCTTCATTTATATCAATACATGCTTTGGTTAATTTTTATGTGCGAAATGAACTGATCAGGATCAATTTGCAATTGTTTCAATTATCATTACTTTTTGATGTAATTTTTTAATATGACGAGATGGATTTCGTGACTATTGTCGTAACGTCAAATTACGCTGCACCGGATACTCTATACTAAATTTAAAAAAAAAACGTTAAAGACTAACAATATAGTCCTGATTTTAATAAACATTAATAACGATAACAGAACTAACAATATTAAAAAAAAAACATCTGTAATACTCAAGTATACAAACAGAAATAAAAATTGAAAAAATACCCTAATACTTTGTATTGCCTGCCTTGACTGCTATAACTGCTTGTATACGCCCGTTAATACTGTCATTGAGGCTGCATATACCATATACCTCCTGCCAAGCATTTCCCAGACGTCGAACATGATGGGCAGTTCATAGTAGTATATACTCGTAGTTCACATTAATCATCAAAGCCTTGTCATATTGAAAAATAACTTCAAAAAGAAATGATAGTACCTATTGAAAAAATTGCAAATAGTTGGTGGCAAGTTCATTTTGCTCTTAAAAATTAACCAAGCCATGTATTGACATGATCCAAAAAACATAAAGAACAAGAGACATGGTTCTGACTGTAAATTTATATTTTAGGAAAATTTACATACGAAATTATTGCACAGGGTCTTTTAAAGTTAAGGTAAAAAAACAACCCCGCGATTAGCCCTGTATAATATGCCAAATACTAAAGTTTATAAAAAAACTAAGTTTTCGAATTAAAGTTGATATAATTATATACAGCTTGCTAAAAAAAATCATGAAAATAGGACTAAAAATATAACATTTTAAATTTGACCAAAAATTTCTCCGTTGCGTTTTTTTGCATCTGAAAAGTTTAAAAAATAGAGCTAACTAAACGATTCTTGCTGAAGAAATGCAAGATTCGATTGCACTGATAAGGAAGGAAGAATGCGTAACATTTCTGTTCCACACGTAATATTCCCATTTTTGCTTTTCCGCAAAAATGGAAATTTTTCTTTTTTTTTAAATATTTCTTTTTTAATATTGGATATAAAAAAATCAAAAAACAAAATACCAATAAAATCATAATATCTACTAAGAATAGCAAAATAAAAACACTAAATCACCACAATACACCAAAACACTTTTACTTTTACATTCGACGCGCGTTTCGCTAACCATGTTAGCATCATCAGCAGATAAACTATTATATATTAGTTCATTTGCCAGTTTATAATCATCTGCTGATGATGCTAACATGGTTAGCGAAACGCGCGTCCAGTGTAAAAGTAAAACTGTTTTGGTGTATTGTGGTGTTTTAGTGTTTTTATTTTGCTGTGTAACACCAAAGGTTCCAACACTCAACTGTAATAATAAGAATAAATAAAAAAAAATCAAACCATGTACAAAATAAAAAAAAATGTAAATGAACTTAAGGAGAAAAAGAGTTTGTCTCTTGTTTCACTGAAGAGTATAATAAGGTAGAGACAATTAAGAGGTTAATTCTCCATCTACGATATCAGTCAAGGCGCGCAAAGTTTAAGGCGCGAATGGCTGTCGTTTCGGCGCACTTAGTGATGAAGTGTTTTGGTGCTTCCCCATTTTCTCCACAGAATTTGCATTTGCCATTGTTTCTTAGCTTCAATAAGCGAATGAAATGTATAAAAGATATGATATTTCTACATTTTTTTAAAATCGTTCATAAATTTTAAAGGCTTTTTTTGAAAAATATATATATTTTAACAAAAATGACCCTAACACAAATATGGGAAAATATTATTAAAATGTGAAACATAAGAAAAAACTGTAAAAACTTACCCCTATCATCTACATTAATCATAAAAAAATATTTGTAAATTATACGTTTTAAAAAAATTACAAAATTGAGACTCTTCTGCTGCGATATCATAGCATTTCGCAAAGCCTACTATCAAGTGAAGCGATTTTCGACATGTTACGACAATTCCATTATTCATTTGCTTTTGTTTTGTGATGCTCCAGAGCCTACTTGTTGTAAATTGATAACAAGATTTATGAAATATTATATATTTTTTTTTGGAGATATTCAATGTTTTAGTGACCCGGGCCCTTCTGTTGTTTCCTGTGTGGAGGTCAAACCTTTGGGGATTAAACACGAAATTATTTTCAAAGATGAAGTTTTTTGAAAAAAAAACCCTAAAAAACAGCTTAAAGAATTCTACATGAAATGTCTTTTGACCGAATTGGTGGATCCTAGAATCTATTAGAAATATCTATGTTAAAAGTTAAGTAGTCCATCGTAATCGTCCATTTTTTAAACAATATTGTTATTTATGATATTAAATGTTTATATGCATTATTATTGCCTATATGTATGCCCATTGACTTCGTATATGTAGGACATACTTTTTGAGTAAAGATATCATCTTAGTAGATCTCAGTATTTTTTATTTTACTTTGGTGTGTTTTTTTTTTCAACGAATTATTTTTTGTTTGTAGAGTATTACTATTATGGCACTTTAACTATCACCAGTATAATACATACCTAGTAGTATAATTTTTATCACTTTTAACAGTATTAATTTTTAAACGATTTAAAAATAATAGAGCAAAGTAAGAATAGGTAGTAACAATTATTATATCATGTAATCTCTGTATCATGTACTATCTCTTTATTTAATGCGATATAACAATTTTATACTCTAATTTTTGCTAATTGAAGTCGCGCCGGTCCAAGTTACTGTGGGCTTCCATTACCATGACAACTGAAGCATAGTGAAAATAATTTAATAGCATAAAATATTAATTCACAGTGGTCAAACCATCTTATTAATTATTTATTGTTTTATGTTTTGTTACATTGCATCCTCATGATCAATACAATAGTATACAATACATACACACAATAGATGCAACGCAAATTTTGTTTGCCGTGTGATTTGATTACAAAATAAAAATTTCAAATTATTGTGTAAGAGACAAGCGTTATAAAATAATTTATTCAAATAATTCGAATACGTACCTGGTTTCCTTTGCCCACCTTCAAAAGCGTCAGCGACAAAATTCACGTGGAGGCGCCACATTACGGGCAACAAAAATGATTAAAATTGGCTTTGCAGAGGGTCGGGCGTCACAAAATTGCGACCATGTTTTTTAATATTTTGAAATAATTTTGGTTTCACTTTATTAAGGAAGGTTCCGGACATGCTCGTAATTAGTTTTAAAATCGATTTGATTACATTTAATGCTAAAAAAATTACTTATAAAATCATCTTTTTTAGGGTGTTTTAGGGGTAAATTTGAAACAGTTTGAGTTAAGTTTGCGGAAGGAAATATAATTATAAGCACGTCTTAAGATGTGTACAAACAAATAAAAAAAGATTCGTGAAGAAAGGTCACATGGTTTTTGCAGAATTTGTGACAGCCAAACCCTTACAAATGCTAGGCTAGCGCCAGTGGGAAGGAGAGCCTCAAGGCTCGTTGACTATCGGATAAGATTTCTATTTCTTGTTTTCAATATATTTTTAATAGTACCATAACGTAAAGAGACGATATATTTTTGTAGATATATTATGTCCACCTATATAAGTTCTTTTTTAACCTAAACCTCTTTTGTAAAGCTCGCTGCAAACGAAAACCTTCTGCGTGGAGTAAACCGAAGAAGAAAAAAGCACACAGTTCGACTTAAAAGGAAGCAGGTGGTACGTGGACGTCGGCCGTCATACTCCATCCATTTCGTTCCTTATCGGAAAGTGATTTAAATGCCGTCGAGTGTTTTTCGCGCGCCATCCGCTAATCGACTCGCTCAAATAACAATTACTCCCCGAACGCCGCGCCATCTCTCGCAGGGCCCGTTTTTGCCGCGCGGCGACGGCCGGCGCCTAGAAAACGACCACGGCAACCCATCAGACTACCGGTAATTGGCGCGGTGTCGGCCGATGGGCAAATTAGTTCGACAGAACCATTTTCACCTTCTTTTTTATTCCTTTCTGTGTGCGTGTGTATTCCAATTGGCATTCCTCTTTTTTATCTAACAGTTTTCAACAAGAGAGTTCTAACGGAAACTATAGCTTTAACAATTTTGCGTTTAGTGTGTATTTATTATAATAGCTGCAACTGTATTACCTTTGTCCACATCAAAAATAACATTACAATGGCCTAAGCAATACCTCTATATGGATGCTCAATTTGTACAAGTACAATTTAGGTTTCCAGTTAGCTGGTCTAAAAGAAGAATTTTAAGGTAGAGCCGTAGTATCTATCGGAAACAAGAAATAGCAGTATTATTTATTTATTTAATATACACCATTCAACAGCAAGGGCCAATTATAGAATGGGTCGTACTGCATCAATTACAAATTACAAATGAACAAATTCAGATGTCACAAAATAAGTAATTATTATAATCTATACTAATATATAAAATTCTTAAGTGACTGACATACTGATTAATCACGATCCTGCTCAAACCACTCAACGTAAGAAGCTCAATTTTGGCATACAGGTTGCTACTAGGGTGTAGAGGTTCGATAAGAAGGGATTTTTCGAAATTCAAGTTCCAAGAGGGTGAAACCACCCCTCAAATATTACAATATTTTTTATTTAAAAAACGGTCAAGTTTCCGAAAAAACGCTTAAACACGTATATTTTATTTTGTGTTTACATATTTTAAGATTTTTTTAAAAATGTATACAGTGTGTTTCGAAAAATCTGGTCATTGATTAATCATTAATCACGATCCTGCTTAAAGCGCTTGACGTAAAAAGCTGATTTTTGGAAAACAGATTAACTTTAGGGTGTAGAGGTTTGATAAGAAGGGATTTTTCGAAACTCGAATTCTAAGGGGGTGAAACCACCCCTCAAAGATTAAAATATTTTTATTTAAAAACCGGTGAGTTTTTCGGAAAAACTCTTAAAAACGTATATTTTATTTCGTTGTTTTACATATTTTAAGATTTTTTATAAATTTATACAGGGGGTTTCATAAAATATGACCATTGAGTAATCACGATTCTGCTTAAACTGCTTGACGTTTAAAGCTGATTTTTGGCAAACGGATTGACTGTGGGGTGTAGAGGTTCGATAAGGAGGGGTTTCTCGAATCTCAAATTCCAAGAGGGTGAAAACGCCCCTCAAATATTATAATATTTGTTATTTAAAAAACGGTTATTCTTTCGGGAAAACGCTTGGACAAGCATAATTAATTTATTTGTTTTTTTACATATTTTGATTTTTTTTAAAAAATCATACAGGGTGTTCCAAAAAGTTGGGTAATTTCTTAACCACGATTCTGCTTAAACTGCTTGACGTAAAAAGCTTATTTTTGGTAAAAGGATTTTTCGAAAGTCAAATTCCAACGAGATGAAACTACCCCTCAAATATTACCAAGTTATATAATAATATCGCCATATTGTTTTTTCTCATGCTGACATAAATGTGAGAAAATTTTATCCAGTTTGTATGTTAATGGAAATTCTTGCTTTGCTTTATCATCATCATTACAAATGATTAATTCGACGCGAACGAAGTCGCTGGTACACGCTAGTAAAAGCTATAAAACAAAACATACAAAAGTAAAAACAAACTGATAGATCAGATCAGCAAACACAACTGACAAAAAAAAACTAATAAAAAACTGATAAGAAAAAAGATGTTAGCGGATAATATTAATTATAGGTAAAAAGCTGGACTCTGAAACTGGTCTGGCGTTGACAACGATAATTTCCATCTATTTTAAAACTAAGAAACTTCAGAAACCGGCGCTGGACACTTTCGATGCTGGTAACATAGTGACCATATAACAGATGCGTACTCCAACTGAGACCTAACAAATGTAAAATATAATAGCTTAAGTGCCTCAGGGCTGGAAAATTCTTTTGCGTTTCTATAATAATAAGTAAAAATAAAAAGATGTAAGGATAAGTAAAAAATAAAAGCTGTAAGGACCGCTGTACAAACTCCGATATGTGTGGTACAAAAGGCAGCCTGCAATCGAACACAACTCCCAAATCACGAACAGACATCTTGTTCATCTGACGATGACCTTATCTGATAGTCAAGCAGCATTAAAAGAGATCAACTCAGTAATCATCAATTTGATGTTGGTCAGAGAATGCTTAGAGAAGCTGAGCAAAATAAACATAGAAAATAAATTCCTACTCTGGGTCCCAGCCCACCAAGGGATAGAAGGTGATGAAAAAGTAAACGATCTAGCTAGGAAAGGAGCAAACACTCCACTAACTGGACCAGAACGGTTCTGCTTTCCAAGTGGAAACCTACTTAAAGCAGAACTCATGAACCTGGAAGGCTCCTTCAATAACCTGGAATCCTCCAACGGGCTAAGACTTTCTAAAAAAATTCTCGACCGCGAAAAATCAAAGATTTTCCTTGAATTAAATAAGAACAACCCCCTAACATCAAACAAAGGAGTATGTGATGCAGAAATCAAGAGAAGAATGTGTATAGCACGTAATTCCATCACCAAACTCAATAAAATATTGAAAGATTCAGCCATTTCAATTAGCAACAAACTGAGACAAAAAGAGCCCTAATTTTCTCCATTGCCACGTATGCCTCAGATACCTGGATATTGAAGTTGCCAATGAAATCGATGCTTTTGAAATGTGGTGTTATAGACGGATGCTGCGAATATCGTACACAGTTCACCGTACAAACATTTCAGTTCTCGAACAACTGAATATCGAATCTAGACTGACGATATCAATAAATCAATCAGATTTAAGATACTTTGGCCACATATCCAGAAACACCAATGGCCTAGACAAACTAAAGTGAACGGGAAACCTCCTAGAGGGAGATCTCCAAACCATTGGGTTGACCAAATGAAGAAGACGAGTCTGTACGAGGCCAGTACTGCGCAGGACAGAAGAACATGGAGAGACACAATAAATGCGATATCATAATGCCACCATACTCTTATAGAGTAATAGGAAGGAGGAGAAGGAAATTAGAACAATCTTCGGATTGTCACGGTTTTTTTAACACGACACTATCTCTTCAATCAACACCTTAGTTGATTGAAGCTAAGAAACAACGGCGAACGTAGATTTTGTGGAGAAAATGGGGAAACACCAGAACACCTCATCACTGAGTGCGCCGAGACGAAAACCATCCTTACCCTAACCTTTGATACGCTGATATCGGACATAGGAACTAACCTCTGCAAAACCGTCTCAGATATTGACTTTTGTCAAAGTCCTGAGGCAGTATGATGAGTTGTAACTGAAGAAAGGGTGACATAAGATCTATAAGGTCGCGGTGATTATCTTCCCCCCTCCCAAACATCTACACTCTACAAGTATACTGTAAAAACGCTACCAATAGATTTTAGATATTTGTTCTGTAGACAGAAATGTTTACACAGATGCTGATTCAATATACAAGATGACCTGCATACTGAACTGACAGTAATAGTCGTAAAAGAAAATAAAAATAATGCTGTGAAAGAGAATTTTTTCCCTAGCAACTGTTAAAATTGCCTTATATCTATCAAAATAGTAGATAAAATAATACTTTAACCGCAAGAGTAGATTAAATGCAAAAAAGCAGTGCAAAGAAATTTCACGACATCTTCTGGGTTTAAAATTTTTGACTTTTTTGGTTTGTAACCGCTATATGATTGCTTCAAAAAAGCTATGAGCTTCCTATATCTACTAAGTTTTGATGTTATGCTATACTACTACGAAAATTTAAACGGTATAGCTTATCCTTACCTTGAAATATCAGTGTTTTCATTGACCAGTATTACAGTAGTACTTTTTAGTATTGAATCGTACGACCATAAACTGGACGGCTGCATTTTCTTTGATTTTTCACAAAAATATGCTAATAGTATGTTTTCACTTGATCTTTCTTCTCGCACGTTTTTTAATTGCTTCCATTTTTGAAAATTTTTAAGTTATTCGGGATTTAAATGGAAGTAGTTTCGATATGGCGTTTGTCGCCTCAGCCTGAATATCTGTTGGTAATTTACTTATTTCGTTTTGAGCTATTTCCGGTTCCAATTCAATCAGCAATCGACACGAAAGAGAATTAAAAAATATTGACTCAAAACTGACAACTAGAGAGACAGCTAGAGACCAATGGTATGAAAATAAAAATAACTATTAACTACACAAAAAATGACAATGGACGACAAAATGTATATATGTATTTCAAAGGACAATATATTTCTTTCCATAGCAACTGTTAAAATTGCCTTATATCTATCAAAAATAGTAGACAAAATAGTGATTTAACCGCAATAATAGATTAAATGATACTTTAACAGCGAGGATACGTTAAAAACTTTATTTCTTCTCGCAGGTTTTTTAATTGCTTCCATTTTTGAAAATATTTGTATTCCTTTTCATAAGTTATTCGGGATTTAAATGAAAAAAGTAAACTAATAATAAAGTAGTTTGGATATGGCCTTTATCGCCTCAACTTGAATATCTGTTGGTTATTTACTTATTTCGTTTTGAGCCATTTCTGGCTCCAATTCAATCAGCAATCGACACGAAAGAGAATTAAAAAATATTGACTCAAAACTGACAACTAGAGAGACAGCTTTATTTATTTGCCAAATTACATAGAAACCAACGCCAACCCAGTACAATATTTTTTCTACTCGTAATAAATTCCTTGAAATAATATTTTTTAAAACGTAACTCGCTATGGAAAAAAATATTGTTTTATACACGACGATAAAATTGCATTATCGTCTTCCGAAATTAATTTAGAGTAAATCTTTTCGGTCGTCGATATACCATTTTATCGTCTTGTATAAAAAAATAACTATTATTAACAAGTTGGTACGACTTCGACAACCGACTTTCTGGTCCATTTACAAGGCTTTTAAAAATTGATATTTCTATTGAAATAATGCTAATAAAAATCTGAAAAAATGCATAAGAAAAAGAAGAGATCAAACTAAATATTCAGAATACTCACAACCACCCAGTCCGAAAAATATTGCAACTTTTTTAACTTTTTTGCAAAGCGTTTAGACGACTGATTTTCCCCTATGTCAATGTAAATATAACGTATCACGTATCTTCTTAAAATGGGGATTCTCTCTTCTTCCATTTTTCGTGAACAGTATTTCCATCTCTTTTACTCCGACCAATTGCGTTTGGAAAGGCGCACCGTGGCAGCCAGCGGCCGGCAGCGACCAGATAAGGCGATGGTCTTTCTCCCCAGACGCCCATAAATCGATGGGAATGGGACCGAACGGGTATTATGCAGATTCGCCCATACAATGCCCCATTGTCTACGGTGCCATAAGGGGCGAGCCGCTGCCATGGGACAGTTCAATACATACATATGTATGGACGGCCGTCGTCGCGCGGTTTGTTATAAATTCAAAATGGTTCTTTTGCGATACGTCTCGGGCCGCGCGCCTATATGGACCGGTCGCGAGGAGAAATTCAACGATTGCGCCCATTGTTGCGTAATTGTTCTCGATGCATATCTTAAATATTGCTCTCTTTTCCATGTAAATTTTAAGCTTGCTCTGAAGGGGACTGAGTCGCATGCGTGAACGAATAGTGACTTTAACGTTTTACGTGTTTTTCCTGAAAAACAGAATTGTGCGTCGATACATCGACTTTTATTGTTACCTCGACACGTCGACAATAGATCGACTGTAAAGTAAACGTTGATAACAAGAATATCATAGACCCAGGTTTGAGGATAGGTTTGTCTTATTCATTCCTTCTCATTTATTAATGAATATCCATTTCTCCGGCTAATTTTGGTTATTTAGTTTGGCATAGGCTATTCTTTGAAGCTCCGAAGTGGTGGTTATTGTTTCCCTTTGTCTAATAAATTGCAAATTCCAGTACATTAGACTTTAAGGCTGTAATTATGAGATATTAGGAATTTCGAAATATATCAGTAATCCTACTTAATTTTTGCATTTTGTCTTCTTGTTAAAGTAAACTCTAATAGTTTTTCATATTATATATTTGCAACACTTTATGAAAAAGAGGTAAACAAGCCTCTATTACTTGACTTAAGCGGTTATTCGCAAATGGAAGATAAACACACTTCCTCCAAACAAACTGTCATGTCCATTTGCACACTGCTGCATTTACAGTTTATTTTTAATATAATATTTTATGTGTTATGTATATGCTCTAAAAAAACTTTAACACGCTGTATTTAATTTATGACAATAAATAAAAGTAGAAATAAATTTAAATTAAAATATTTGGCGGCGTAATTCCGAAAAAAAACGAACCGCTCCGAAGTCCTCAAAATCATTATATGAGCACTTTTCAATCAAAACTTGTTTCTTTCATCCATAATTGACATTATTAAACTTTTTAAAGTGTCACATTATCTATCTTTACTTATCTATCCAATTTGCCTCACTCTTTTTCTTCTTTATTTTCACTTGCTTCTTCTTCTTTCTGCAGCTGCTTTAAGTTGTGTTGGTGTATCAATATTAAAATTATCTAAATTATTATTCATTTTTATTGTAAATATATAGCACAAACCAGTACACAAACCTCGGAAAAAAATACTCACTCCACAATGTATCCCAAAAAACATTGAAAATTCTTTACATCCTTTATATCTCTGTTTAATATTATGACAACGAATCGTTTAAAGATGGCAATAAGTCAGGTCATAGATGAAGAAAACAAGTTTAGATTGGAATGCTTGGCTTGCCACCAAAACTTATAATTAGTTTGGAGCGCACACGTTGTAGGGCGCTGCTATAGCGGTTGCTAAGAACAACCGCAAACAAGAACAGAAAGAATTTTCTCTTGTCAAAGTCAGAATCTTCAAAAATTATAAAATCTTTCAAAATTTAAACCGCCCTCATGAAAAAATATCTAAAAGTGTTTAAAGCGTCCATTTTCAAAGTAATTATTGCTATCTTGTGAGTTTAATTTAAATTTTATTTGCTCAAATCCGTGATAATTGTGAAAAAGTGGCATTAAAAACTTAGAAAGTTGTATGAACTGTGAACTGCAAAAACCATCGTGGATCGTGGCATAACGTCGGTTTCAAATGTTTCATCGGTATATATACAACACACTGTTTTTATTTAAAAAAATAAGAAAATAATAAATTTGAATAAATAATATTTGGTGACATAATTCCGGAAATAGCCGAACCGTTCCGAAATTATCAAAAGCTTTGGAGAGCGACCGTTGCAAGAATAGTGCCAAATAATATTTACATTGCCCTTGTGGGCACTTTCCAATCTAAACTTATTTCTTTTATCTATGATATCTGATCTAGTGTATTCATTAAAAGTCAAGCTAGGATTCTTAAAATAAATATCGAAATTGAGCAGAAGGTTCAAGAGGAAATTAATGTTAAGCCCTTTCTCCTTATTTGTACAGGTCTGTTTATACCTTATTTGACAGGATACGGCAGTGTGACTTTAATTCAACCTGTTACAATTTATCAAAAATCCACACATCCCTATCTCTTCTTCAAACCGACCCAACACCAGGAAGAGAGACCTAAGCCAGGCTCGCACCTCTTAACAGCTTAACGCCTCTGTAGCGTTATCGCTAATCCGCCGCCTCTTCGTATCGCTAAAAAGCCGCGGCGGCATCACGCACGTCGCATCGCGTTTCGTCATCCTGCCGGCCCGCTAAATCACACTTCCCATCGAGAATTTGTCGACCGCTATCTCGGAGGTCATGAATATGCATCGGTTTTCATCGAAGGCCGGGATTAAACGGAAAACGTTAGGTGTCACTTACCGATGAAGGATTAACGCGTCGAAAATTGAAAGATTATCGGAAATCATGATAGTTTTTTTTCCTGTGTTATCACGGAGAAGAAAAAAATCGGAGTTGTCGGAAAATGAAATGGCCGATTTGCATAATACATTTCTGGAATGTATGTATAAAGATTGACGATCTTTGAGACAGTTGGAATGGAGATGAAATTGACAAACAGGGTTCATAATTTCATATACCGGATGCTACAAATTCGATGTACGAGCGGTATGTATCTCGGAAACAGTAATAGATACGAAGATTGTTAAATTGGGACAAAGTTGCGCTTTAGGATGTTCAGCTAGATGCCACAAAAAAAGTTTTAAACATTTCAAGGGTTGCTGAGTTTTTTGGGAAAAACAGAATTTTTTGAAAATAAATTTTATTTTTTCCTGTCGTTAATTTTTAGAAAATCAAAAAACTAATTGCTCATTCTCATGGCCAATATATTAGGTCTATCTGATAGGATCTTTAGATTTTCAAATTAGCTGATAATTTGTGAGATACCGAGGCCAACTTAATTTTTTTAAATACGGACCTGCATTTTTTATTTCAGGTTTTGAAAGAACTCAGTCTCCTGAATGCAATGATATGTCACACTATATACTCTTTTTGTTTTGTTTTGGGTACCTTAAAAACAACAAAACTATTTAATTATTATTTAAAATATGTAATTTCAAGTCCGACTCTCGTTTTTTTAATTATTTAATCTCATTATATTCATCGCAACAATAATTAATTACTAATTAACATTGAATAAGCAAAATCGAGCCAATTCGATTATTCCAATAAATAATATCCAGGTCAGCAATTTAAAGATATTATTTTTAACTTTTTTTTATTGTGAATTTGGAAATCTCAGTGTGCGATCTAATAATATTAAATATAATCATATTGATACACACAATATTAATCGTATCTAGATATTATAAATAAATCAACTTCTACAAACTAGTTTCTAATGCTCTACATGTTCGAAAGGGTTACCACCCTCCCTATTGCACAAATCAAAAGGGTTACCACTCTACATATTGTTCAATTTTATTTATAGCTCTTTGAACATTCTTCTTATACTTCCGAATGCATTTTCCAATACTCTTTATTATAAATGTTGGAGATGCATTTGAGTGTTTGTATTATATTATATTTATATATATTATTTATTTTATATTATTTTTAATATTTTATTGCATTTGATTTTTCGTGTTCAATGTTTTACTCCACGTCATTGTTAAGTTTGAAAGCTTATCAATATTGTAACGATAAATAATTTAAATATTGTAATTAACAGATTCACAATATTAAAAAAAAAACAAAGCCGGACTTGAAATTAATTTAAATAAATTATGTTTAAATGTCCGAAACAAAAAAATTATTACATTAAGGGTGGCGTATCATTGTACTCAGGAGACCGAGTTCTTTCAAAACGTAAAATAAAAAATCCAGGCCAAAAAAATAAGTTGGCCTCTGTATCTCACATATCTTATCAGCTAATTGCTTTGGGTTCCAGGCCACAGAAACATCGAAGGAAACGAACGCGTTTTTGATTTTCTTAAAAACTAACGACAGGAAAAAATTAAATTGGTTTAAAAAAGCCTTTTTTTTCATAAAACTCAGTAATCCTTGAAATTTGATGAAATTGCGAGGATCGTGCCTTAGGCTAGATGCATCAAAAGAAGATTTTACTCCCCCCAATACCATAAAAAAGACATTTACCACCATTTTCTGTCTATGGCGAACAGTAGATGGAAAACTTTAAGGACAGCCAGGAAAACTTGCCGTTGAAAAACACGAATCATTATTGTACAGATAAAATCGGGACCCATCTGTTAACAGCAGACATTCCCAATCAGTCTCTAACCAATATACGTGTTGTCTGACGAAATCTAACCTTTCTCGTTGGCGATCTATGGTTAAAGCAGAACCTCGAGCAGCAATTATTGGTCTTAAATCAGATTCTGCTAAATGTAATCGAACTGTTTCAGAACCAATTTACAGGCCATGAACCCCTCGCAGTTGAATTTGTCAACTATGGCATGTGACAAAACGCTGTCTCAAAGCCACGATTACCTATAAGCATTATTAATTATGAAATTAATAAAAGAGTTCATAAATCTGATAATGCATTATTTATGCCAGTGCATATTTTACAACTATTATCATTAGTTTTTACTAGTATAGCAGTTGCTATCTTAATATTATATACCTATTATTATATCTAAGTGCACATTTATGTGTATTAAATAGGGCACACATTTATCCTAGATATATATATTTATTTTTTAAAGGCAATGAAATACTGAACATTCTATTTTTATTTTTATCTACAAACATATTACATACCTATATATTATTTATTCTGTTATCTAACAGTTTAACAACAATAATGTGTATAATTTAGTTAATAACTATTATTATAAACACGTCAGCGACAATATATCCTGTCCTTAAAACGTCAAATTTGTTTTATAAAAAACTATATTTTATCTTTATTAGTTAAAACAAATTATGACAAATGCATTATAGTTTATTGTCATACATAGTTGCTATATTAAAGGTCAGATATTTATGTAGGAGCAGCTTTATGATTACAGGAAATAACTAGCTTTAGGCAAATTAAAAAAAATGCACAATTGGTTTACATATTATTATACATCTATGATCTAATTTTGAAAAAAATATATATTTATAATACTATTCTGGTCCGCGTAATAGCATGGTCTAAAATTTAACGTGTACGACAGTGATGTAAACAGCTCAATGGAAAATCAAATGTATTAAAAAGAGATAAAAGTTGGGTTGATACATTTCTTCTATGCGGTATTGCCGGATTCTGCATCAAAATTTCAAACCGCACAAGTAGGCGTTTACGGAAAATCTTGCATCTAGGGCTGGAACTTTATTTTTCTCTATTAGTTACTCATTTTACTACAGCTGTAATAGATTATATTTAGATTAGATATATTATGTTCATTTTGGTAGTATACATGAAAGTTTTTAAAATAGTTGCTTATATTTTTCTACACATATTTTCTTACAAACGTAAAAAACCGTCAACACTGTATGCTGCTTTTGATTTTGTCTCTCTGTCTGTCAACCGGTCATTTATATTATTCTCTGTCACACGCATTATTCAGACCACATAGTTTGAATGACAAATAAATATTTGGGAAATTAAAACAACTTTGGTTGCACGTCATCAATGACACCATGCGTCGTCTTATGGAGTTTGCTCAACGGCGTAGCGAGGGCACTTGTATTTTATGCTGACCTGTTCAATTTCCTAACTCGGATATTACCTATGTATTATAATGCCCTAATCGAGAAAAAACGGCGTCCAGTTGGCTGGGGAAATGACGATCGATGACTCCTATATAAATTTGACAGCGATCTTCATTTCATAGCCATCGCTGACGCCGCTTCTTTTTTTCGATCATACGGTATATGGAATGTAATTTCATTATTTTATGTTGTAAATTTTAAACAAATGAAGTAATTTTATTATTAAAGATAAACATTATCTACATTAAATACTTGAAACGTTAAAGCTTAGGTTTCATACAAAAGGTGTCGTGAAAGAGAGATATATAAAGAAGATAACTTTTTGACAATTTGATTTTTTTGGCATCGCCAAATTTCCGGTTTGTAGAAGTTTTTAGAAGTAGCTTATAATTTCCATACATGATAATAAAAATAGCAAATCTCCTTTATACTATACAGTATGACACCGGACTGCCTTTATGAGAGGAAAAACTTTTTTATTATTGACATTTTGCGAAAAATGCGATGTTCATAAAAAATTGCTTGTTCTAAAATGGTTAATCCCGTTTATACGATTCCAAATTTCCATATCATTTTAGAGACAATTAAAAAATCATAAAAATATTGTTGAAATTTTGAAATCCTAACTATGAGTCAATGAGTCCTAAAAATCAAAAGGCGTTTCTATGGTAATATTCCATTTTCATTATTACTTATCAGAAAATGTGACTGAAAATGATTGTGAAAAATAGAAAAAAATATGATGCGAATCAAAATTAATAATAACCATCTATCAAAGAATGAAATTGAAGTTATATTTTATATTGCCTTGTGATTTTTAGGACTTTGGAAAAATTAAAATAGATCGTCATGTTTTTTTTTTTAATTTTCTCTAAAATGGTATACAAATTTTGAGAAGTATAAACGGGATTAACCCTTTTAGAACAAGCAACATTTTTTTATGAAGAACGCATTTTTCTCAATATGTCAGTAATAAAAGTTTTTCCTCTTGTAAAGAAGACTCCAGAAGACTCTGTCGATCCTGAAGGTATCGAATCAATTTTTAGTCGCTTTCTGTGGTCGCTTTGCACTCTTTGCAGCTAAAACGAAAGTTATCTGTTGCATCAACGACTTTGATTTGGACAAATTTTCCATCGTGTATATTTTTTTTTCGTGTATAGCATATAATTCCTAAATTCTGACCCACACTTTATATCCGCCACTGTCTTTTGATCCATGATAAATGAATAAAATACATTCTGGCAGAAAATATTATTTTATTTTAATTATTAGTGTGCACAGCATTAAAATAAACGAAAACGATACGATAGATGGTTGATGTTATGACAGGGCAAACACCTCGCGCTGCGAATTTATGAACTTATTTAGGCACGGGGGGGGGAGGGGGGGTTTGGTTTGGTTTTTTTTGGGGGAGGGTGGCACCCCCAACCCCCCTACATATCCGCCTCTGGTTTGCTGGGGGTCGTATTATGATGTGCAACCAAAGATATTTTAATTTCCCATATAAACAGCATCATATGTCACTTTTTCAAACATGTCCTTCAAATCCTTCAATTTAATAGCTGTTAGTAAGAAGTTTTACTTCAAATATGCGCACTATGTGTTTTTTTGAAATGAAAATATAACTATAACGTTACTGTCTATTCAGGACCAGCCTGCCAAGTTGGTAGGCTTATAAAATAAGTATAGGCTGTAACAGTGTTTCTAGTTGTCGCAGTATTTGAAAATTGCTAAAATATTTATTTATCTCAGTCTTCTACACCAAATATGGTCTGCTGTTATGTTCTGCTGTTTTAGTAAGCATCTAATTAATAAATAACAGCTAACAGTTTCCTAAGCTTTCATGCAACACAATAGAAACCTACAATTTTGTCATTATTTTTGTCGTTAACAACTAAAATCAAATTCGACCAAATTAATTCACTTCTTTCATTATTTTATATGACATCAGGACAGTTAACTAACCAAATCCAATTAATACGAACTACAACACGTATATCCGTTACAAAAGTGTGTGCTTTTTTTAATTCCAGACATTGTAATTTTTTTCGGTACAAAACGGTCCGAACGCTTTTTTATGTAGCATGGAAAATAAATGACTTCATTAGAAAATAAAAACAAGGCAAAAAAGCACTATTAACTAGAATTGGTCACACTGCATTACGGAAGCGGCTACCAAGGATGAGCAAATAATGACGTAATTTTTAATTTTATTACACTAGCACACAATTTACTCATTACATATACCTTTACGAATACAGTATTAGTTAAGATAATACTACTGACGATTCAAAAATAATTTCGGAATTATGTTAATCACAGTGATCTTATCCGATAGTCAAGCAGCATTAAAAGTGATCAACTGAGTAACCATCAATGCAAAGTTGGTCAAGGAATGCCTAGAGAACCTGAACAAATTAGGCATAGATAATAAAGTCCTTGTCCAGAACTGCTACGATCAGAGAAAGGATGTGTGCCTGTGTTTCATAGACTATGAAAAGGCATTCGATTGTGCGTGCAAAACCACAAATTAATGCAGCTACTCAAAAGGTTGATATAGACCAAAAAGACATACAATGCATCGAAAACTTGTACTGGAACCAAACACCACAAATAAGATTGGCCAATACCATGTCCAATCCCATACAAGTTAGAAGGGGGGTGCGACAGGGTTGTGTGCTGTCTCCACTCCTATTCAATTTGTACTCAGATGCTATTTTCCAGGGGGCTCTAGAGGACGTGGAAATGGGAGTCAAAGTTAACAGAGTGTGGACTAAAAACATCCGCTACGCCGACGATACGGTCTTGATTGCTGATAATATACACGATCTACAACAACTGGTCAACAAGGTAGGAGAACAGAGTAAAGCAATGGGTTTAAACATAAACATCAAGAAAACTAAATTTATGATAATATCCAGAAATCCAGATGTGTTTAAAAACTCCATTATAACATTTAATACAAGGCCCATAGAGAAGGTAGATAAATTTAAGTACTTGGGCATCTGGCTCTCCGAAGATTGGACATCAGACAAGGAAATTAAATGTCGCATCAAACAAGCTCGCCAGGCATTCTTGAGGTTCCGAAAAGTACTTGTCTGTTCTGATTTTGACCTTAACCTCAGATTAAGATTCGTAAAGTGTTACGTGTGGTCGGTGCTCCTTTATGGTATGGATGGTTGGACAATGAAAGCAGCTGCCATTAATAAACTAGAGGCTTTCGAGATGTGGCTATATCACAGAATTCTGAAGATACCTTGGACGGCTAGGTTAACAAGTGAGGAAGTTCTGAGACGTGTCAACAAACAGCGCGAATTGTTTGAATTGATTAAGAAGAATAAAACCACATACCTGGGGCACATAATGCGAAACCCCAAATATCATTTCTTGCATCTGTTAATCGAAGGCAAGATTGAAAGCCGGAGGGGTATCGGAAGGAAGAAAATGTCTTGGCTGAAGAATGTTAGACAGTCGTTAATAAGCACCGCCAGGAATAGAGAAGAGATGGAAAATGTTATCGCAAACATCCATTAGTGGATTCGCACTAGAAGAAGAAGAAGAATAAAGTCCTCCTAGTCTGTGCCAACGAACCAGGGGATGAAAGACAATGCAACTCAAGCAAATGATCTTGCTTGAAAAGGAGCGAACAATCCACTAACTGGACCAGAAACGTTCTGCTTCCCAAGTGGAAACCAACTTAAAGCGGAAGTGAAGAACCTGGAGGGCTCCATCTGTAACCTGGAATGGGAATTCTGCAACGGTCTAAGAAACTCGAAGAAATTTTTCAGAACGTACGGCCGACAAAAATCAAAGATTTTTCTGGATTTAAGTAATAACAATCTTCGAATTGTCACGGGGTTTTTAACAGGGCACTGTATCCTTAAGAAACACCTTAGTAGATTGAAGTTAAGAAATAACGGCGGATGCAAATTCTGTGGGGAAAATGGGGAAACAACATAACACCTCATCACTGACTGCGCCGAGACAACAACCATTCGTTCCATAAACTTTGGTACAACTAATATCGGAGATGGAAAACTAACTTCTCTAAAACCATTTCAGATACTAGGTTTTGTCAAAGCCCTGAGACTGTATTATGAATTATAACTCGCTATTACTCAAGAAAGGGGAACACACAACAGATCTGTAAGATCGCGGTGATTAACCCTCCTCCCAAACATTCTACATTCTACTTATTTGGAGTTAAGGTTTTACCTATCTATTATTTTCTAAAAAAAAATCCTCCAAAAATGACTCTTTTGGGGCATGGTCGTCTGAAAATTGGTTTTCCTAAAGTTGCGCGCCCCCAAAGTTATTAAACAAAAAAAATCTTATTTAAAACAAATCTTGGTAAACTTTTAGTTAACATAAACGACACAATAATAGAGAATTTACTACATAATGTAACAATGAATTGTGTGTAAAAAATAATTTACCTCAAACTCAACCCTGGTCATATCCATAGATACATTGGTCACCGGAAATCCAGAGGCGGCGTAGGTATAATCAAAACCAAGTTAATAAACTTTTAATTTACACGAAACCGACACCTCAATCGAGCTGAAATTATAGCGTTGTCGTTACAAAGGTAAACATTACGCGGCGCGTGAAAAAACGCTCGACGCCATATGGTTTGGTCTCACGCTCGATGATGACTTGATTAGGGTTGTTACGATTATTATTGTTTTGAAACAGGCGTGTTTTTTTAATGCCCAACAGCCATATCATGTAAATTTGATAGAGATGACATACAGGCTTATTGTGATTATAACTATTTTAGACTTTCGACGGCTTTCTTAATAAAGCCGTTTTGCTCAGTCCTTTGTGTCATCTCATTAGCTACTCAGACAAATAATATAAGTACTGTATTACCAAGTGTACTTTTGTACTTGTAGAGAATGTAGGGCTTTAACAAAAGCCAGTATCTGGGACGGCTCCACAGAGGCCAGCTCTCCATCTGTGATATCAGCCGCACCAAAGTTCATGGTACGAATGGTCGCCGTCTCGGCGCACTCAGTGATAAGGTTCCCCATTTTCCCCACAGAATCTACATTCGCCGTTGTTTCTCAGCTTCAGCCTACTGAGGTGTTCGTTGAGGAGACAGTGTCCTGTTAGAAACCCCGTTACAATCCGAAGATTGTTTTTACTTAAATCAAGGAAAACCTTTGAGTTTTCTCGGTCGTAAGTTCTGAGGAACTTTTTTGAGTGTCTTAAGCTTGATTTTCATGCATCCGCTATCCCACGATACGATATTAATTTTATTGGTTGAATTTAAAGACTTCGGTTGGTTAGAAACGGTTAACCAATCGAAGCTTTTAAATTCAACCAATAAAGTTAATATCGTATCATCGTATCGTCGGACAACGGATGCATGAAAATCAAGCTTTAGACCGTTGGAGGACACCCATTCCAGGTTACGTCTTCCAGATTCTTCAGTTTCGCTTTCAGTTGGTTTCCGCTTGGAAAACAGTACGGTTCTGGTCCAGTTAGTGGAGTGTTCGCTCCTTTTCTAGCTAGATACTTACGTTATTTGATATGTTTGTTTTGCTTGGTATGTTTATAAGTTATAAGTTCTCATTTTTAAAATTCGACAAAAAAAACTTAAATTAATTTTATTCATTCTAGATTTTTTATCATTATATTCAAAACTTAATTAAATATTTAATTAGAAATGTTAATTATTTTTCATAAAAACAACAGTATGAGATAGAAAAACAAAAGAGTTTAAATTTTGAAAAAATAATCCTAAATAATGATCAGATGGTTTATGCATGTATTTAGTGGCAAATGCACGTGGGTATTTAAGTGTAGTGTTACGGTTTTAGGTAAAGTGATAAAACAAGGCTCTAAGATAATTACATCGATCTGCTATCTATCGGTTTCCGGTTTCTAATGTTAGGTAATTTTTTTACTTTTAATCTGAATTTTACAAGTCGTTTTTAAGTATTTCTAGTCGATGATGTGTCAACACTGGGCATAGAAAAAGCCGAGATCCAGAAAACTGCGAGGTAATTTGCGACTGATTATATAGATTGCTAACGGCGGCTTTCAAAATGTTGCCATTATTTTTTTAAATTTTCAAAGTTAAATTACTCGGTTATTATCAATTTATTTTAAAAATCGTAAAGAGAAAATATGTTTCTTTTGGCCAAATACCACTCCTTAAAATATTTACAATTTTTCTGGGACACTCTGTATAGTCTCGGTCCTCTCTTTGTATCGGTCCTTGAAAAAGCTAGCTGCGAGAGCGTTGAAGTCATGATTACTAAATCCCGCTCAAGATGAACTGGTCACGTATGCAAGAAAACCGCCTACCAAAATCTCTCCTTTACGGTGAGCTTGTAGACGGTAAGAGGAAACTGGAAACTCAAAAGGTATAAGAATATTTCCACGAAAACATGCAACAACATATTTTTCACGGATATTTTCCACGAAAACAACGCACAACAGAACGCAATGAAGAAGAATTGTAAACTCAGTTAATAGCGGCAACGAAAAAATTAAAGAGGCAAAAAGCAATGAGATTTTTGAATGTCCGAAGTGCGGAAGAGAGATAACATCACGTATCTGGCGTTTCAGTCACAGAAAAGCTCATGAAAGAAAGCGCCTTGCGTAATCTTCTGATGCGTGTCAAAAACTCGTCAACTTGTAATGGCAGTATGTACGAGCCCTAACAACTATATGTTGAGACAAGGTCATATTTTGGAATTATTGCCCCGGTTTTTCAAAATGGCTGAAAAATATATATTCAATTTTTTAAATATAAACATAGCCATATATCCTAAACAACTTGACAATATTTTTATAAATTTATAAATCAATCCATATTTACAGTAGCGGATGTTGTTCATAAAAGGACAAATTTGCCTGACAACTAAATGTTGGGACAAGTATTTTTAAATAATTAATATCATCATAGGCGGCTTTGCTATAAACGTCACAAATGTCACTGTTTACTGCAGCATTGAGAACTTGTAAGTGACTCGAGACTTTGAGTAGTGAGATTTACTGTAAGTAATTTTAATTTTGTTAATTTAATCCAAAGTAATAGTCCGTGGAAAAGCTACAAATCAAAAACTACGCGAAATTATCATTCGTCATTACATTACGGGAAAAACAGTTCGAAAAATTTCTGATGATTTAAGTATTCCAAAAACGACGGTCTTTAATATAATAAAAAATAGGGCGAATCTGCCAATGTAGGCGTTAGACGTAAAAGTTCGGGAAGGCCAAAATTTGTATCTCAGAGAGATTTACGAAATTTACATTTAAAAATGTGCAAGTCTGCGAGAAGAAGTACTCTTCGCGAAGTAACAGTTAAATGGAATGCTGTAACTGGTTTAAATATATCAAGAGAATGTTGCCGAAACTATATCCATAAATGCGGTCTGGGGTTTTACAAGGTGAACTTTATTTTGTGTGGATAATCAATTACCTGAAGATTATTGATACAAATTCTTATTTAGGCCAAAGAAAAACCGCTACTGACAGAAATTCAAAAGAAAAATTGCTACAAATGGGCAAAATCTAAATTATCGTGAACACAAAATGATTGGAATAAGGTCATATTTAGCGATGAGTCTAAATTTGATGTTTGCGTTGGAGATATCGAAAACGAATAATACGAAATAAAGCAGAAGCCTTTCATAAAGATTGCTTAAAGAGGGTTGTTAAATTTCCTAAGGGGATTATGGTTTGGGGTTGCAGGTCAGCAAGAGGTTTGGGCAAATTAAATTTTATAGATGGCACTGTTAATGCCCAAAAATATCAACATACACTTGAGACCTCACTTTTGCCTAGTGCTCAAGAATTGTTTCCAAACGAAGACTATATTTTCCAACAAGATGGAGCATCGTGCCATTCAGGAAAATCAACTAAAAATTGGTTCGGTAATAATATATAAAAGTTATATCCCATCCTGCAAGTAGTCCGGATCTCAATGTTATAGAAACTGTGTGGCATAAAATGAAGCAATATTTAAAAAAAAACCCTCAACGAACAATTTTTGATTTGCGGACAAAACTGCAGGAAATTTGGGATAATTTTTCTCCTCAAATGTGCCAATCTTTGGTAAATACAATGCCATTAAGAGTTCAGGCAGTTGTTAAAGCGAAAGGTGATGTAACTCCGTATTAAACAAATTTATTGTTTGTGCTGTCCCAAAATATAGTTGTCAGCAAATTTGGCTTGATTTTGGCAAAATAAAGTATCATCAAAAGTGATTTGTTTGCAAAGTTATAAAAATATAGTAAAATTGTCTAGATCATATTGTAATGTTTGAATTTAGAATAATAAACAAAATAAATTGAGTCGTTTTAACAAATTACTATTTTTATTGCAAAAAAAAACCTTGTCCCAACATATAGTTGTTAGGGCTCGTATATACCGTATGATCGAGAAAAAACGGCGTCAGCGATGGCTATGGAATGAAGATCGCTGTCATTTTAAATGTAAATTTATATGGGAAATGTCATTGATGTTCATTTCCCAGCCAACTGGACGCCGTTTTTTTTTCGAAGAAAGAAAACCCAGGAAAGATCCAGTGGTTCTCAAAATTTAAGCAAAAAGTATTGTTTTGTAAATTTTCAACATAAAATAACTCCGTTTCTGTTTCTGAAAAAATGTTTCTTTTAGCGAGATCCATCAGCCCTAAAAATATTTGCACTTATATAAGATCCATCCTGTATAACTTACAAATTAAATGAAAAGTTTTCTTGATAAATTTCTACTACGATAATAGTAAAACACATATTTTCAACTGAATTTTCTATAAAAACTGACAACTTTGCAAGATGCAAAACAAAAATATTTTTTTATCGGGTTTTTTAGCAAATATTAGAGGTTTTATCAATCAAATATTTTAGAGAACGCCTCTTATAATATTTAAAATAATTAGAATAAACACCCCGTACGTTTGCAGTTGGCATCAAAAAACGCAGCAACGGTTAAATCATGACACTCGCAAACTCCGTCAGTTATAAGAAATCGATTTTACGCCATCTGTAGCCCTTTTCCCGAGGCCGAAATGCCGACGTCTCCGCGTTCTTATGGCGCATATTTTCTTGCCGGGATGGGTAGCTATCCGGCAGGAGGCGCGAATAAAAAACTTTTATTACCGTCGGCCGTATCACTAACTTGCAACTTTTATTAACGTCGCTCAGAGAGGTGTTTATGTCGCGTATAAAACTCTACGTCACGTTTCTGCCTGTATTCTTTTCCGTAACGTTGAATACGCGGCGGGTGGTTAGAGGCTCTGACTAATAAAAACATAGAAAATGTCATTTACTGTCACCGTATATGTCTTGGTAATATTAAGTCAGTGCTTGTATAGTAAGAAACACGTCGATTGGTATTCAATAATGGAGGTTATGAGAATGCATTTTGTTTAAATAATATCTAGGTATATCTATGCAAAAAATATATATTTTTTGTTAAATGTTGATGTGTTTTGTAGCTCTTCAGGTAAATTTTGTCTTTTAATTTTAGTCATTTTTTAATCAATTAGCGTAAAAGTTTGGTTCTTTAATTTCAAAGTAAGCAATCAGAACGTCAAAATTAGTGGTAGACGTTTTCAATTAGTAGAAAAAGTTATGAAACTTTTAACTTTTCCACTAATTATATTTCGCAATTTGAGAGAAATGTAATTTTGGCCTTTCATTATCTTCCGCCAAGATAAATTGTGGTTAGAAATCAAAAGTTGATTGTTTTATAAGCTAAATACACACACCGGAAAAGTCTAGGGATATTACAATTTTATCTAGCCATCGTCAGTAATTTTATTATTTGCATTTCTGATATAATAAAATTAAAATAAACAAATAGTTTACAGGATGTATTGGAAATAAAAATGCGAAATTTACCGAATTTTTCAAATTTACCTTGATTTTTATTGAATTCAAAAAAAAACACATATTTTTTTTTATTCTAAACTGGGAATTAATAAAAAAAGATAAAACCATTTTTACTTAATAAAGGGTATGGCCTCCTCTACTGTTCATTACAGCCCTACATCGTCTCTCCATCAGGTTGTCGATCTTTTCTTGAGGTACAGCCTGCCACGCTGCATTCACGGCCCGAACCAGATCCCTACGAGTTTCACGAGGCATACCCATATTGAGGTCAGGAGATTGTGCCGGCCAGGGTAAGATGTTTAATTGATGAGCATTGATAAACTCACTTACCACTCTGGCTATATGAGGCCGTGCATTGTCATGCATGAGAATGAAGTTTCTCCCAAAATCTTTGGCATTTGGTAACACGACAGGCTCAAGAATTAAATCACGATATGTGATTCCTGTTAGAAACCTTTCAAGAAAAACGAGATCGGTTTTTCGGCCTAACTGGACTCCTCCCCAGACCATAACTGTTCCACATTGATAAGGGTGTACTTCCTGAACATGATCCAACCGAATAAGATTTCCCGGTTCTCTCCATACCCTAAGCCTTCTCGAATCCGGATGAATTCCAAAGCGTGACTCATCCGTGAAGAGAACATTGGCCCATTGTTCATTCGATCACTGAACATGATCTTGAGCCCACAAATATCGTACCTCTCGATTTCCTCTCGTTAAGGGTTGAGCTCTCCAGGGGCGTCTGCTTCTTAAGTTGACCTCTCTTAATCGATTGCGAACAGTGTCAGGACTAACGGTTACATTATGTGTTTCCTGGAGAATTAAACTAAGCTCTGGTGCTGTAAGAGTCGGTCGGCGTCGAGCATTTAATTGTAAAAAATGATCTTGCTGAGGGGTAGTAATGCGATGTCGCCCTGTGTGCCTTTCAGCAACATCACCACTTTCACGGTAGCGTGCACTTAATCGCGATATTACACTTTGCGTTGTATTTAATGCTCTAGCTACGTCGATTTGGCGCATTCCAGCTTCGAGCGTACCCATGGCCCTTAGCATTTCGTTTCTGTTAAAATGTCTACGCTCCATAATGTCGTTTAATACTAAACAGAGTTATTTGAATGAATTCTGGCTAGTTATCATAAAAACATAGCCAGTACAGGTTAAATTCGAACAATTGATGCTAGGTGCTTTTTATACATTTGACAAAAAATGCACAAACACTTCTGCAAATATCCCAAATTTAGAAATAACTATTGTGACTACTTCGTTTCAATCGAAGTAGAAATAATCGGCCTACAAATATGTGGTTGTTTATTCAAAACATTTATTTTTAACTTTAATAAAATGATATCCCTAGATTTTTCCGGTGTTTTTTTTTTTAGGAGGAGGGGAAAAATCTTGCATAAGACACCGTTGGGTAGTGTCGGATTCCTACCGACTAAAAAAACCCTCCTCGCATTCCATCGCTCTATCCAGCTGGAAACCGCTTGCGCATTACTTCAGCTGGAAGGCTGTCTATGCGGTTAGGCCCCGCATTCTATTTCCTTTGGTTTCTATTATTTCTCGAATGCATCTATATGTAATTTTCCATGATGTTTCACCACTTAGTAGCCCTTGCATCATATTTTTGGCATTAAAGACTTGTCCACCACTGTCCCGTTGGAATGACTCTCTAAACTGCTTCCATTCACTGCAGAGGAATAGTGTGTGTTCGACACTGTCAACTTCCCTGCAATACATACACAAATTTGAGGTGGATCTTTTATGCAAACAGTTGTTAAAGCATCCGTGCCCTGTCAATGCCTGAGTTAGGAAATAGTCCGTCTCTCCAAAGCTTCTGTCTAACCAGATATTAATGTCTGGTATGAGATCATGTGTCCATCTACCATATCTATCTAGATCCCACTCCTTTTGCCATTCAATCATCAGTATGCTTCTTGCCTCCAGTTTTGATGTCCCTTTGTGTCTCCAGATTTTTCCGGTGTGTGTATTAGGCTTTCTCTGTGGATTCAACTGGCTAACGCAAGGTGTTGCTAGGATATTCTATTAATTTTAATTGTGTTTTTTTTAAATATTGTGAGTGATCGTAAACTAAAAAGTAATGTAATTGAAAGCACTAATTTATTCCACTAATTGCCACTAGTTCTGAACGAAGCATTATAGTTTTAGAGTAATGTCATTTTGACCAATTTTGACCTATGATTATCATCCGTCAAGAGAAATTGTGGTTAGAAATAAATAGTTATTTGTATAACTAGTACAAAAAGAACATGTTTGTTGTACGACGCATGAGTTTTCCAGCTCGAGACAAAGTCGAGAGCTGCAATCATGGTGAATGCAACAAATATGCTTTTTGCTCATGTTGCACACATTTTTTCTACGACCGAATTGAAATTCTTATTTAAATGTTTATTAAAAAATTTTTATATTAATTTACAGAATAATTAGCACTATGAATGACTCTATAAACAAATATTATTTTTATTTTTTTTAATAACCTTTTTTTTAGTTCATTTTAATTTTAATGCAGCAGTTTGGTGTTTTTTTTTGGAAAGTGACTCTTCAATGTAAATCTCAGCTACATTTGAAGACTTCCATCTTCCGTGACGTTTTAGCGTAAACATGTCTGCCCAGATTCCACAAGCAGTGTTGCAGAAGATCCTGTATATTCCATTGGATCTTTAATATTAAGATATTTTGCAATGTCACTGGGAATTTTACTGAAAGTATTTACTTCAAGAGGTTGTACTGAGCATCTTCCATTAAAATATCTTATAAAAAATCTATTATGGCTGGCGAGATTAAATAAAATTAAAACTTCTAATTTTACCGCTTATTACAAATGATTGAGGTTTGTTCGTCTTGCTATCAGGAATTTTTACAATTATTATCGAATCCGTTTCATTAATATCATCTAATATTAGTTTCTGAAACCTGTCCCTGCGGCATGCTCCTGCAATGCCAAATATACTAGACTAGATATAAATTTTATGTAGTTAAACACTGTAGTGTTACCTTCATCATTAGATATTTATTATCTGAAGCTTCAATTTGTCAAATTTGTGACCTAACCTAACATAACCACTAATTTATTCCACGAATTATTACTAGATTCTAAATGAAGCTCAAGACTCTAATTTTTGCATAATTGAGTTACAAGAATCTAAAATTCTTGCAGCAATATAGTAGCAAAATATTTTTGGTCATTTACCTTTCAACTATGTTGTTGTATAACACTTCAAGTATAAAAAGCAGGTGATTTTTCTATTGCCATATGTTTGAAAATAAAGGATTTAATAGAGAGACGCCAGAAAATTTATGAACCCATTTGCATAATCCAATCTCTCAAAACGGATCAAAAATATAAGTGGAGCTTTTAAAAACTCGTTTCGATGCAAATATATATTAATTTATGATTATTTGAAATAAAATGCTGAATACTTCGTGGGAATCTATCGAAATTTATGAAAATAACACATGTTATTCCGGATTTTGTCTTATATATTGCTTCTATTTGGTGTTATATGCGTTAAAACGCAGATATAGAAATCTTAAAATTTATTGTATTTGCTTTCCAGAAGATATTATAACTGGATTTTAAAGGTTTTTGTTTGTAAATGTTGAGTTTTAAAATTAATCTCAGATCGTTTAATAGATATAATGCTCCAATAGGTCGGTTTCAAAAAGTCTTAAAAAATCATAATTATTTAAATCTAAAGCCAATTTAAATAATTTCAACATAAAGTTTAAATGATTTAAATCGTAAGTCTTTGACTTAAATCATTTTCTTTTCAAATCAAGTAATTTTCGTAGACTTAAGCCACAATATAAAGCAATTTATGTCATTTTTATGACATAAGTCTATATTTTTTCTGATTCAAGACCCCATCATCAACTTTCATAATTTAAATACCAAGAACTAGGATTTTATATTTCAATGTTGAATGCTCCCTGTTATAACTATAACATTTAAAATAATAACATACCATTTGATTTTTATGTGAATAACAACATGTTTTGGATATTTTCTTAACAACAATATCTAGTGACTATTAGGGAAGCAATTGGGGAAACCAAGGACAAACTCTTCTTTTTACCTTGGATAAATACTCAACCGTATTTCAGACAGAAATCTTCTCCGTTCTACAATACGGGAGAGAAAACAATTGAAGAGAGAGCTTACTAATGGATGCTCATCAATATATGCTCAAACCTCGGCTCAGACGAGGTCTACTACCTACTTGAGGCGCTCATGAACCTAAGGTATTGTCGATTCTTATTAAGGGTATGCCTGAATGAACTTCGAACTTTGCTTAAAAAAAATATGGGCCAACGAAAATGCCGACGAATTAGTAAGTCAAGGAGCATCGGAATCCTAGCTTGGTCCAGAGCCAGTACTCGGAATAACCAAATGTTAAGACCCGTAGAGGTGTAAAACGCTGCTGTATCAGGGAAAAACAGATCGTTCACTGAAAGAACAGACAGGGGCACAAGCATAGTACAGTCTTTATTCAGGGACTCAATTCTAAAACCACAAAGCAATGCTCAGCAAGAATACAGTGCGGAATACTTTGCTGCAGACTCTGCGCTAGAGATCCTGAAAAACAGAGCACCTAATGTATCACTGCCAGGCTCTGGAACGCAAACAATACTTTCTATTTGGGAAAACGAAGCTAGAATCGGAGGAACTTGCTCTCTCTCTCTGGAAGCCGACGTCCTTCATTATTGAACTACCTTTTACAAGGAGTCTAATAGGGCCTATGTGCTGTAATAATTTCAGGATGCTCTTCATGTACAGATCAGATCAGCAAGGTATTAGGAAAACTCAATTTTAATGATCTGCTACTGATTCTGTAATGGTTAGTAAAACCTACATTCGAACTGATCAAATGTATCTGATGTGTTACATGAAAAATACTGTAAATGCTAAATTTACGAGTACCATTTTTAGCATTTTCATGAAATTAATTTTAATAAAAAAATTGTTTTCCTGATTATACTAACTTTTTTGATGTCGATTTTAAAAACCTCCAGTGAAGATGCCCAGCTCTTTGACTATACGCTCTAATTTTGGCAGTTAAAACAATTCCACTCCAAACTACTCAATTATCTCACTTACAAACGTAATTTATGAAAGTACCCCGCCATTAACAGACGAATAACTCTGAATTAGTGATGTGACAGAGGCTCCACGACAAAAAATACCAAAACAACGCCCCCGCCCCTCTCTGCTCGTTCGTTGCCGCACACCGGAACCGCGTCATTAGTATATATGACACTGTCACCTATTAGTTCCGGCCGAGAGCGCCGGCAGCGCCATCGATGCGTCGCCGTTCATTTGTTCCGCTTGTTTAACCGGGAGTTAAAAGTGTCACAAAAGCTCGAGTTAACGCGGTACGAGGTGCACGTGACGCCCTCTAGGTGGACGTTGCACGCGACATTCCGCAAATAATGTAGAGTGGGAAAGTTAAAAATGATCTCTGAGCCAAAAAGTACTTTTGTGGATTTTCCCAGCCAATGATACGGTAACAAATATTTTGTTTATATGAGGCTATACACTTGGATCGTCTTTTGTTATTGGCTAGGATAGGTTAAGATAGGAAGCAAAGCTTCAACTACGCCTTTTGTAATGCTTATGGATTACAATAAAGACTATTTATTATTATTATATTTGTTATACCTAACATCGAAGTTTGTATAACTCTCAGTTTACTTACTATAGGAAACAAGAAATAGTCATCTTATCCGAGAGTCAAGCAGCGTTAAAATCGATCAGCTCAGTAACCATCAATTCGAACAAATTAGGCAAAGATTCTCCTCCTTTAGGTGATGCCAGCCCACCAAGAAAAGGAGCAAACACTCCACTAACTAGACCAGAACGGTTCTGCTTCTCAAGCGGAAACCAACTTAAAGCAGAACTCAAAAACCTGGAACATTCTATCCGTAACCTGGAATCATCCAACGCTCTAAGAAATTCCAAGAAATTTCTCAGAATTTACGACCGAGAAAAAGATTTTTCTTGATTTAAGTAAGAACAATCTTCAGATTGTCACGGGGTTTTTAACACTGTCTCCTCAATCAACACCAAAGCAGGTTGAGGCTAAGGAACAACGGCGAATACAGATTCATTGCGGAAAATTGAGAAACACCAGAACACCTCATCACTGAGTGTGTCGAGACGACAACCATTCGTGCTATATAAACTTTGGTATGACTGATATCGGAGATGGGGAACTAACCTTTGTAAGACCGTCTCAGATACTGGCTTTTGGCAAAGCCCTGAGACTGTATAATGAGCTATAACTCAAGACAGGGAGACACAATAGATATATAAGTTCGCGATGGTTACCCGTCCCACACTATTTACAATGTACCAGAATTTTTCCAATAACTATGCAAATATTTGTTTTTTAAATACAATGTTATCATTAGCAATTTTATAGGAGAAAAAATAAAACCAAATCGGAAAAACTCGGGTTTCTCCAATAGCTCTAAACATGACGTTGTAGAACCCGTAGGCGTGTGAACCTGTGAAACATGGACGTTCAATGCAACGGAAAGTTCGAGGCTAGAGATTTGAGAAAGAAAAATACTGAGGAAGATTTTTGGAGGAAAGAAGATAGACAACATAATATGGACCAGAAGAATAAATGAAGAATTAAACGCAACTATATCGGGCACCGAGTATAACGGGAGTAGCAAGAGCACAAAGACTGAGATGGCTGGGACACATTGAAAGAATGGCTGAAGCAAGAATTCCTTGTATGATAATAAAACGTGAAATAGGTGGAAAGAGAAGGAGGGGTACACCGAGAATCAGATGGAAAAGGATGTAGAAGAGGACTTGAGAAGAATAAAAGTGGATGGGTGGAGAATAAAGGCGAAATACAGAAACAAATGGAGAAAGATAACCAATCAAGCCATGAGCCTTTTAGGCTTTTAGGAGCTATTATATACAGGGTGATTCAGATTTTACTAGAATAACTTCAAGTATCGATAGAACTAACCGAAATAATGATAATTTGTATTATAAACCATACTCCAAAAACGCTTCCGCTTGGAGTAAAATGGCGCTAAAATTTGAATTATTTTTTATATGGCATGTTCCTAATTAAGTAACATTTGTCGAACGCAGCTGAGCTATGTCCGGAATTTTGTGGAATATCTCGAAAACTAAGCGACATATCAAAAAAATTTTAAGAACAAGAAAAGTTAGTAAAAAAGACGAAAGGTATCAGAAAAAATACAAATTTATCCAGTGGCGTGCGACAAAAAGTTCGAGAAAGTTCCGTACAGTTGACACTCACAAAAACAACACCCTGTATAGAATAATTAGAATAAGTGGGAGGGGGGTTAATCTCTGCGACCTTAGAGATCTATTGTGTCCCCCTTTCTTGAGTTATAACTCATCATACAGTCCCAGTACTTCCTACGGAGACCCGTGTCCCTCACAGTCGAGGAGCCTCGTCTACCCAGGCCGGGTAGACAGAACGGTAGCTTGTGTCGCCTGTTGGGTTTAGAGGTAGGAGGTAGGCTCCCGACCCTTGGAGGAGGTGGTAGCTTGTATGCCACTTGCGGAGGATGGTCTCACGCAAGTGTCAGCCACCTCTCCTGTAGTTCTCTTTGGGTTTGGCCCCTGGAACTTTCATTGTTACTGTTCCCAGTATCGCTAGGGGGTTTCCCACAGCTTCACCGGTGATGTTTTTATTACTATTATTATCAGATCTCATAGTGTTCCTATGAGTCGCTAGGGTCCACAGTCGGTCCACTTCTACAGAGCCCCGCATGTAGAAGTAAGGGTAAAATACAATGGGGTGCCCCCGGTGCCCCGGAATTCAATCATCTTTGTATCTCTTCTCATTTATGAGATTCCAAAAATTAAAATTTTAAAAAGCCATCAAAATAGTCAAAAAAAAATTGTAAAAGCTGATTTAATTAACTGTTAAATAAAAAAAATAAGCTGAAATATTGTATTATCTGTATTTATTTACAATTATACCATATACAGGGTCCGGTAATAGTGCGTCGGGCTGTAGCTCCTAGAATAAAAACTTGAGAATTTTGTTTAAGTGCAAACCTAAAGTATGTATGAGGATGTATTTCCGGAAAATATTTTAACTTCTATAGGGTGGCTCAAAAAGTGTGAGTGGATCTGGATAATTTTTTAAATGGAACACCCTGTATATTATTGCATTTTGGCTTCCCTTTCAGATCACTTTACATAATCCTAAGACATGAGTAAATCTATTTCGATAGTTTCAGAGATATTGAAAATATATCAAAAATATAGTATATTTTTCAACCCTTCTTAAAAAAATATTAAAAATACAAGAACTGTTCAGTAATCAAAACTATATTAGATATTTACTTTAGATGATATGTTCTTACTTTGCTATAAATATGGTAATTGTAAATCATACAGGATGTTCAATATTTTACACCAAACTTTCAAAAATATAAAATAATTTTTCTTCGTTTTTTAAATGGAACACCCTGTATATTATTTTTTATTTGATGGAGAATTAAAGAATGAACATTTTTTGTATTTAAAGTATTTCAAAATTTTTAATAGTTTTCCGGATACACGCAGTATTATTTCATATGGCGCTTTCAATAGTAAAATACGAGAGAGAAAAATCATTGGGTGGCTTTGATAAAAATTTAGTGTGGAAAATGCCATATGAAATACAAAACCGGGAATATCTGCGAAACCGGTAAAAATTTTGAAATACTCTAAATGCAGGAAATGTTCATTTTTTAATTCTCCATCTATTGAAAAAATAATATACAGGGTGTTCCATTTAAAAAAAACAAAGAAAAATTATTTTATATTTTAGAAAGTTTGGCGTAGAATTTTGAACATCCTGTATGATTTACGGTTTCTATATTTATAGCCAAGTAAGTACAGACTATCTAAAGTAAATATCTAATATAGTTTTGATTTCAGGACAGTTCTTGTATTATTAATAATTTTTTTAATAAAGGCTAAAAAATATATAATTTTTATTTATTTGTTAATATCTCTTAAATTATCGAAATATATTTACTCATGTCTTAGGATTATATAAAGTGATCTAAAAGGAAGCCAAAAATGCAATAATATACAGGGTGTTCCATTTAAAAAAAATCATCCCGATCCACTCACACTTTTTTGAGCCACCCTGTAGAAGTTAAAATATTTTCCTGAAATACATTCTAGTACATACTTTAGGTTTGCACTTAAAGAAAATTTCCAAGTTTTTTATTTTAGGAGCTACAGATGCCCGACGCATTATTGCCGGACCCTGTATTAGATTGTAGATTGCCGCGACCTAATAGGCAGTTTCGTTAACAGAACGTCAACAGTTTTTGTAGACGTATCTATTTTAAAAAGTAATGTGTTTTCGAATAGTTGCATTTCAATATTTTAAATAGTTTTTTTTTCTTTATTCTTTGTATTTTTTACAGGAAAATTTGTTCATTTGTAAACCACTGCGACTAGACAAAAAATAACTATTTTATTTTGTAGATTTTCTTGCAGTAGCAAAATAAAAAAAAAACATATAGGATTTTATTGGAGAAATGAATCCGCCACATACTGTACATGTGCTGGATCTGTGTCTATGAAAGGAATGCGGACAAAAAACATTTAAATAAACAGCAATATATTTTATACGTCGATTTGACGAGTGCGTCACCGCAAATCGCTCCGCCCACTCATTTTATTGGCTACTTGCAAATTTGTTGAATTTTTATTGATGGGACGCGTCGTCTATTTTTTTACGAAAAACATCGAGAGAATATCGTTTCCCCTCTCACGGATACCCCGTCGCCACAGAACGGACAGACGTACTCTAGATATAGATATTTTTTAAAATAAAACTTTATTTCATACCCTGCTTAGCTATTTCATACCCTGCTTAACATTTATTTACGATCATACCCTATTAACAGCAATGTAAATATACAACCTTATGCTCATTCTATACTTAGTTATGACCTACATGATCTCTAGCTAGATAAAAATCGAATAAAAATAAATTAACAGCAGTCTGAGCGGTAACATTACCCACTCGATTCGAGCAAATGAACTTTTCAAATTCCGCGCCGTTTCCAACAAATAAAATCCTCCCAACATTTAACGCTAACCGTCCGCGACTTATATTAGGCGTAATATAAAATATACGGCCTATGAAATCGTGGCTTATTATTAACTGCGTCAATTAAGTACCTTCTTAAGTAGAGACGGGCTTAGAAGAATCTTAGACTATCATGGTAGCTAGATACATTCAGTGGAATCTTTGCTTCAAAATCATTTGAGTCTTAATTTTTTTTTGATACGCCAAAGATCAAACTTGTTTTAAAGTAGGAACAAAAAGGTTTTTTTTACTTTGAACATGAGTGTAAATATCTCTCAAATGTAGATAAGAGAGAGAAGGAAATAGAAGGAGACATCAGAACAAGAGGAATAGACGAAAACCTCTGGACAGACAGAGACCAATGGAGACTGGGAATTAGAAGACAGCGAAGAACGTTATGAACTGATTAGTATATGTCGTAGGCGAATAGAATAATCCGGCTTTTTGTAAAAAGACTAGACATATTATAAAACGTCAACTTTTTAAACAAAAGAAGGAATTAGGCAAAAAGCCTAATCAGAATTAGGCATATTAAAAAATGACGATATTTGCTGTACACTTCTGCAAAAAGAGTGGCTGTTTTCAGTCGTTTTACAAAATGCCAAATCGTGACCAGGCAGATTAAAAAATGATCAAAGTTACAGTTGAATAATTTACGCTTTAATAAAAATACCCCATATTTTTCTATACAAAATCAATAATTTATGTCAAAATTTTATTTTGTTTAGACTAAAACAACTTGAACCCTATTTCATAAGTTATAATTATAAATAACATAATTTTAAATACAAAAAAATATTAAAACCTTAATATTCGTATGTCATTTAATTATTATACTCTGTAATTCGATTTTGTATACGGGGCTGCTTCGTTATAGAATCTTGCTTCCTTTTTTGGAACTTTTATTCCTTCAGAATAAAATTAATTTAGATCTTTATAACAATCCTCCCCTTAACCATACTCTATTCAACAGAATTATCACTTTTTGTGTCATTATTTCCTAATTTTGAAAAAGAAGTTCAATAAATGTCTGATAAATTTAGGTTACTTATACCGCGTAAAATGTTTTGTGCAATATGGCCAGTTTTCATTAGGCATTTTGCAAAGCGACTGAAAACAGAGAGGCCGGCGTTTTATAATATGCCTAGTCTTTTTGAAAAATGCCGAGTTATTCAGTACGCCTGCGATAGATATACAGGGTGGTCCGAACTTCGGCAGCATATTCTGCCGATAAAAATAAGTAAAAAAGTTTGTATAAACTTATGTCCTAAAATGCTTAGTTTCGGAGATACAGGGTGTAGAAGTTTCATTTTTATTACGATTTTTTTAATATTTGGATGAAAATTGGCGTCTGGGAGTTTTTTGACATGAGAAATTTGATTTTGATGCCAATATGATTCCTACCTGTAGGGGGCTCCACTTAAATATTTTTTTACTAGTTTGAAGACTAATAACTTTTCGTCCGTATCTGTATAACATTACTGAGTAAAAAAATATACATTTAATAAGTCTTTTACGTAAAAAAGATTTCTTGGTGAAAATCGCTACGAGTACCTAATGGTTCTCGAGATATTTTGAATCGAAATTATCGATACCTGTCGTCATTGACATAAATTGAACATTTTGAATAAAATACCGTATGATCGAATAAAAACGGCGTCAGCGATGGCTACGAAATGATGATCGATGACACTTCCCATATAATTTTACATATAAAGTGACATCGATTTTCATTTCATAGCCATCGCTGACGCTGTTTTTATTCGATAATACGGTAGTTATTAGACTGACATAATAAACTGAATTATTTTTGTTCCATAAGTTCAACAGAAACTGTTGTATCATCATTTTTTCGTAGAAAAATTTATGATTAATTTAAACAAAAATTAATATTTCCCAAATTTATAATTTCAGTCAAATAATCTACCTACTCAACGTGTTAATTTTTTGTCAGTAATAACATGTATTGACTATTTCCATTCTAAATATCTTGAGAACGGTTGCTCGTAGCGATTTTTACCAAGAGACATTTTTTACTTAAAAAGTCACGGAGATGTATATTTTTTCACTCAATAGTTTTATCAGGTACGGACGAAAAGTTATTACTCTTCAAAACAGTTAAAAAACTTGTAGGTGGCGCTCTCTACAAGTAGGAGTGATATTGACATCAAAATCAAATTTTTCATGTCAAAAAACTCCCAGACACCAATTTTCATCCAAATATTGACATTATTTCAGAAATTATTTAGAAAAAATCGAAATAAAAATTAAACTTCTACTCCCTGTATCTCTGAAAGTAAGCTTTTTAGGACATACATTTATATGAACTTTTTTACTTATTTTTATCTGAAGAATATGCTGCCAAGGTTTCCGGAATACAATTTGGACCACTCTGTATATACCAATAACTAACCCTAAAATACTCTAACATAGTATTGCTAACTACTTCAGTCCTTGTTGATCCCTCCGTACTATGTCTACTGACTCGCCTGAATTTTTCTCACGCCAATAATCATCACAGCCTCGATCCAATAAAACCGTCACTTCGCCGAGCATTATTCTAATTCGTGGCGCTATTCCGACCACAGATTAGGCCCATCGTTGTTGGCGCCCACTTTTTCAACACGCGGGCGGTTATCGGCCCCCGTCATCTTTCCCGTGCCTCTCCGTCAACAATTTCTGTATTTTACTGACGTGTTGTCACGTCCGAAGACTTCTGTGCGCCGGCCGTCGGGGCCCCGGACCCCCGCGGAGCCCAGCGAGTCGCTGCAGCAGCACGGACTGTCGTAAACTATATCTTTTCAGATTTCTAATTGCCGCACCGAGATGTGGAGACTTATTTATGGGTTGTACAGGGTGGAGAATGTAGGTAGCGGTAATATGCCTTGATACATTTTGCGCTGGATGTATACCATGACCCATCATTACCTGTGGAGCAATTGCTAGGTACACATACATACATACATACATACAGCCGTTACTCGCTGACGAGTATTCGACACACATAAAGAAAATGGTCACGCAAGGCGTTTTCTTTCATGAGCTTTTCTGTGACTGAAAAGCCCGATACGTGATGTTATCTGCCTACCGCACTCCGGACATTCAAAAATCTCATTGCTTTGTTGCCTCTCTACTTTTTGGTTGCCGCTGTTAACTGAGTTTACAACCCTTCTCCATTGAGTTCTATTGTGAGCTGCTTTTTCCCACTCATTCTGCATGTTAATTCCCTTTAAATTTTCGTGGAAAATGTCCTTGTATCTTTTCAGTTGTCCACCCGGCCTCCTCTTACCGTCCACAAGCTCACCGTAAAGCAGAGATTTTGGTATGCGGTTTTCTTGCATTCTGCATACGTGACCAGCCCATCTTAAGCGGGATTTTGTGACCATGACTTCAATACTCTCGCAGTTAGATTTTTCAAGGACCGATACGTTTGAGACATGATGGAACCACCGGACTCTTAAGAGTTGTCTAAGGTGTCTCTGTTGCAACTTGTTCAATGCGTTCATGTGTCGGCGGTAAGGCACCCAGGTTTCGCTCCCATATATCATGGTGGGGATTATAATTGCTCGGTATACTGCAAGTTTTGTTTTTGTACTCAAGTATGATTGTAGAAAACCCTGTCTTTTAATTTCCAGAATGCCCTTGAGGCGCTACTAATCCTGTGCTGAATTTCAGAGTCAATATTGGCCTTTTCCGAAATCAAACTGCCAAGGTAATTGAATTCCGCCACATATTCCAATAGTTCTTCTCCGATTTTTATAGCATTGTTGTGATCTTCCGGGTGAGTGCACATGATTTTAGTTTTGTCGATGTTTAGCTTAAGGCTCAAAGCCTCGTATGCCCAGGTATATGTGTTCAACATTTCTTGTAATTGTTGTACCGTGTTTGCAACTAGAGTGCAGTCGTCAGCGTATTGAAGTTCTGTGATAAATTTTGTACGTGTTTTTGCCCTGAGTCTTTTTATGTTGAACAGACCGCCGTCATATCAGTATCTAATGCCCAATCCTCTCTCCTGCAGTTTGCTGTCCACTATAATGGAGAGCGCTGCCATGAATATGTTGAATAGGAGAGGCGCTAAGACACATCCCTGCCTAACTCCTGTATTTGTTAGGAATGGGTCTCTCAGTGATCCATGATGTGACACTCTTGACTTGTTGTTTTGGAGGCTTTTACACACTGTAAGAAATTTGTTGGGTACTCCGAACTTTTCCATAATTGCCCAAAGCGCATCTCTGTTCACAGAGTCGAAGGCTTTTGTTAGATCGATGAATGCAACATAAAGTTTAGACTCCTGCTCTTTTACTTTTTCCTGTAGTTGACGGATGGAAAATATGGAATCGACGGTGCCGCGGTTGGTACGAAAACCCCTTTGCGATTCTGGAAGGATTTTTTCTATATATGGGTGCAGGCGGTTTGACATTATTTTTGCAAGAATTTTTCCGCCGATAGCCAATAGCGAAATTCCCCGGTAATTTCCGCAGTCTGATGCACTTCCTTTGTTCTTAAATATATTCACTATATTCGCATTGCGAAAATCCTGAGGTACCTCTCCGCTTTCCCATACGACATCAAAGAGAGCCTTAACATGACCAATAAGTTCTTTACTTGCACACTTATAGATTTCCGCCGGAATATCGTCACAGCCAGCTGATTTGTTGTTTTTAAGCTGTTTTGTGGAGGTCTTTATTTCTTGTTCTGTTATTGGGATGTCTAATACATCGAGGCTGTTATACTGAGGTATTGTGTTTAATGCTTCCATATTGGGGTTGTTTTCTTGGTTAAGGATATGGCTGTAATGTTCTTTCCAGCGATTTCTAATTTGTTCTTCCTCTTTTAGAAGTTCGCCATTTTGAGCCATGATTGGGCAGCTTACCCAACCTTCTTAGTTGGGCCGTATACTTCTTTTACAGCCTCGAAGAATTTACGATAATCGTGATGCGTGGCGTACTCTTGAATCTGATTCGCTTTTTGTGACCACCAGTTATCCTTTACTTGGCGCAGTTCTCTTCGAATGCTCTATGCTTTTGTTCCAACAAAGCCTGTATATGCGGTTGATTTTCGTCAAACCAGTCTGGTTGTTTCTTTTTGTTCGACTTTCCCAGTACTGCTTCGCTGGTTTTATGAATCGCATCCCTTAATTGTGTCCAGCCTTGTTCAGCTTCCAATACTGAGATTGAAGTTATCGGTGGAAGTGATTCTTTGATGGCTTCCCGGAGGGCGTCGGCGGTATTGTTGTTTTCTAGACCCCGTACGTTCAATCTGGTCATGTTGTTTTGCTTTTTACAGCGTGGATGTTTGGGTTTTAACTGGATTTTCATTTTTGAAATTAAAGTCGGTGGTCAGTGCCGCATTCGGCATCTACTCTAGCTTTTGTGAGCCTAACATCTTTTAGATGCGTCCTTCGAACGATTATGTGGTCCAATTGATGCCAGTGGCCTGATCTAGGATGTTTCCAGGTACCTTTAAACTTGTCCTTCAACATGAACCACGTATTGGTGATGCAAAGATTATACTCTGCGCATGTTGTTAATAAGCGTTCACCATTGCTATTTGCGTTTCCCATTCCATGTTTTCCCAATACGTCAGGCCATATTTCCTGTTGTTTGCCTACACGGGCATTAAAGTCACCTAGCAAGATGGTTCGTTCGTGCTTTGGAATTCGTTGAAGGGCATTTTGTAAAGCTTGGTAAAATTTATCCTTATCTTCAATTTTAGCGTCAAGGGTGGGAGCGTAGGCACTAATGATGTTGACGTAAGTTTTGTCTGATATGGGGTACCTTAGGGTCATAAGACGTTCGGAGACACCAATAGGTACTTCTGTTAACTTGGTGGCGATTTCGTTTTTGATCGCAATGCCTACACCATGAATTCTCCTGTGTGTTGCGGGATGACCTTTCCAGAAGAAGGTGTAATGCTCCTCAGTGAGACTACCTTCATCTGCAAAGCGTGTTTCGCTTAGAGCGGCAACATCTATATTTAATCGGTGGAGTTCCTGTGAGACCAGTGCTGTTCTTCTCTCTGGTCGATTTGAATTTATCTTGTCCAATAGAGTGCGGACGTTCCACGCCGCAAACGTAAAACATTGATGTTTTTTGTTTCTCCGATGATACGCTCGAGTAGGCAGCCCCTCCCGGAGATCCGATTGAGGGGGTATTTTACCTCCGGACGATAATTTTGTCCCACTCGAATGTTCCATCATTGCTGTGTGTAAGCTGCGTGAAAAGGTTTAACTGTGGCGGTTACGCTGCCGCACAGTTTTGGTTGCAACTGTAGCACGGGATGGCTATGGCACAGTGAGGACTGCGACGATAGTTCCCTAGTGCTACGTTCTGTGCGCCGGCCGTCGGGGCCCCGGACCCCCGCGGAGCCCAGCGAGTCGCTGCAGCAGCACGGACTGTCGTAAACTATATATTTTCAGATTTCTAATTGCCGCACCGAGATGTGGAGACTTATTTATGGGTTGTACAGGGTGGAGAATGTAGGTAGCGGTAATATGCCTTGATACATTTTCCGCTGGATGTATACCACGATAGTAAGACCCATCATTACCTGTGGAGCAATTGCTTGGTACACAGAACTAGAGTAACGTACAGCAAGGCAAAACCTGTTGGCTTGCTGTACGTAGAGTAGAAAGACTGGTATAGATCTGCATCACAGGTAATATAACATGCCCAACAGCAGCAATGGAGAACATTCTAGACCTAACACCACTGAATATGCCAATGCGACAATGATTAGAATGGTCAATAACGGGAACAGTACTGGGAGAATTATCTCAGAGGCTTGGAATACCGTCAAAAAGAAAATTCCACTCTCTCCAAGTCCCAATGGATGACATACCAAGAATGTACAACTTTGAGAAACACCTCGCTGTAGTATTGAGCAATTAAAAAGATTGGAAGAGGGAAACGCTTGCTCAACATGTAAAAGACCATACGTTGTATAGTGATGCTTTCAAAGCCGCGACAGGGATATGAGTATTTGGAAACATGTTTTTCGAAAACTAAATATTCGGAACCGATGTGCATCTACTACAGCATCTTTCATACAGAAATTTACGCTATCGAAAGATGCGTACAATTTATTTTATATATGAACTATCGAAAACAGGAAATAACCATCTTATCCGATAGTAAAGCAGCACTAAAAGCGATCAACTCAGTAACCATCAATTCGAAGTTGCTTAAAGAAACCCTAGAGCTGAGAAGCTGAGCAAATTCTTTCTCTCCTTTCAGTGCCGTTGCTCTGAAAGCTTGGCTTGGCCACCTCTCGTATGTACTTGAGTTGTGTGTCATCAAGGTTTTCACAAGAACACGGGACCTACAGTTTATCGCCGAATCCGAACGGAACTATTTTAGGGGCTGCGACCATTATGGCTGGGGATCGAACCCAGTACCTCTCGCACAGTAGGCGACACACTACCGCTAGAGATACGGCCGACCGGCTGAACAAATTAGGCAAAGAAAATAAAGTCCTCTGAGTGCCAGCTCACAAAAGGGATAGAAAGCAATGAAAAAGCAAAAGATCTAGCTAGAAAAGTAGCGAACACTCCACACAGAAAATAAACAATAAAATATTTTCAACAATAGTCTTATTATTGAGAGGAAACCCATTCATACAAACATAGTACAGTTAACAGAAATATTATAATCGTTTTAGTTGAATTATAGACATATTGTTAAAACTAACAACATTTTATTATTCCGATTTAGAACGAAACATGTTCAGCAAAAAAATAATTTATTTATGGTAAACTGATCCCTCTAATTAAATGTAATGTAACTAATAGTTAAAGCTAATATTACATATTTTGCAGGGACATTTAAATATTACTGTTGCAAGTAGAGATGCTTTTTTCTGTCAAAGCGTTGCTTAGATTACAACGATTATATAGTTTAGCACATTTTAGCTTACAACAAATCACTTATTTAACTGTCAAATTTTGTTCAATGATATGCTATCATATATATCACCCAACGTTTGTATATTGTTTATATACGACTATACTATAGTTGTTATACTCCTTGGATAGAGTGGGAGAATCACATATTTGCTGGCATTGTGTACTGGCAGGAAGCCTTCTAAAATATATTTTACTTATTCTTTTTGGTGGGTTTTTTGTGCTGTTTTGATGATTGAAATGGAAAATACAAAATCTTTTGGAGGGAAAAATCATTGGGCGCTTTATTAGAAACGTGGGGTATCTACTAGAGACACTATACGAAAAGATATACTTATATTGGAGAGCTCGAAAAATTTGCCTGAAGGTAAACCTAATTGAAATATACATATAATAAAATAAAAAAGTTATAGGGGAGAGCCCCTCTTGAGATGCACCCGGTATAGCAATGTTATAGGTATTTAGACATTATGATAGGTATTAACATTAGGTCTGGACCGGGCTAAACACATAATCGAAATATATCCACTAATTTTCATGTGGTTACAGCCAGGGAAAACCAAGTCATACAATTTTCACTCCTAACTTGATCTCCTTCACGATAAATTGCCAAAAATGCACCTCAGTATTCAACTAAAAAGGGCCCTACACGCAATATCTGAGAGATTTGAACTGCAGTCCTTCGACTCAGTCCAAATCTCAACGTGTAGTGGCAACTTCTATAAAGATCTCATTGAAGAGATGAGGTTTGCGATCTTTCAGCTAAAAATAAAAATAAAGTCCTCCAAATATTCAACACATGCTGAATATTTTTAACTGCAGAGACCACAGATCTGACGGGAACTGAACTAGACTATATATTGACTGACGAAATTATCTGTTATAAAATCTGAACGCGTAGTGTAAAAAGATCACTGCACTATCGATTTGATTTTAAGATCTGAACTGTGTGGTGTGGCATGCAGATCAAATCGTTGCCTGTAGGGCCCTTTTAAGTCACTTCAGGAACTTTTGTGCATAATTTAATACTTCTGGACCAGATAGTAAGGAATTTTCATAAAGAAACTTTGCTACCTCATTTTATTTTCTAAGTGGTGAGTTTTCTAAAACAGCTTTGTGTAACTATTAAAATCATGCCATTTAATTTTTATTCTTTGTGCTAATTTTCTAGTCTTATATGTAGAAATACCTACATATATTTAGTTAATTATTTATAGTATTTATTAAATCAAAATCTTTTTTTCTCTCGTTATTTTAGACAGTAAATTAGCATTACAAATTGCTGTTTTGTCAAGACTTCAGAGGTCCGACCACTCAGAGGTCGAACATGAATGGAGAAACACACTGAAAAAAGAAAAAACTTGAACTAGCAATTGTAACAGTGGAAACTGTGATATTTTTATGGTTGTTTAGTGCCTAGGTGGCCTCAATATAATAATAATAATATAATATATGTTTATTTTGTAATATAAAAGCCATTAAAATATATACTGTTTTTCCGACTCAACAACTACTATTTAGTAACGAATAACATATCCAACATAACCAGTAAGTGTGTATCATACATAGAATAATTATGAAATGAATTTAAAGTTTACTTTTTTGAAAAACTTTAGTTTAATAAGAAAAAAAGAAGAAAATATAAAGTCATTTATTATTATATCAAATGTAAGACTTTATTTGAACAATAATAAAAATGTATGAAATGAAATAAATATATAGTAAAATTGCTTCAAGTAAGGTTAAGTTCATTCAATATTATATAATATTTGCAACAAAAATATACTCCTATTGAAACCCAATTAATGTTATCGTGAAATGATGTATTGGAAACCAATGAATTCTTATAGTTGAGACAGTGTATATTCCGAAAGCAATATCATGATACATGTCGATACACTGATATAGTCGAGGAATGGGGAAAGTAGTGTATCGTTGTCATAATGATATTATCTTTATAGATACGGGAGTGTTTTCTCTGTGCACTAACTGGACCAGAACCGTTCTGCTTTCCAAGTGGAAACCAAAATGCCCTAACAGCTATATTTTATCTTACAATAAAAGCATCGCCTTAGAACGAAAATACCGAGTATAGACCATCCGAAAACACAAATAATAACAATTTTGACATTTATCTCCTTGGTATTTCAAGCCAAATTCATACACCTCCACCCTGTAACGTCGCTTCACCAGTTGTCTCTCATTCTGTGTTTCCCCTCCTGTCCCTCGTTTCCCGGTGGTTTCACTTGTCGCGGCAGGAATTTTTATTACTACCATCAGAGGACTTCGGTGATATTTTTATTGAAGTCCGCTTGTCTCGATCTCGTCTACCGATAAGAGTAGGAGAGATACTTGTCCCGTCTGCGAGGCGTTTTCTCACCGTAAGATGCCAACTCCGCATCATCGACAAGCAGTCTTAATTTTCTTAGATCATAGTAGCGCCTAGACACATCTTTCAAATAAAAACCCATCGTAAGAATATTTAACTTTTCGTTTAAGCTAGTAATGTTTGGTCACTTTGATCAGTACGGATCTTTTGTGAAAGATCCTGGAATAAAAGTATGAAAAAGTATAATAATATCCATGTATTCATGCATTAAAGATGGAAACGACATCAGGAACCCCCATTTTTGACAGTCATGTTTGACGTTTCAATTGACATGTATGCATTTGTATCGATATATTCGAGATGCGCTTCTCTGAGCTTATTTTATTTACTATTTATTTTATAACTGGTTTAATTTAAAAATAGTAAATCTAAACCGTGCGGTAGATCTCGGTAAAACCCGTAAAATATTAGGATAGAATTTTCACTGGTAAATATCTCTATAATACACGTTACAATTGTAGTAAATTTATTAAAAAGTTGCCATATTAATTATATCACATATTGATGAACTCAATTAAGAACACGTTCCTGACCACTGCAGGAACACTGAAAACTCTAAACAAATGTCTTTCCAGAGTACATCATCTTCGAAAATTAAAGAAGTTTGAAAATTATACAAGAGGTATTTGTGGCTACTGTTGTCCGTCCTTCATGCCAGGTGGCCCGCTCATTGCTTGAGGGATTTGATTCTGTAGATGACATTTATTATCTGTGTCTTTTGTCGTATCAACTCTATTCTTTTACGGTCTCTCCTGGTTATTCCGAGCATATTTCGTTCCATTGAGCATTGTGCGACCTACAGTTTTCTTAAGATGTCCGTTTTAAGTGTCCAGGTTTCGCATGCATAGGTCATGACTGGTAGTACACATTGGTCAAACTTTTTCTTCTTTAGATAGAGTGGCATTCTAGATTTGAACATGATTTTCTTCCATAAGTGCTCCATGCTAACTTAATTCTCCTGTTTATTTCTGGTAGCAGAGATCCCGAGCTGTGTATTAGTTGTCCTAAATATATATTTATATTCGTCTACTATTTCCAATGTTATGTTATTTATTAGAATGTTTTTTCTTTCCACTAGTTCGTTGAATATTAGGTACTTTAGTTTTTGCTAAATTCATTTTAGGACTCATTTTATTGCTAGCTGTATTTAGTTCATTAATTTGTTCTTGTAGTTTTTCAGGCCTATTGGCAATTAGGATTATGTTATCAGCGAATCAGATAGTTAAGATATTCTCCATCTATTTTGAATTATTTGTTGGTCCAGTCCAGTTGACGGAATTGTTGCTGTAAATAGCTTTGGGGATATCTATTGAATTGAATGTTACTTGTACTCTATCGAATTAAACATATTATCACGTGTAGAAATGTTTTGAAAAAGTGCAAATATCTTCAGGGCTGGTAGATCTTGATAGAAGCAATATATTTTCTCCGCCCTTTTTCTAATAAGTCCAAACTAGCTGAGTTATTTGACTTTAATAATTTTTACTGTATTTTTCTTCCTCAAAATTTAATTATCAAGATATTATATTTTTTTTTAACTGAAAATTAAAAAAAAAATATAAATATAAAGTTTCTCTGCTATAAAAAAACCTGTGTTTCCGGAGTCGAAATATCTCTCAAAATTTAAATATTTGCACTTATTTAAGACTGATCCTGTATAGCTTATGTAATTAAAAATGTGTCTCAATATACGCGGTGTTTTCAAGGAACGTAACCACCGCGTAAAACGAAAGACTCATATTTATTTTCTGATTTTTTTGGGTGCCTAAACACCTGTTCTTCACTTAATATTTATCACCTACCATTATTTATGAACACGGAAAAATAATCGTAGGCCAATTTTACGATTTTTGCCTCAATAAACCGAGCAATTTAAATACATTCGCCGCCGGGAAAAAAACCGCCGTCGTCGTGTTCTAGGCGATCCGTGGCCAACCGCGACCGGCAAGCATTTCGTATGCAGATGAGATATTTAGTGGCTCGATTTACATATAGATATGCGCTTAAAAAGAGTTTTATATCTACGAGTTATGACGAGATTTTTTACTGTTCCCGCATGCAGATGGGCAGCAGTCGCGTTGTTAAAAGTTGAAGTGAGTAGCTCTTAATAAGGAAGAGGAATTTGACGTGGACGTGGAAAAAGTTGTATCTAGATTCGAATCGAGAGATATCGCGGAAAGTATTATTTTGGGCATCGTTAGACGTTGTGTTGACGTGCTTTAAATTTAGATTATTCGCACAGTGATGACTAACAGAATGACTTGTATGTACATTGTCATAGAGCTTTGTATTATTCTTCTATATAGTTTTCCTCGCAATATCATTCATTAAAAGTTTTTTTAGATTTTGCAAATAAATTTTAAACATATTCTATTAGAATAACAACATAATTCATATTGAGGCAATCCATTATTATTAAATAATAAGACTTAGAGATCCTATGAAAATTAGAGATCAGTAGAGGACTAATAACAAATTTGAAAAAGTCGCAGTGGAATAGGCCGATATCCACCTAAAAATATAATCTAATCTAATCACATTGAGAAGTATTACTTATTTAAAAAATATGTATATTTAGAATAATTGAAATGTCATTGAAAATTTAAAAGTCATCATCATCATCATCATTTTCAGCTTATTTAACTATTTCCAATTATGGTGTAGCCTTCCTCATATATTTAGATACAGTCTTTATAGTTGGGCCCATTGTTGTCTACCAACGAAAAAGACTCAAAGTCTCGGTCACAACATTCATTATAAAAAATTAAATTGTGACCCGTGCTTCGCTCATACAAGCATCATCAGACAAATATACAATTAAGGTCACACGACACATGTTCACATTTTACATATTAAAACAACACTGCAGTATAAACCAGGTCTCTTTGGGATTAATGGACGCTTTGTTTAAATTCCATTGTCGTCTCTTGTTGGCTATGCGGGCCCAATTTACCCCTGCTAATCTCTTAATATCTTCTAATATATTGGCCACCTCTTAGGTTTGGCCTTCTTCTAGGTCTCTTACTTCCTCGTAGATACAATGCAGTAATTTTTGTGGTCCATCTGTTGTCCGTCCGTCTTGCCAGGGTTTCCATTGCCACTTGAGGAATATGATTCTGGAGATGACATATATGACCTGGGTCTTTTATCTTATCCACAATATTCTTTTATGGTCTTTCTTGGTTATTCACAGTATATTTGTTCCACTGAGCGTTGCGCGACCTGCAGTTTCCTTCTAATGTCTATTTTTTGTATCCAGGACATGACTGGTAGTTCACATTGGTCAAATGTTTTCTTCTTTAGATAATAGAAATCTTTTGATTTCTGGTAGTAGAGATCTCCAGCTGTGTATTAGTTACACATATATATTTTCTTCTACTGTTTCCAGTGTTGTGTTATTAGAATGTCTTTTCTATTTACTAGTTCCTTGTATATTACTTAAGTTTTTGCTATTTTTTTTTGAGGCTAACTTTATTACTGGCTGTATTTAGTTCGTTAATTTGTGCTTGTAGTTCTTCAGATGATTAAGATAATCCCCGTCTATTTTTAATCTTTTGTTGGTCCAGTCAAGTTGACGGAAGATTTCTTCTAGAGTTGCTGTAAACAGCTTTGGGGACATCACGTCTCCCTGTCGTACTCCTTTGCCAGTTGGAAACTTTGAAAACTCTGGGGTTGTTTTATAATATTATTAATGTCGCTTTGGCTTCTTCGTATATATTGGCGAGAGCTTTTATATAAAGCCTATGAGGACCTCGTTTCACTGGGGCTTCTATTATTGCCTTAGAGCTAGAAAGCCTTCTCACATTCTATAAAGGCTAGGGCTAGTGGAAGTTCGTATTCTTTTGTTCGGCTGATTTATCTTAGTAGTGTATGTATGTGACCAATGTGTAATGACTCAAGGAAGGGGGCAGAATAGATCTTTAAGGTCGCAGTGATTAACCCCCCTTTCATTCATTCTACATTCTAGATCTACATGTGACCAATCGTGCTGAAGCCGCTTCTAAGGCCCGCCTGTTCAGGTGGTTGTGCAGCGTCTAGCGTATTTTGTATTCTGTTGTATATTATTTTTGTGAATATCTTTTATGTCAGTGGGTAGTAGGCTTTTTGGTCTATAGCTTCTGATGTCTTATTTGCTATGAATTAGAATTATGTTGGCGCTATTCCAGTCTCGCGATATATGTTTTCTCCTTAGACAGCTGATGTATATACATGAAGAAGAAATACTGCGCTTGTCACAAGACGATGCCCCAGAAGTTGTCGTGGGAGAAGTAGAAAAGGCGTTTCAAGATATGAAAATTCATAAATGTTACTATACAGGGTTGTTCACCACATACGACACGGAGTATTGTAGCTAAACGATTAGATTTTTACAAATTGTAAGTTTTGGGTTAGTTGAAGGACTGTTAGAGCTACAATTTAAAAATATTTTTACAAGATACAGAGTGTTCCAAATAAATAAAAAATATCAAATTGTATGTTGTTGTATTTTTTGTTGTATTTTTTTAAATGAAACATCCTGTATATTATTGTATTTTTAGTTTCTACGATTAAAATATATGTAAAATTGATTAAGGTTTATTACACTTAAACCTTACCGTTTTTGAAATATTTTCCATTTTACCCGAGATTTTACCTAAAATACAAAAATGATAAGATAAGATAAATGAGTTCTAAATTACAAGAAAATGTATTTTCTACGGAAACTTGAAGAGATAGGTAAAAAATGGTAAAAATACAATTTGATAGACAATTAAATTGTGCATCTGATTTTCATAATATATACAGGGTGTTCCATTTAAATTAAACAAGTTATTGCCGTTTAAAGCTAGTAATTATTTAAAATAAATTTTTAGACACTCTGTATAAGGTAGTAAAGTTTTTATTATTGCAACACAATAACTGATCAATAAATAAACGTCAGTAAATATTTAGTGTTAAAAACTTTGATACGCTCGGAGAAATGAAGCCTTAAAATTTATACTGCAATTTCACAAAATTGAAAATATTTCAAAAACGTTTAAGTGTAAAGAAAAAAGTTTAAGTGTAATAAACCTTAATCAAATTTACCTTTATTTTAATCGTAGAAACTAAAAATGTAATAATATATAGGGTGTTCCATTTAAAAAAATAGTCCTTCAACGAACCCAAAACTTACAATTTGTAAAAATCTAGCCCTTTAGCTACAATACTCCGGGTCGTATGTAGTAAACAACCCTGTATATTTAAGTAAAGTTTTTTTTTTCATTTCTAGGTCTCTGTGTCTATTTCAACGTATAATGTAAAGTGCACTGAATTAATAAATTCGTCCTAAAAAGTTTTCTGGGGCTCTTATGTCAAAACCAACTGCACTAGTAGAAAACGGTTTAAAAGTCGAATTACATTAAATTCGAATTGTCCAACCATCCGAACTTAGCAAACCCGCTACGCCTTTACCAGTCTATGCCAATCTCTATTTTATGCAAATCAAAACGAACTCATACTCCTAATTCGCGACCCGGTACCCCTTTCTCAGCCTCCAATAAGACCTTAACGACGTATCGTCGTTCGGTACCATCCCGATACCATCTTCTCCTTTCCCGATAAAATCACCAAACAACAATTTTTATTATGTTTCTTTTACGATGGTTCGGTACCTTGTCACTCCTAACCGGCTTCCATATAATTCAAACTTTTTTACGGTCTCGATAAGTTATTATGACTCAATAAATATTTAAAAATGTAAACTCGGCTGCGTCTCTAATACTCAGGAGAATTTTAATTTTTGACGACGGATCTTTTCACTGGGTGTTGTTTTTTTTTCGTTCTGTCTTCGAGTGGAGTCGAATAACATCTGCACCCAGGACCGGATTTAATTAAATGGAAGAAAAACCGATTTAAATATTTGGGGGAATGATCTGCAGTTTTACACCGTATTGAATGCCAATGACTGTTTTATACAAATTTGATAAGATTACAGTTCATCTTGAGATGTGTTTTGTATAAGAACTACTTTTCTTAACAGAAAATGTGAGCTTAATTGTAAAGTTATTAGATGTCCGATAAATACATAATTTTGATTAATTTATCAGATTGATACTTAATGAATTTGTGAAAAATAAATAATAAAAAAAATCCTCCAAAACTACTGCCGGCGAATATGTATTTTATGGTAGACGGCAACAGTAAACTATATTCGTGCAATAGTATACTGTTTTATGGGGAGTAAAAATGATACTTTTTGTGGCGGGACTGTACAGGGTGGACCAAATTGGACGCTTTTAAAGGGAAACATCCTTTTCTATAGGAGATAGACGAAAACTAATATCTCTCGGTGTTTGGAGCTCAATTTTTATCAAAAAAATGATGCTGAAAACGGCACATCGATAACTGTTACCGTTTCGGAGTTTTTTTTCGCAAATGTACATTTTCAACAAATCGCTGTAACTTTTTTGCTATAGAAAATTTTGTATTTTTATGAAAACATTTCTAAAGCACCCTTTTACGTAGAATTTAGGTAATGGTTTAAGTAAATATTTTTTTAATTAATAATTTAAGAATTATCAACAGAAAATTTGATTTTTTATATGGGACACCTTGTATATTTTCAATTTATTGAAAAGAATTTAACATTACCTTTCCAAAAATAAAGTATACTTGATATTTTGTTCGATTCCTCTACGAGATATAGAGTTTTTAAAAATTCGCCCAGTTTGAATAAGTAGGCTTTGAACGACGCCGGCGCCGGCTGTAATGCAAAAATATTCTAGCTGTGAGCGGCAATTAAAACGAAAATAATATTCGCAACGGGAGATGTAGAATTATATAACAATTTAAACTATATTTAACAACATCGACACCTTTAAACTATATCTAATAACAATAAAAATTAATAGCAAACCAAGACATGAAATTATGCTACAGGTGTTCGGAATTTCACATTTCTTGCGGAATTAATTAACTCAGTGGGGGTGAAAGATACCCTCACATAACCACTAAGTGCTTCTAATTCTTGTCTAAATTATACAGGCATATTTAAAACAAGAACCTTTATTCTTCCGCAAAGATAAAAATCCATAGGCACCAAGTTCGGTGGCCTCGACGGCCAATGGCTGGGATCTTGGTTAGCTATTCAATTATTCTCGAAATTGGCTGCAAAAATTTTCGGATAACTTCAGCGTTCTGAGGCGGTGCCTCGTCTTGCTGGAAAAATATGTTTTCGAGTTTCCTCAATAAGGGATCCAAAGCCTACTTATTCAAAGTGGGCGAATTTTTAAAAACTTTATATGTCGATGAGGAATCGAGCAAAATATCAAATATGCTATATTTTTGGAAAGGTAATTTTAAATTATTTTCAATGAAACGGTAACAGATATCGATGTGCGGTTTTCGCCATCATGTTTTTGATAAAAATTGAGCTCCAGACGCCGATATTAGTTTTCGTCTATCTCCTATAGAGATAGACAAAATTAGACCAATTAGACCCACCCTGTACGTTTGATCGACGAGGCACAAAAGGTCATTTTTACTCAGAACAAAATGCTATTTTTCAAACGTCACAAATAATTTTTTAAACAATTTTAACTCTAACTAAACGAAAACACAACAAAAAAACATTTTTTTTAATTTTCGTTGTAAGTAAAATAATTAGGTTATTTTGGACTTTTTTGAAAACTAATAACATCGATTCTAAATATCTCGAGAACCGTTCCTTGCAGCGATTTTTACCAAGAGATCTTTTTTACGTAGAAAATATCATAAATTTATATTTTTTTACTCGCTAATTTTATACAGGTACGGACGAAAAGTTATTACTCTTCAAACCAGTTAAAAAATGTAGGTGGCGCCCTCTACAAGGGGAAGGTTGACATCAAAATCAATTCATATTGACATCAAAATCAAATTTTTCATGTCAAAAAACCCCCAGACACCAATTTTCAGAAATTATTTGGAAAAATTCGACATAAAAATGAAACTTCTACACCCTGTATCTCAGAAACTAAGCATTTTAGGTTCTACATTTATACGAACTTTTTTTACTTATTTTTATCTGCAGAATATGCTGCCGAAGTTTCCGGAATACAATTCGGACCACCCTGTATACATACATACCTCACATTTATATAGTGTCGTGACCGTGATCGTGACCATTCATGAATCCGTACACGTTCATCTCCATCATTAATATTTTTCTTACTAAATTCTTCACTTTTATAAAAAGCCATCACGATAAAAATCGAATATCAAAATTATTTAACGTTGCGAACGGTTCACTTGTTCACTATACGTATCTGGAATATATTTGCGAATGGCAATTAGCGATACGTTAGACTGGTGGAGTGCTGACGTCACGAATGTCAAATTGCTTTCCAAACAAGCTTTAGTTCTTTTATATTTCTATTGAGCTCTTCCAAATGACGTCACAAGTTAATATAAAATGTAAAAAACGGGTGATTGCTGACCACCGCCGACTTTTGTGTCTGGTATTTTCAATACACCTATGATGGTTGCGCATGTTGCAAAATCTGTGAATTTTTAATTTGTGATCTTTAGAACCCGATACGTCATATTTATTTTTCAAATTCGAATATTTTACCAGATTTACAGAATAAATTACCAGTGCTACACAACTACAAAAATTAGTTGTTATGGTGGAGGATGGCAACAAATTCATCTTTTATCAACCTAGTGCGACCCTGCGCCTGTAATTTACGACCCACCAGACAACCGAAAGAAAAAGTATTCGTAAAATAAACTTTTGTTTCACCAAAATTACGTTCTACGGCATAAAAATATGATTTGTACGTTGTGGTGCGTTTCGGAATGTCGAGATCTCAGCTATTAAGATGTCTTGGAGATAAGGATGCTGCTGCTGCTGCCAACGCCAGCGGAACCCGCGGTGGGATATTTGTCATAAAACTATTTTGAAAATGTTAAAGTGTCGCTGCCAGTCGAGATTTTTAACTGAGATGTTGTTTACGAGCGGACGGACAGACGACAGGACGGACGAATCGTTTGCTTGACTGGGGTTCTTTATTCATCTAGTCAGCGTTTTAATAAATTTGTTCCACCTGTGAAGATTCAGCTACTTTATGTCATTATTTTCTTTAAACCCAGAGGGATGGTCTACTCTATGTAGCAACAAAACCTTTCACTCAATCTGCAGGAATATAATTACAATATATTTTTTATTTAATTTTATTATAACGAATTAGTATAATACGAGTATAAAATTGTATGTTATGTTTGTTTACGCCGGCGCCGCCTTAATTGATTAATATAACAGTAGTATTGCTTGACGAGGAATACTGGCAACATCGTCAATATATCGAGCTGATTGGAAAAATTATTGATTAATCCTATGCCAATACAAGATACTTTTATATATAATAATAACATGGTGTGATATAAATCCATTCAAAAATAAGAAATAATTAGACGATTATTTTAAATAGTTTAACACCGTGGATTATCTATATCTATACTAATACATAAAATCTTTAAGTGACTGACATACTTATTAATCACGATCCTGCTCAAAGCACTCAACGTAAGAAGCTCAATTTTGGCATACAGGTTGATTCTAGGGTGTAGAGGTTCGATAAGAAGGGATTTTTCGAAATTCCTAACCCCTCAAATATTAGAATATATTATATTTAAAAAACGGTCAAGTTTCCGAAAAAACGCTTAAACCCGTATATTTTATTTTGTTTTTTTACATAATTTAAGATTTTTTAAAAATGTATACAGGGTGTTTCGAAAAATCTGGTCATTGATTAATCACGATCCTGCTTAAAGCGCTTGACGTAAAAAGATGATTTTTGAAAAACGGATTGACTTTAGAGTTAGGTTGATAAGTTATTTTTCGAAACTCGAATTCTAAGGGGGTGACACCACCCCTCCAATATTAGAATATTTTTTTATTTAAAAACCGGTAAGTTTTTCGGAAAAGATCTTAAACACGTATATTTTATTTTGTTGTTTTACATATTTTAAGATTTTTTAAAAATTTATACATGGTGTTTCATAAAATATGGCCATTGAGTAATCACGATTCTGCTTAAACTGCTTGACGTTTAAAGCTGATTTTTGGCAAATGAATTGACTGTGGGGTATAGAGGTTCGTTAAGGAAGGGTTTCTCGAATATCAAATTCCAATGAGTGCCCTTCAAATATTACAATATTTGTTATTTAAAAAACCGTTAGTCTTTCGGGAAAACGCTTGGATACCCATAATTTATTTTTTTTACATATTTTGAATTTTTTTAAAAAATCATAGAGGGTGTTTCAAAAAATCTAGTAATTGATTAACCACGATTCTGCTTAAACTGCTTGACGCAAAAAGCTTATTTTTGGCAAACGGATTTTTCGAAAATCAAATTCCAACAAGATGAAACTACACTTCAAATATTACCAAGTTATATAATAATATCGCCATATTGTTTTTTCTCACGTTGACATAAATGTGAGAAAACTTTATCCAGTTTGCATGTTAATGGAAATTCTTGCTTTGCTTTATCATCACCATTACAAATGATTAATTCGACGCGAACAAAGTCGCGGGTACACGCTAGTAACCTATAAAAGGCCAGCCGCCAGGATAGTTAGTCACTGCGTATTGCCCTGCAGTTTTACGATTTTAAGTTTTGGAAATATATTTTTTTACTATATTGTAATTAATAATGTTAGACAATGATTAAACCTAAATATTCTTGTGTAACCCTAGAGGAATAGCCAATTTAATCTACCATCTAACTGTTTTCTAAATGCACTGTTTTTGATTTTTCATATCAGTTGAATATACATTATGGTATTACATTACACTCCATTACAAATTAATTATATTTATTCATAATCCATGTATACTTATCTTTCTGAAGCCAGCACAACGTTTGACCTTGATTGCTTCGTGCTATTTCACAAAATATTACGATAAATATAAGCCCGTGTGTTAAAAATTAGTTACCACGTTTCCTAAAATTGACCAAGACGCGCCGTGATTGGTTCTTTTTTTTATAAAAAAATAATATATAGGGTGTCTCATCTAACAAAAACATAAGTTTGAGCCAAGAACAGTTAAGCTAATAGGACTGCTCACTCAGCCAAAAGTGTCCGCCAGGTGCATGCGAAAACTACTCGCTTTGTGACGTCATTGTAGCCCTTGTCATGGTTATTAGTCCTTATCCGGCAACCAATAATACACACACGTGCATTATTGGTTACCGAATGCAAAACTTTCATTATTTAGTTTATTTATTTAAACACCATATATGTATGCAGTATAGAAAATTAACTGTATAAATCGTATTAAAAACTCGGATAATGCATTTTTAAGAACAGCATCACCTTTTGCAAACATTCTTTTTAGATTACTTCCATATTTTGCTTTTAAATAATTAATAAACAAAATAGTGGGCACTTAGTATGCACTTTGTCACAATCCACAACACAAAATGAACGTATTTATACACTCTATAGCTCTAAAAACTTTAAAGACACCTTTTTCACATTTAAAATTGACAAAATAATTAACTCAAAATTTCTCGGCTGTTATTTTTATAAGTTTACCATAGGCAACTAATAATACACACTATCATGACAAGGCCACGAAGGCTTTGACAAGGGCTACAATGACGTCACAACTGTCAGATGAAGCGCGGGAAGAGGTGAACGTACGTCTTATGAGGATGAGCAATCCTATTAGTTTACCGTTCTTGAGTTTGAGCCATATGTCGAAAATGACAGCTCCGAGCATAAAACTAGCTACGCTGCTGGATTCTTTGACGTGAAAAACTCAACGAAACCCAGTTTTTATCTTTTCGATAAGTTATATCATAATTGAGATAAGAAGGGGATCGAAAAATGCAAAATTTTCAATTTTTTTCTGTATTTCAGGAACTAATAGGGCTCGGACAAATTTGTGTGTAGCATCTTAAAAAAGATTGATTTGGCGCAGTAATGTGAAAACCGCATCTTTGTATCTCTACTCTTAATCTGGTAAAACACACGAAAATGGGACACCCTGTACAGGGTAGGTCAAATTCGACGCGTTTAAAGGGAAACACCCTTTTCTATAGGAGATAGACGAAAACTAATATCGGTGTCTGGAGCTGAATTTTTATCAAAAATATTGTTGATTCTTTTGCACTGGTTAATTACCAATTAAACTTCTCTTTTTGTGGACTGTATTATTTATTTAGGTATTACAAACTAACACTATTTACACTGGTTTTTATAAAAATAACGTAATTCGTCACCGTGTGTTTTTATCATGTTTTTATCGTCTACAAGAATCTATCAAGAATGATACAAAGAATGTCAAAAATGTGTACAGTGGTGTACTCAAATAAATTATTAAATATGATCAGTGGCGTGACAGATAAACATAATACAAAATCCAACAAACATAATGGTGAAAACCGCACATCGATATCTGTTACCGTTTATGAGTTACGGGGTGTTTTTCAAAAATATGCATTTTTAACAAATCGCTGTAACTTTTTTTCTATGGAAAATTTTGTATTTTCGTGAAAACATTTCCAAAGCACTTTTTTACTTAGAATTTAATGATTTAAGTATAATTTTTTTAAAGTTAATAATTTAAGAGTTATCAACAGAAAAATTGATTTTTTATTGGGGAGAGACACCCTGTATATTTTTAATTAAGTGAAAAGAACTTAAAATTACCTTTCCAAAAATATAGCGCACTTGATATTTTGTTATAGTCCTCTTCGAAATTCAATGTAAGAATAACATTTTTTGTTAAATTTCGCCACCCTTGTTGCATGATGTGTAATATACTATGTAATGTTACACATCTTTTTCTTCAATAAAGTCGATTATTATTATTATTAAATACAGAATTTTTTTTATAAGTTCGCCACTTTTAACTCTGTGCTAGTAGGCTTTGAACCCCTTATTGATGATCTGCCCCTAATGGAACTCGAAAACATATTTTTCCAGCAAAGCGAGGCACCGCCTCAGAACGTTGAAGTTATCAGCAAATTTTTGAAGCCAATTTCGAGAAAAATTGAATAGCTAACGAAGATTCCAGCCGTTGGCCGTCGGGGCCGCCGGACTTAGTGCCTGTTATCCTTAGTTGATTTTTTATCTTTGCACAAGAATAAAGGTTCTTATTTTAAAATTGCCCGTACAATCTAAACGAGAATTAGAAGTACTTAGTGGTTAGGTGAGGGTAACTTTCACCCTCACTGAGTTAATGAATTCCGCGATAAATATTCAAAAACGGTCCCGTTTGTCCATAACAGAAGACGGTCGACATGTCGAACACCTGTAGCAAAATCTCATGTCTTGGTTTGCTATTAATTTTCATTCTTATTAGGCATAGTTTAAATATGTTGATGTTGTTATATACAGTACAAATACAGTTTAAATTGTTATAAAATTCTGCAATATTTGTAAATATATTATTATTTTCGTTTTAATTGCTGCCCACAGCTAGATTTTTTTTGCATTACAGCCGGCGTCGTTCAAAGCCTACTTATTCAAAGTGGGCGAATTTTTAAAAACTCTACAGGGTGGCGCACCTCATTCGCCTCGGTTGATTATACGAAAACGGAAAGATATAGAAACAAAATATTTTAGGGGTATATGTGGGGAGACAATGTGCATAATTTAAAATTATCTTCAAATGTACAGGGTGTTTCAGAACTAAGATCCATACCAAAGTTATATTTTTTCTTATGGAACACCCGGTATTTTATTTAATTTTTGGATTCTTGGGCCCAAAAAAAGGCATTTATTATAAGGGTTAAATATATTTAAAATCTTTAGTTTTTGAGATATTTAAAGATATTTAAATTTGCATGTTACAATAGAATAGACTATTAACACCCTGTACATTACTTTTCAGAATTAATTCTTATGCTGAGTTTAAAGTTAGAGATATAAACTTTACTAAAAAATGGTACTGGCTCCTTAAATTTATACAGGGCTATCAAAAGTTGCTGATCTATTTTAAGGATATATTTTATATAAAATCTTTGTTATTTCAAATGTAACACCCTGTATTTTTTTAAATAAATCGAAGCAGACTCAAATGCTCTTTCAAACTATATTAGAATTTCCTATACCTATCTAGCATCAGATTTTGAATAAAAAGCGATTTTTAAATAAAATTGTAATCAAGAAGGCTGGTGTCGCCATGGCAATTTTCTAGTGACAGTTAGTAACTATTTTCAAAGTCTACGTTAGTTTATGGACACTATTATTTATAGTTTATAACAGTTTACTTAAATTTACCTACAATAGTATAATAAGTAGTATAATAAGTAAGTATTCATTATTTTATCAAGAAAAATAAAGCAGTATCTGCTGGCGGAACGAATAGATATGTTACTAGTGATTTTTTATATACAATATTCATATTGTGAGGAAAATTGATTCTTAGCCTCAAGGGCTTATGCTCAAAGATATCCAAATAGGAATCTTTCTGATCAGAGTTTCTTTGAAAAACTTCTTGTCCTATTTCGCCTGGTAGTGAGGTTTATAAAAAACCTATTAGGCAGAAACCTGTCGTTGGAAGTGAAGAAAATGAATTTGCCGTAGTTAGCTCTTTTATAGAAAATCCATGTATCTACAAGTCATCGTAAAATAATTCAAAGACTACTTCTTCGCTATTCATGATAGAATAATAAATACATATTTAATAAATATTATTTATTATACACTTGTAGGTAAATTAAATAAAAGTAAACTGGTATAAATTTAAATAAGTCCATAAACTAATTTCGTTTTTAAAAATAGCCACTAACTGTCACTAGAAACTTGCCATGACAACACTAGCCATCATGATTACAATTTTATTGAAAAATCGCTTTTTATTCAAAATCTGAGCCAGATATGTACAAGAAACCCATGGTTTGAAAGAGCATTTAAATCTAAATAAAAAAATACATAGTGTTGCATTTGAAATAACGAAGTTTTTATGTAAAATAAATATTTCAAATAGACCAGGAATTTTTGATAGCCCTGTATACATTTAAGGAAGGAATAACATTTTTCTGTAAAATTTATTTCTCTACCTTTAAACTCAGCACAAGAACTAATTCTGAAAAGTAATGTACAGGGTGATAATAATTTATTCTATTGTAGCATGCAAATTTAAATATCTTTCAATATCTCAAAAACCAAAGATTTTAAACATATTTAACCCTTATAATAAATACCTTTTTTTGGACCCAAGAATCCAAAAATGAAATAAAATACCGGGTGTTCCATAAGAAAAAATATAACTTTGGTATGGATCTTAGTTCTGAAACCCCCTGTACATTTCAAAATAATTTTAAATTGTGCACATTACCTCCCCTCATATACCCATAAAATATTTTGTTTCTACATCTTTCCGTTTTCGTATACTACCAAACCGAGGCGAATGAGGTGCGCCACCCTGTATATCTCGAAGAGGAATCGAGCAAAATATGAAGTATGCTATATTTTTGGAAAGGTAATTATACATTATCTTCAACTAATTAAAAATATACAGGATGTCCCATATAAAAAATTATTTGTTGGTAATTCTTAAATTATTAATTTTAAAAAAATTATATGTTTTCAGAAAAATACAAATATATCCATAGCAAAAAAGTTATATAGCGATTTTTTAAAATTGCACATTTGAAACGGTAACAGATATGTTTTTGATAAAAATTGAGCTCCAGACACCGATATTACTTTTCGTCTATCTCCTATAGAAAAGGGTGTTTACCTTTAAAAGCGTCCAATTTGACCCACCCTATACATTGAGTATTTTCTCGATTAAAATATAAACATTTTCTTTCTCCCCCCTTTTCCTGCAACCTCCCATAACATCCGAAAAATCGGCGTTTTACCGACCGCATAAAATCTCTTCATCTCCGTCCGGAGATTTTAATACGTCCTGTACGGCGGACAGCGGAATGCCATCGTCTCGTCGTAATTTCAAGCGAAAGATATAAAGTCGTTGGCTGTACGTGTAGCGGCGATATTTTTTACTCCGCCGAACCTGAACAGATTAACTTCGACCGGGAGAAGTTTGCTTTACAGTTCATAAATGTCCGGCTATCTTAATCCCCGACCCGCTCTATCTAAATCTCCAGGCGAAAAACAGAGCGAACACTTTTACTTGAGGATGTATGAGTTTGAGCGGTATAAATTTAGTTTTTTATGAAATTTGAAAGCTGAACTGAATCCTTAAATGTGCTTCAACGTTATGACATAAGCAAAAGGACTATAACTTTGGTTGCAAACCGTCCTCTATTCCATAGAACAGTCCCCTTTTTGATCCGCTCTCTTTTCTAGAAAACTATGATCAATTTAGAACAAAACACATTTAAATAAACAGCAATATATTTTATAGATCGCTACCTATACAGGGTGTCCCAGGCTGAAGATCGAAGATGTTTTGCACATCACTGTTTCACAGTGAGATCTATCAATCAAAAATATTTTCAATATGGCGGCACTTCCGGAAATACCGGAAGTTGACAACAACTTTCTTATTTCAAATGCATGGGTATACCAATTTTTTATTACATACTTAAATTCTCTAAAATTTTATGTGAATTTTGATATCAAACACTCTATACCTAACATTAACCGTTTTTGAGGAAAAAAAAATTTAGAGGAAAAAAACTGCCTGTCAAAAAAAATGGTATAGCCTAAATGTAAAATGTAGTGATTACCCCAGCCACTGTGACATAAAGAGAAGACATGTGGCTATGTATTTCAAAAATTAAATTGTTTGAATGTTCGTAGCTCTCATGGAATCGAGATATTAAAAAATTATCATGAATAATTTTTTTTTCAAATGGAAAGCCTCTTTTTTACTTCACTATTGAAAAGGTTTTTTAATTCGTTACTTTTTGAGTATACATGTTCCTATACCTAAAATAAATCGTTTTTCAGATATTTAAGATTTAGTTTTAAAGCGTATATCTGAAAAGCGTTTAGTTTTTTAACCAGTAGCCTATACTTTAACCGTTAAGCGATGTAAAACTATATCTGGCCATGTCATACTGCAATTAGATATCTTTAAAATACGAGATATTATTATAAATACACTCTATAAAGTTTTAGCAGGAGTATTTATAATATACGAAATTCAAATAATTACATTTTTGACAGAAAGAAATAAACTGTCTGATGGTTTGACACTTAATATCAAGGGAAACTAGATAAAAGCAAGACAAATTTACGCTTTACTACTAAATCTTAAATAACTTAGAAACGATTTATTTTAGGTATACGAGCGATTAAATCGCGAGTGAATTAATTTCGGGAGCAGAAATGTTTTAAAACGAAATAAGTAAATTACCAACAGATATTCAGGCTGAGGCGACAAACGCCATATCCAAACTACTTCCATTTAATTCCCGAATAACTTATGAAAAGGAATACAAAAATTTTCAAAAATAGAAGCAATTAAAAAACGTGCGAGAAGAAATAAAGTTTTTAACCTATCCTCGCTGTTAAAGTATCATTTAATCTACCCTTGCGGTTAAAGTACTATTTTATCTACTATTTTTGATAGATATAAGGCAATTTTAACAGTTGCTCTAAAAAAAAATATTGTTTTATACACGACGATGAAATTGCATTATCGTCTTCCGAAATTAATTCACTGGCGATTTATCGTCCTCCGAAATTAATTCATCGCTCGTGAATTATTAATCTTTTCGGTCGACGATAAAATACCATTTAATCGTCCTGTATAAAAAACAACTATTATTCTGTATATTTTTTAAAAGTAATTAACTATCAAAAAATACATGAATTCCGCGCATAAAACACAATCTTATTAACTTCTAAGTGTGTTGTTATAAAAATTTATAAGATAGACGTGTTTTGTATGGGCAGTTTTCGTCATGGTAACCTCAAACAGTAACGAATTGAAAAACCTTTTCACTAGTGAAATAAGAAAAGTGTGTTTCCATTTGAAAAAAGTGAATCTGAATAAAATGTTATGTAAAACTCCAAATTAAAAACAATGTCCAAGAAGGTATATTTTATATCAAATTATATTTCATTGCGTTGGAAGGTGGTTCGAGTCTTGCTTAAAGACTTCGCGTAGAGTTACAGATAAACGTCCGCCACACAGATATAGACAATATCCGCTAATTCCCTTCATCTGGTTGTTGTTCATCTGGCGGGCGAGACGCGGAATCGTGCTCGCCGTACCGGCCCGTAACTCAACGCTACGTGAATCATTAATCCGGCTTAACTCCGCTCGCGCTTATAAAGCCACTAAAGATATCGCCGCTCGAGCATTTTTTTCTCTTTTTGGTTCATCTCATGAAGAGAGAGGCGATTACTTGAAGCGGGCGAGGTAGCTCAGAGAGAGCTCGTACCGGTATATACAAGAACGAAGAAAACTCAATCGAAAGATTGGCGTTCTTAATCGAAAAATTGGCATAACTTGCCAAAGTGAAAAATTCATCAATCAGAGCTTAGCAAAAGATAAACACAACCAAACGTATATGGAATCATCTATTATTTTTCATAATTTTTCAGACGTATGAAAATTTTGATGAAAATTGTTATGAATAAAATTCAGTCCTTACCAATGACTTTTAATGAAAAATAATCCATATAGAAATAAAAAATATAATCAGTTCCCAAAATAAACATAGTGGTATTTTTTTGGTTTCTGAAACGAAATTCAGATTTAAATTTTTAATGGCCAAAATTGATAATTTTAATTATCCTAGTTGCCACCTCTAGCCCTTATACAAGCTTCTATCCGCGCTAGCATGCTTCTTAATAAATTATCAACGTTGTATTGCGGTATATTTTCCCATTCTGCTAATACTGCATCAATAAGCTGTGCGATATTTCCTGGATTGTTTCGCTAGCTGTAGAGCTATAACCCTTCTTTTGAGCTGGCCCCACAAGTGTTCGATAGGATTCAGATCTGTTGAACATGCAGGCCAGTTTAAAACTATGACACCTTCCGTGTCAAGACATTCTCTAGTCATTCTGCTGGTACTGGAGAGTGCACTATCATGCATGAAGTTAAAATTATCCCCAATTGCAGCTCTCCAAAGACTAACGATTGGTTCTAGCACTAAGTCAACATACCCACGACCCGTTTGTTGAAGTGGTAACAATGGAGTTTATGCTCCCAGCATAATACCTCACCAGAAAATTACAGTTCCTCCTTTATATGTTGGTACAGATTTGGCAGCCTGGAGTCTCGCTCGTCTTCCTGGAGCTCTGAGAACCTGAATTCTGGTCTCATCCGAAAAAAGAACATTTTGCCAATTCTCAGTTGTCCAGTTTTGATGTTGAAGGCATCAAGTTAGCCGGTCAATTTTATTTTGCCGAGATAACTCTGAGATCCGTAACTCTCTCCTGCTGTAAAACCTCGAGCACGAAGAATTTTCTTAAGGTTTCAACTGAAACGGTCACACCTGTAGCTGCCAGAAGTTGTCTTTGTAGCTCTGGATGAGAAACATTGGGATTTCTTCTAGCAATTTAGCAGCAAAGTCGTCTAGTTAAAGTTGTGACTCTTTGACGACTTTGTCTGGGCCTGTCCTTCCGGGTATTCCTAATTCCTAATTCCAAGTACCTTGCATATGTTTTCGATACATGCTGGGTAATGCTTACTATCTCTGCTACGTCTCTTTGTGGCATTCCTTCTTCAATGAGAACAATAATTCTTCCCCTTTGTACATCTGTTAACCCAACATAAGGCATTTCTTTTTTTGGGTCGAATGAAAATTACCGAACAATCGTGATTTTACTACCGAACACAAAATTTAAAAGAAAATAAACCGCAGCAATCGTTTATTCTATATTATCATGTTTACTTACAACAAAAAATACCATTTTTTTTCCTTGTAAGAAATTTAGTCAGAAATGAATGAAAAAGAGTGATTCCATACATATAAGTTTGGTTGTGTGTATATTAAAGAACCAGCTTTCTTAAAATTCTCTCTCGAAAACACTGCTAGCTCTCAGACTATAAGTTAAACAGAAAAATCGTTATGGAAATCAAAAATATAAAACAACACCAATCACAAGCAAATCGTATATCCGATGAACGGGGGCATGAAAATGCAATAAATTTAAAAACTGCGTTATTTTCTAACCAATCAAAGTCTTTAAATTCAACCAATAAAATTAATATCGTATCATCGTATCGTCGGATAACAGATGCATGAAAATCAAGCTTTACAAGACAACAAGTGAATCAACAAGTCAAATTGCCAAGACCAATTTCCAACCAAATGGGCAAAATCAGAATAACCACCTATACTTCAATCATTTTGGATTATTTTGTATAGAATTTTTGTATCATCCTAATGGTGTTTGTATATTGTTCTTTGCTGGTTATTAGTAATCTTCGTATCTATAGACTCGAAGGTGCAGAGGATATGCCTTACTGTTTCAAATTCCTTGATGCACTGTAAGCAGTCAAGATTACAATTTAAATAATTTCAATTGGTATATATATCTTTTATTGTAGCATAGTCTTCTTCAGTTGCCGTGCAGATTCTTGCGTAGGCGATCATCTTTTTCTTTCTCTTCAGATAGCTCTATTAATTGCAGGAACTTGGAGTGCTTGGAAGTCCTGTATGCCATGAAAGCTTTCTTCGGCATATTCCCCTTTTACCTCCTTCGATTTATCCCTGGAGAATTTTATTGGACGCTGAAAGTGATAGGTGTCCTCGAGGAATGTCCCAAATATAGCATGGTCAGTAGTCAGGAATCAATGATAGCAATGATAATTTAACGATATAGCAAAAAAATGTTAACATTTCATATTCATTACTTTATGGTAAAAAGAATCGAATGTTAATAATCATTCTTATTGTCTTCAGTCTCCTAATACCATTAAATTTCCTGTTGAACGTCTTCTCCGATTATACTAGCGCTATTATGGGAACGCACAAATTGAAACTTGTACGTGCCAAAAAGGATGACAATAGTTATGTTAATTCAGAGGGAAACAAGAAAGCAGACATCACCATTTTGAATATCGAGTTAAGAGTAAAACATATCTACCCAAGCGATACTGTGAAATTAAAATTGTTTGAAGCAATTTCCAAGGACAAACCGATATTTATTGGATTTAGGAAATGGGAAATTCATGAACTACCTGTTCTACGACAAACGAGAAAAGATGTATGGACAGTGAAGGCAGCATCTGAACGAGCGGGATATGTTATTGTATTCTTTGAAGAAGATCGAAAAGATAACTATAAAGCTAATGGCACATATTTCGATAATTTGAAAATTACAGACGTTAAGCTTTATCTAAATTCCGAAGCCTACCCATATGAATCCGTAGACTTAAATTTCAGCACTAGACAGTTTTCTAAAGCCTATTCTACGAGTATGTATACGGATTTTCAAAAATCGTATTTGGGAAAGATCAATAGCGAACCTTTGCTAGATTTTACCGCTTTTGCCAGTCGAGCCTTATTTGTAATCGATTGTTCAAAACAAAACGAGGCTCTGAAAAGTAATGTGATAGATGTAAAGCTAGAATTTGAGAGTTCGGAAAATTTCCCCGAAAACACCCGAGCATTTTGTATCATCATATACGATCGTTTTTTTTTCTTAAAAAAAGTGTAGGTTTTTCGCCCCTGGAAAAAAATCTACAAAATGTGTTTTTTATAAACACAACTGCGTTGAAATCCAAACGGAAACCAGCTAGTATTTGAAATAAACCATCAATATTTTTAGCAAATGCCACTGACAAAAACGGCACTTTTCCGACTTGTCACTGACGTCCCGACCACCAAAGCGTCACAGCGGGTCGCCTCGCGCTGACCCGGGCGCCGCCCCGTGGGGCCCCTGCCCGTGACGTCACGCGGTCGTGTCGGTCTCGCAAACGGGGCCCCGTTCCATCACGAAAATCCATTCATCGGCTCGGCCGGCGGTTAATGATCGGATCGTGATCCGCGGACCAACCGGCAACGTCGCAAACGCTGTTCTAATAAATAAAATCGGCCGCTGGTCGGTATGACAGATAAAAGGAAGTGTTTTAGAGGACATTAAAAATTTGGGTTGAGAAATGAGATAATATCGATAGCTTTGATCTGGTATAGTTGCCGACAGTTGAAACCCATACAGCACGTCCAAATGAAATTACGTTCCTACAAGGGAGACACATGAAAAACAAAATATGTTAAAGTGAACCTAAGTGTTCATCTAGTTCTAACATATACATATGAGATACACGCAGGTTTATATTGATAGAATTGTGTGATACAATGTTTACCAGTTGTATACTGTGTGCACACAGGTTTCTAAAGAGTTTTTAGTAACGTAACAAATAATTATTAAAATGATGAAATCTGACGTCGGTATATGAGACATACAATGTATAAGTCGTATGTATGTGTGATACTTGGTATCATAGTTGTGCTTATAGTACACACCTTGTAAAAATGTGACGTATAAACTTAATATAACTATCTATATAGACACTTTGTAATAGTGTACTGTTGTGTCTACATCCTAGCATGAAATGAAGGTGTGCGCACGCGCAGATAGCCTCAGCGTAGATACACCGACCAAGTGTATCTTATGTGTCCTCTCTCCTTTCTCTAGCAGTGGTATATGTTAGCAGCCATTATTGATTTATCATTCGGAAGCTCTATATAAATGTTCTGTTTGTGTGTAGTTTAAAAGAGATTTAAAGTTAAGCACAAGTTTTAATTACCTTGTTAGACCTTCCTAAGTGTATTATTAATATTATAGTAGCGACTCTTCCCGTACTCGATACCCAATTTACCAAATTTTGACTCCAATGACTGAAAACTCCAAATATTCTCGTATAATGATAAAGAGGTTAGCTCGCAATATATTTTTTTTTTTTCATTTGGAAATAATAAAAAGCTAAATGGACCAGAGAAAGAAAGATTTAAACACTTCAAAGAACTTCTTACACTGATATTCGGTAAGTTATTGATGGATCAACATACAGGTATGTTTAATATTCAATAATCAGTTTCATATAAAGTTTAAGGGTGAGATTGTCAATCTGGAAATAAAATACAACAAAGTCCAACAGAGTGCTCGATGAATGAGTATGCTAACAAACCAACTGCTTGGAAGGAAAAGAGGAGAAAAAATGACTAAACGAGGTCCACCAAATCGTGGCGATATACCAGTGTCTTACCATTTTAGTATGTTGTTATACTAGGTACTTATATTTTTAATACATTTTGATACAAATTCTGTTCTTTTACAGTGTTTTCTTTTGGAAAAAAACAAGTTTTGCCTTCCTAATTTTCGTTCTAAAAAGATATAATTGGGATCATTGAATATAATTCTTAAAAAGAACGAAAAGTTAGGCATCAAAACTTGTATTATTTTCTAAATTCGTTCATAAGAAGAAGTTTTATCTAGCACAAGATGTATATACGAAGCAAAATACATACTTATACACGCGGTAGTCACAACTGCAATGTGTAAACAGAGTTTAAACGTAATACACAAGCACTGTGTATCCTATGGCACACTGTGTATGACATACTTTGTGTATACGTAAATGCTATACTGTGGCTACATTGTGAGGCGGACGTTTAACCTATGTGCATACGTGTTGAACTACAATGTGTAAACGTATAGCATATTTACATCGGAGGAATTGTGTCGCCCTCTGTCTGCATCTAATAATGTATACACATCGTAAATGTGTTTTGATGTGCTGTATGGGAAGAATTCTGCCTTTGATATAATTTAACCCATCACTCTTTAACCACATTATTTAACCTTTAACTACAAGGAAAAAGATAAATGCACAAATACTGCAAAGGATAAGTCTTTATCCAAATACTCTAGACAGCTGTATAGAGGTAATTCCGTCCTGAAGAAATGCTGTATCTGTCCACATCCCTCGATCCATTTTATTCACCTCGGGGTTTGTGGTAGTGATAAAGAGGGGTCACCAAGTTAGAATGTTTATTAAACTTTTATCGACATAAGTTTAATCACTCTGTACTAAATAATATACCGTTGATTCCTTAAGAAGTAATTTTGTCCCTGTAAAGGTTGATTCTCACTGTATCTGCCTCGCTAGAATTCCTGTAACGTTTTTTATATTACACTCATCAATTTACTCAATACTTTCTCGAAACACAAACTTCGGAATTTTTTCTATGCTGAAGTCAACAAAGCTTCTGTAACGACGCGTGACGCCTACAAAAATTTCACACCTTTTTCACACAGTTCCATGATCAAAGCCTCATTTTTCTTTGACCCAATCCAAACATTCCCGTCCAGGCGACGTTTCTTTCTTCTTTCCGACGCCTTCTTCGGTTATACACGCCCCGGCATAATTTTCTTTTCCTTTTCCGAATTATAGCGAAGGCGTCGGAGGATGCCTTGTTAAATTCTGCTACTCAAGCGAGCGCAATAGAGCCAACAGGATAACTCGGCGCAGCGAATGAGGAAAAATGTCCTCAATTATTATTTGTACAGCTCGTTGGAGGAATAGAGCGAAATGCGAAGGCGGAGATGGGAATTATTAGAAGAGATTTTTCTGTTTTATTCTCATTAGTTACAAGAAAGCGCGCAGACTGTAGGAAAGTCAATAGCTTTAATATTTTGAAACAGAAAAATAATATTTCTGGAGTATAAAACTCTACAAATTACATGACAGGTCATATTTCCATTTCTATGTTAAACAAATCCAGAGTTTTTTTTTATAAGTTCTTTAACAAGCAAAAGAACTAGTTTAATATGTCACTGAAATTTAAAAAGCTTTTTCCTTTTGTGCCCTTTACATTTCAAAGACAAGTTCTTTTTTGTTTAGACAAAATAGTGGTCTTTAAAATATTACCGACTAAATCATTTGATGTAAAACATTTAGTTCATAAATAACTACAGAAATATAGTTGATATATTTTATCAAAAACACTATATTTACCACAATAAATATAAGCACTATTATAAAAATATAAACTTTAAAAATCTTACCAACATCTTTGGTTCAATACAGTTGATTTGTTATTGTTTGTTTTCCTTACCTGCAAAAAAAGAAATAAAAACTTATAACAAATATTTTTCCTTTTTTCGTATGCTATTATTCTAAATTAGAGGAATGTAAAATTAATATCATAATATATACCAGGTGCGTCTTAAAAGTGGCTCAGCCCTATAACTTTTTTATTTTTTCAGTTTAAAAAAAAACGATATTTAGTATGTTAGTATATGACATAAATTAGGATTGATTGACGTATTCAATTCTTTTCGGCCACTTCCTGTTTTACTGGAAATGACATGACTGAAATATTTTTTTACTTTATTCGAAAAAAAATGACACTCTGACATATCTCATATGTCAATTTTTGACATTTTCGATTAAATCAAAATTGTGTTTTAAATTTCAACCTAGAGTGCCATCATAGTTGTATTAAAAACACTAATTTTTCATCAAGGAGCCTTGGAAAAATAGATGTGACCGCACTGATAAAAAAGATAGATTTGAACTAAAGTCGTCATCGTTCTTGAAAAAAAAATAGTAGCAAGAGAATTTATTTTAGCGTAAAAGAAAATATTTTGCCTGAAGAAAAACTCTCTTAACTCAAGAAAACTGGTTCTCTTGAAAAATTCGAAAATTTCTCTTGAATCTATTTTCATTCAACCAAGTGCAAGTTACTTTGTTTTAAGATAATAAGAAAAATACGCTAGGAAGTACTTCATTCAAGAAACATGGCCATTTTTCCAATAGCTAAATACTCTTTTGATGAAAAGTAATAACGACATGCAAAGACGATGACGAAGGACGGTATATATACAATCAGTCGGCATGGCATGGCAGTCCGATCAGTCGTACGTCGCATAATTTCATAGGTCGCAGATCATAGTACGCACGGGTTTTGTTGCTTGGAATTTTGCATAATTTGCTTTTTAAACGCATATCGTATAACAAATTAGTGATCGTTATTAACATGCATTTGTCATTTTACTGGACAAATTTTAGGATATATGGATTGTTGAAAGAAGTTTCTGAAAAAATGGAAATTAGAGCATTTATTTGCTATATTTGAAGGTAAGAGACATTTACCTAATGCACCTGTTTAAATAATGCATGCGTGACTATAGATAGAATAAGAATATAGCTATCGATTTTATTATGCAAATAATTACAAAAATTTTAGAATTTAAAGTCGTCGTATTAAAAAATTCAAAATGTGACCAAACTTTGTAATTTTAATAATTTATTTGCTTTACTTTGATTAATCGTGATGTAACATTTTTTTGTAATTTGTAGAGTGATAGTGATGAACCACCCCAAAAAATACCAAGGAGTGAAGAAGCAGAAATAACTACTATCGAGGAAAATAATATCGCTTTACTTACTACAGACCAGGAAAACCTAAATTTATCAGAAAATAATATACCTCGTAATATGCCTGTATACTGTATATGATGTACAGACTTCTCTTAGATCAAAATAAATTTTAGTTGAGTCAATGGTATTCGCTATTGGTTTAAGAAAAGTGTCTCTTTAATCGAGAAATTATTGGCAATAATGAATTTAAAAATCGCGCCCGCGATCACGTAACTACAAGTTTAATTGATATGAAATATAGTTGTTTTATTATAGTATATTGTGTAACTAGTGCGAAAAGTTGTCGATCAACAAAAATGTGGACGATCGACAACTTCGCAAGAGTTGCACATACTATCTTTTATTATGTTGCTTTTTAATATGCCTCTTTTGTTATATTTCATCATGCAAACAAAAGGGACTTATTAAAAAGCAAAAAATACTTTAAAAATTTCGTGACAAGAAAAACAACTTTTGGAACACCCCATAGAGGAATGCAAAAGATGACATTAAAAACTGCAAATTTTTAAAGCGGATTTTAGAGTAGAAAATGAAGGAATTTTAACGTTGCCTCTCCATAATGGTGTTTAATAATTTGTTTACATGATGAAATATAACAAAAGAGACATATTAAAAAGCAGCGTAATAAAATAAACAAAAAATAAAAAAAAAATTTAAATGTCAACCTCACTTCTTTAATATTGACACTTCGAGACTGTCTTTTTTGCTTGTCATTTGCGTGTGCCAATGAAAATTTGGGTGCGAGAAGTTGTCGCACTCAAATCAACATTAAATTTGCTCAAAAGTAGTGTAGTAATTGTGAAGTGGGCAATTAGCGTCTTTTCGACTCCAAAAGAAAGCGAAAAGATACTACCACAGATTATAATCTTTGTTTTTTCTTTATTGTTATTCGTGGTTCCAATTTTCGGAATCGGGCACTATAGTAGTTAGGTGACTATTTTGCGCACATAGGACGCCCACTTACGGCCTCTAAAATTGTGCACAGCGCCTGACCGGCACAGTTATTAGAGATATATCGCAAAACCGAATAGCGTCATTCAGTATTTACGCGTACCTTATCATGGTCAGTCATGGTTACTATATGCGCGAGTCAATTTTTAACGCAACGCCCGCTAATAACGTTACCGTCTGACGTAATTTGCGGATCAATTACACCAAGCGCTATTTGTAAATAACGTTTAAAAATTGCTTAAATGGGCATGTGCGGGTATTTAACAATCGGGGCCGGCCGGCGATATCTTTTATTTTAGGTTATGTTTGAATTGTTTTGAATTATTACTTTAGTTTTATTAGGTAATTTGATATTTAAGTAGCTGGGATTAGTTTTAATTAAATAAATATGGCCCAAAATATGGATTCCACCTCTTCCAATATTAAAGAACCTATAAAGAGACTTAAGCCTTGTTCATGTAAACGCGAATCGCGATTTTGCGAAACTGCTCTCATTGGTTCAATTTTAATGATCATGGCGGCGTTGTCAGAGATTTTAAGATTTTGGCGATTTGCAAGATTTAAAATTTGGGGGGCGGGAAAGTTAAAGTGTTTTCAACTTTTTGCGAATATTCGTGCGATTTTAAGTTCGCGTTTGCGCAGAATGGTGTTGTGATCGGTTATCGATTATTTTGACGACGCTGACAAAGTACAAAGTAACTGAAAGGATTTCTCCGGGTAAAATGGGTTCTCGTGCATATGTTTATGATATGTTTTTGATATATATGGTGACAATTTTTCAACCAAGTTATCAAACTCCTGTACAGACAATCTGTGAAAATTCCTAAATTTTTTCTCATCTTTCGTCCCCATTTCTTGAATTAAATTGCGATAAGCACCCTTGTTGCTTACGAAACTTAAATATTTCACATGTCCCAAATGACCGTTCTCTTCTACGTTTTAACAATAAGTAAATGACAATTTTACGCCTTCTGTTCCAATCCCACAATCGTAATCAATATCCATAATCATTAAACAAATTTGAACTCCTATTAGATTTGGTCGGGTTCTTGTTATTACCGATTCTGAACCGTCCTAGAACTCTGCAGCGCATGCGCAAATGAGATAATGTCTTCATATTTCCTTCTGCGCATACGCATCACAGTTCTAGGATGGTTCAGAATCGGTAATAAGAGAAACCCGAAGTAAGCTATTGTATGCTATAAAATATAAAATAAAGGTCGTAAACACGAATAAAAAACAAATTAAGTTATCTCAGGTTATGATTTTTTTGGTAACTTTCAGTGGAGCAAAAATGAAATGTCTCTAAAGTTTCGCGACTGTATGAAATAGGTCCAAATTTTGCGAATACTTTTTGGCGAATCGTTTTCCGCAATTCGCAATTCGCGTCTACATGAAACAAGCTTTAGGTTTACAGCAGATGACGACTTAGCCCTTCTAAGAGAATTATTTGTTTCTTGTTGCTCTAAACCCACTGGCAGACGTTGAACAATAAAGCACTGGAAAGAAGCACTTTAGCCCTTTAGTTTTAAAATACCTAGTAAACAAAATAATTTCCAAGTTAGGTTAAGTTTAAATAGCGGACGCGACGCGAACAGAATTCTTTCCGATCCGATAACTCTGCCGATAACTATAAATGAAGAGAGTTAATACCACCTCACGTAAAGGAAATAACATCTGGCCTTATTAACGTCCATGCACGCTATTCGGTTTAGCGATATCTCTCTATTACGCTGTTTATTGTTATTTTACAGGAGTTTATTTTTGCGCAAAGGAAATTTGACTCGTTTGCACATCGTCATAAAAAACAATTTTCGTACCACGAATTAGGGATAAGATTTTTATCTGCATACATATAGTATACTTAATCTGTGATACTACTTTCCCCGCATAAGTAATAAAAAATTAAATATCAACATTAAAACAGTTCATGAATTTGGGACCTATCCTTCTTGTGTTTTGCTTCTTAAATTTGTACGTAATTTAATGTTTTATTTTAAAAACAATAATTACCAACAACTTATCGATGAGTATCTACACCCTAAAACAACCATTTAGATAAACTCAAAGAACTAAAATTACTACTAATAGGAGTAGTTGTTTTCAAAACTATTTCGAGATCTCTAGAACGCAAACGGTGTCTAGCTTCGAGAGCGTGTGGCGTGTCAAAAGTTGGCCGATTCGCGTGCAGCGTTGAGATAAAATCCGCAGAATTTCTACTGCGCCACCTGCCGGTCTGTTGGGCAACGTCGGGAAAACAATAAAAAAAGTGGTAAAGGCAAACAACAAAAATAACAATTAAGAATTCTTTTATTTTGTAACGGCGTTGAACAAACATAGGTATAACGTTATTGTTTTATCTACTGTGTAGCGTGTATTTCATATCTTCGAAACTTTGTACATGTTGCTTTTAAGTAGGTAACATATCGTCAATGTGATATGATTTAAAGAAACAACACGACACTTTTATTTTTAATTCAGTATATTTTTAGTGTTAAACAATTTAGACAAATTATTTTACTTTTTAGTAGCTTCTTTTTCAATTAAAAATTAAAGTGCTCATTTCCTTTATAGTTTGTTTTTTGAAACATCTATATAGATTAATTTTTATTGGGTGGATTTACAGTAATTTTAACATTAAAATTAACTTTTTGTTTCTGGTCCTAATCAACACACCTATGAATTAGTGGTTGTTGTTTTTATAGTATTAATATCACTGAAAAGTCATGTTATTGTTTGTTGGCAGTTTCTCTAGCAGATATCTAACAATTAAAGCAGAAATAGCCGATTCAATTTCTGGATTTAAAACCGTCTCGGCTAGATAGACTAGACTTCGTCAGACTATACAACTTATGATTGTAAATTCTAAAAAAAAAATATATCAGTAAGATTTGAGTATCTCTGGAATAGCTATTTCGTTTCACTTGCACATAAAGTTGCCTAACCAAGACAAAATAATTTGGGACATAATAACTTGCAAAAACAAAAGGAGGGATATAAGGATACTCTAAGAGCAATTCAGTTCCAAAAACGAACGTATCTTAGTTACTTTAGAATTTTTTTCATTTTCAAAAACGTATATTTAAAATTTGGAAACTCTAAGTAAAAAATTCACGACAGAGATCTGTTGTTTATTGTTTGCTTTAATAAAATCTTATGCACTTTTCTTGGCGTTTTTTAAACTGACCAAAAAAACAAATTAAAAATACAAAACATTGAAGTTATCATTACTTCTTATTTTATTTACTTATTTACAAAGACTGGGATGCAATTGAAAAAAATCCAACACAAAAACAACAATTAAAATCCACGAAGGAACAAAGCCAATTCGCATAGGAAGAAATGTCACACAGGGGAGAATATCCTCTAAACTCTTTAACCACACACTAGAAGACGTTTTCAAAAATTTAGACTGGCGAGAAAAAGGTATCAGAATATGTGGATAATACTTGAATCACCTAAGATATGCGGATATCGCCTTAATAACAGAATAGAAAGAAGAAATGGTAGAAGAAATGCTGGAAGAACTGGATACAGCATTATCTAAAAGAATAGGCCTAAATATGAATTACACTGAAACTAAAAACCAAACCTAACAAGCACAGATGAAAACATAACAACCAGACTAAACCTGAAGAGGGACAAATGATTAAACTGAAAAAAGAAAACCAAACAGTAAAACAAAGAGACGAGTAACACTGATCTGGACAGCATTTGGAAAATTAAGTTACATAGATATCCACAGTACTTAAAAAACGAAGTATATAATGTGGAAAAACAAAGTATATAATGGACCTGGATACTAACACAATCAAACACGGATAAGGTAAAGCTCAAAGATACATGGAAAGACAAATGCTACATGTAAGGCTGTCAGATAGAAAATGAATGAGTGGATCAGAGCTAAAACAAAAATAAGGGATGTTAGAAGTGAAGTAGCAAAATTGAAATGGAGGTTCAACATATCAGACACAATATCAGACAGAACGACGATCGAGGGAACAAATGCATAGTAAACTGGAGGCCCTGCGAGAATAGAAGAAGTAAAGGAAGACCTCAGATGAGATTAGCGCACGGTCTGAGAAAACATGCAGGCACGAGATGGATGAGCAGACAGAGAAGGATTCACACAGACAGGATGATTCAGACAGGATGATTCAGAAAAGGTGCGATATAACTGTTATCCCGACGAAAATTAATGTTGATATTCATTTGGGATAAAATTATTTTTTACAGTTCAGTTGACCTGTTACCAATATAAAATAAATCAGTTATACTTCTCTAATAAAATAGAGGTAGGACATAAAATTGCTTGTAAATGGGAGTAAAATTTCCGTGATTAATAACTGAAAAGGTTTTAGAAATGTGTTCTGAATTATCTCCAAACTCCTTTCAGAAGTTACATAACATTGGTTTGGTTTGAGACTTATTACACCGTTTCTGAATAAAATTCGACTTTGTCCATGGAACAAGCATAAAATGAACGACACTTTCCACGTTTTTTCTTCTTTTAAGTCTGCTCGAAGGACCGCAAGAACCGCAGAGACAGAACGGAACCGGTCCAAAAATTAGGCCTGACCCATTTACCGACAGCGGCTCTTCCATCGGCTTGTTTGGTTTTTTGAACCGGTTCTCGGGTCAAAGACCACTCTCTCTCTCATAAGAGAAACACACACTCACGTATATATGAAAACTCGATTAAAAATTCATAAATTGACAGTTCCGAAACATCTACATCGGTCCCCTTTAATCTGGGTCCTTTAAGGCCGTTGGTCTTGGGATCGGATTAAAATTTCTGAAATTCGGTATTCTCTCCTGAGATTTATTTGAAGCGATATTAATAATATTAAAGTTATTATAGAGCTTCATTCAGAACCTCGCAATTAGTGGAATAAATTAGTGGTTTCAATTAGCGTAGAAGTTTTTTCCTCTAATTTGAACGTAAGCATTCAGAACGTCAATATTAGTGGTAGAAATCTTCAATTAGTGGAAAAAGTTAACAAACTTTCAACTTTTCCACTAATTATACTTCAAAATTTGCGAGGACTGTCATTTTAGCCTTTGAGTCTCATCTTTCAAAAGAAAAATGTGGTTAGAAATCAAAAGTTTAGTGTTATAAATATTATAGCTTTCTCTATGGATACAACTGATTAACGCAAGCTGTTATTCTATTAATTTTAATTGTATTTTTTAGACATTGTGAATGATCGTAAACTAAAATGTATAGTGTAATTGAACCTTTAATTGAACCCACTAATTTATTCCACTAATTGCGAGGTTCTGAATGAAGCTTAAAAGATACAAATTTCAAAATTTTTAGAGTACTCTGCACTCGTATACTTTTATTTCGAATCTAATAAAGTCGAATATCTCTCTCGACAATAAAATCTAAAGTCGAATCTTCAGTTTTACTTCGCCAATCAATTAATGGTTTTAATTTTACTTTATATTTTAAAGTTTACGATCATTCACAATGTACATAAAATGCAATTAGAATTTATAGAATATCCTAGCAAGGCTTGCAGTAGGCAGATGTATACATAAAGCCTAATAGCTTACTTATAAAATACGTCACTCACTTTCACGCATTTGTACTCTCTGGTGCTAACTGGACGACTCGAAGTTTTAGAATAAAGTGCTTGAAAAAGCCCACTGTGTTGGAGCGAAACGTCGCATAAAAAATGTTTTCCATTATTCAATATTATAAATCCTCATCAAAATAACACACTAAATCACCACAATACACCAAAACACTTTCACTTCACGAGTCTTGATCATCTGCTGATAATGCTAACATGGTTAGCGAAACTCGCGTCCAGTGTAAAAGTAAAAGTGTTTTGGTGTATTGTGGTGATTTAGTGCTTTATTTTGCTGTGTAACACCAAAGGTTCCAACCCCCAACTGTAATATAAAACTTCATACCTAAGAAAGGAGAAAAACTATATTGATAATTATAAAATAATAAACTTTTATATTTCTAACCACCATTTCTATTGACTGATGATAATCAAAGGCCAAAATGATGTTACTCGCAAATTTTCCAATAATTACTGGAAAAAGTAAAAAGTCTGTTAACTTATTCTACTAACTGAAAATTCCTACCACTAATTTTCACGTTCTGGATGCTTACATTGAAGTTAGAGAAACAAACTTCTCTCCGCTATTGTTATGAATGAAGCTTTACTTTGTGAATAGATAGAGATGTTTGAGAAGGGAATTCAACTGATTATCGATTTCGCTCCAGATTATAGAGGTATCGCCAAGACATCCAAGCCAGATAGTTAATATAGGGGAAACCGAGGGAATCCCGCGCACGGGGTAATAAAGCGCACGCCGCTGTAGAAAAAACTGCAACTAGTAATAGACAGGTGTAAGACTGGACGCGTTGCATAAGCCATATATGAAGTTTGCTCAAAAAGTTTGGAATAATTACCGGCAGTCGTTAACCAATAACGAACATTTTAGTGCTAGATGGGTTTTTCATCTATCTTTTCGGCAATTTAAGCGGTTGATAATTAGTAGTTCCTGTGATTATTAAAAGCAGCTTGACTTTATTTCCACTTACCAGTGCACCTATAAGTGTTATCGCAAGCGATCACCAATGAAATATAAGTACTTTTCTTAAAATAAATTTTTAGGTAAAAAAACGGCTCCCGGGGAAATACCGCGCAAAAACAATAACAACCAATAACGCGCTGCGCGGTATTACCCCAAATGTACACTCTTCTTGTTTATTTTTTTATAGCTTGTTTCTTTTAATTTATGATGCCCAGAACATACCAAAAGGCATCAGAAAAAGGCAAATGGTCAGCGGATGCACTTAAAGCTGCCATTAGAAGGAAAAGAGAAGAGACAAAAGGCAGAAAAGAGAAGTAAACATTGTATTGAAAAAAAGAAAACTCTCAACAACTTTAGAAAGTAAAAAAAATCAACAAGAAGCGAAAGCACATTGGCAATATTAAGTTTGATGACGATGATACTGAACCTGAGAGTTATTCTGAAAGCGAGCTTTGTGTTGATGATGACAGACAAAGTTGATCCTGTTCCAACCCATGAAGATGACATCTGTTTAATTTGCGGAGAGTTTGGAAGGGACGAGGTCTGGTATCGGCTTTAATTCCTGCTCAAAGTGGGCCCATGCTGCTTGTAGTGGAAAGGAGAAAGGAAAAATCTACCTTTGTGACTACTGTTGCTAGGTAACAGTTTATTTTTTATATAAATATCTGTGTTAGAATGTGTTTTTTATGTTAATATACAATAATGTATCTTTACTTTTGTTCACACTATCATCTTTTTTATTATTTGTGTTATCTATATTTATGTATAATAAAGTCTTAGTTAAACTGCCTTAAAATACCTCAATGCGTGCCATTCCTCCAGACTATGCGCGGTATTACCGAAAAGCCCGGGTAATACCGCGCAGTCAGACATTTTTATTTTTTTGTGTTAATAGGGTACAACAAAACAAAAATGTTTAATTTTCGATGTTGCAATAGTTTGTATATTGTATCAATACTCCTCATAAAGATCAATACTCCTCATAAACAAAAATTACCTCATAAAAAAATTAACATCAATCTAGGAGCTATTTTGCTTAGGTGCGCGGAATTCCCCCGGCTTCCCCTACTCGTAGCTCAGTAGTTCTAGGATTTAGATAAGTTTACACTTGATAATGGTGATACATCTAACGCAAGCATTGTGTAAATAAAAATATAAAAAGAAAATGGAAGGAAGAAATTCTTTTAGTTTCAGTACTGGATCATTGCCTATCACATTCAAATTATCAGTCCAATAAAAATTATCAATCCAATAAAAATGTTGGAAAGCGTTCGAGTTGCGGTCTTATGCCAGATCCAGACCAAGGCGACAAAAAGTAAACACGATTTTGATACAAAAACAAGACAAACTTGCGACAAGAAATGGAAAATTCTGACAAGACAAATTTGAGACAAATTGTCCACACCGCAAGGGCAAAAGTACAACAAAGTCAAAAGTTTAGTTGTTGCGAATGAGTTTTACTAACCATGTGTGATTTCACTGGTCTTCTACTGTTAGCAGCATACGCCATCCACATTGCGCCGACAACTTGTTGTAAAATATAAAAACAAAACATAGACACTTTGATCTTTAGCTAATCGAGACGGGACATTGAAAAGTCTCTGAAATTTGAAACAAAACAAAAATGTCGCAGAAATGTATTGGATTTGTCGCAATGTTTCTGTCTTGTCGTTGTTTTGTCTGCTTGGTCTGGACCCAGCATTACAGGCAAATAATGAGAATATGCTGTGGAAAAGGTTGGAAAAGGACTTGGATTTAGTTATTAACAACATTAAGATTCAAAAATTTCAAGAGATATGACCAGCAGACTGATTGCAGATTATGTGACCAGGCAAAATAGACTCGTTGTTACAACTCATAATACAAGGATAAGATAAGCGGAAAAAGGTGCATCTCCCGGTTCAACTACATTTGATTATAGTTTAATAAAATTTCTACATAAAAAGTGTCATAATGGTCTGACTACCATTATGGTCCAATCTGGCTACCATTATGGATTTTTTTAAAGGAAACTTCACGTGACAAAGGTAAAAATGATCAAATTTATTCCTTTTTGGATAGATATGTTTAAATATTTTTTTATTAAACGCCTTGAAAGCGTCTTTACTCTCTTTATAAATACCCCATGCTTCACAAAGTTGAACGTTAGTTAAATTTTTTGTAGATTAGTCAGTGGCGGACTAAGCCTGTCGGGGGCCCGGGGCGGCGAAGCTAAATGTGGCCCCCGGTCTGTTCAGATGGTGATATAATGCACATTTTGTAAAAATTGAATGACGTATGGATAATGGTTGACAAAATTCAAGTATTTATACAGGGTGTCCCAGGCTGATCCTGCATTTGAAGTTTCTAGAGAACTGCAATATCTAGATACGGGATTTTATGCATATCATTGTTTCACAACGAGATCTATCGATTAAAATTATTTTCAATATGGCGGCACTTTCGGAAGTTACCGGAAGTTGACAGCAACTTTCTTATTTTAAATGGGTGACCCCATTTTTTATTACACACTTAAATTCTCTGTAAAATTTTATGAATTTTGATATTAAACACTCTATACCTAACGTTAACCGTTTTTGAGAAAAAAAATATTTATAATTTTTGGAGGAAAAAAAACTGCCTGTCAGAAATACGTATATAGCCTAAACGTCAAATTTAGTTATTGCCACAGCCACTCTACCATAAAGAGAAGACATGTGGCTATCTATGTCAAAAATTAAATTGTTCGAATGTCATATAATAATGGCCGCATCTGTCATGGAATTGAGCGATTAAAAATGATCCTTAATCAATTTTTTTTTCAAATGGAAATCCATTTTTTGGAACTCGTGAAAAGGCTTTCGTTTTTAAAATTTGTTATTTTTTGACTATACATGTTCCTGTACCTAAAATAAATCGTTTTTAAGTTATTTAAGATTTAGCTTTAAAGCGTATATTTTTCTTGATTTTAACCAGTAGCCTATTACAGTATATTATCGATCATCATTTCCAAGATAACTTTGCGCTTCTTTTTCCGATCGTACGGTATATTATTAAAATATCAACTATTAGATATCACTAAAGAACGAAAATACGAGATATATTAAATACACTTTTTAAACTTTTAAGCAGCAGTATTTATAATATAGGAAATTCAAATAATTCATTTTCTGACAGATGGAAATAAATTGTCTGACTTTTTGACACTTAATGTCAAAGGAAGCTAGATAAAATCAAGAAAAATATACGTTTTCAAACCTTAAATAACTTAAAAACGATTTATTTTAGGTATAGGAATATGTCTAGTTAAAACATAACGAATTGAAAAACCTTTCCACCAGTGAAATAAAAAAAGTGGGTTTCCATTTGAAAAAAAAAATTATTTATGATAATTTTTTAATCACTCAATTCCATGACAGGTACCGCCATTATTATATGACATTTGAACAATTTAATTTTTGAAATAGATAGCCACATGTCTTTTCTTTATGTTACAGGGGCTGTGAGAATCACTAAATTTGACTTGACAGGCTGTACACATTTTTTTGACAGGTAGTTTTTTTCGTTCAAAAATTTTAAATACATTTTTCTTAAAAATGCTTTCAGGGAAATACCGCGACAAAATATCGCGATTTTGTAAGTCCTCCAAGATCCGAGGGGCCCCTTCGCTGTCTCAGACCCGTGGCCCCCGTTATACTAAATACTTCACTGCTCATCATCGGTAAAGAAGCTAGAATACAAGTTATGCTGTGCATTGGTTGTAATTTAAAATGTTTATTCAGTAAAAATAAATAATGAAACCATTAAAAAATAACTTAAAAGCTAAAATAAATAAATTCAGTCTCAAAATATATAAAAAATAATAGTTATTCGATATTTTAAACAAAGAAAATTACCCCTTGATTTAATTTCCTAAATAGAAAATGCCATTGACAATTACTGAGGCCTGATAAATTATAATTAAGTAAATATCTGCTTCCATTATATATATTTCCATTTATACTGTTTATAGTTGGCGTATATATTGGCCTTGTTTGGAGGACTAAGGCCCCCCCCCTTAGTCCTCCACTTAGATTAGTCCACATCAAAAATAAAACTTGCCGTAGTGATAGCCAATATTTTGATAGAAGACTTAACTGTCTATAAAAATACCCTATTCTTTACGAAGTTAGAAGATAGTTATATAACTTTTTTAATGACTAGTTCATATCAAATAGAAAAATTGCCATAAGAGCCGATATCTTAAAAAGAGACTTCCCGTGAAAAGGAAAGTGGTAAAATTTCTCTAACATAAAATATGTATTTCGATATGAAACACTTTGAAAACAACTGTCTATAAACTACACATCCCACGATGCTCTTTAATAGTTGCTACACGTCAAATTTATGTAAAACGGACGAGATTCTACCGCGCGACGTATCACATTAATTAAGGAACTTGTTACGACATCAAACGCATCAGCTTCATCACACTCACCGTTCCAGAAACGGGACTGATCGACATCTGGAACCGCCAAATCGTTCCGTTCCCCTGCGTCGTCGTGTACTTCCTGCCCCGCTAATTGGCGATCGCGAGGCCCAATTATAGCATTAGTAGTCGATAAGTCACGGTGTAGAGGCTCCCAAAAAATAAATAAACTGTGCGTAAGTCATCGAGCCGCGTCTTTTCCGAAACGATTAAGGACAAATTTTCGCTCTTAAATCACGAAAAACGGTTTTATTTTGGGCGAGAACGGTGCCGATTTACCGCCCCATCTGCCCGTAAATTATAATGGAGATGACTTACAGGCGTATGAAATTGCTGGATATTTTTAAACGGTGTCGTGGAACAGGGTTGGAATAAATTCTATTTGCAAACATGTCTGGTAGAGTGGGAAAGCCTAATATAATACACGTTTTTTGACGTATTTACCATTTACTTCCTAAATAGAAGATAGATAAATTTAAATAAGTTAAACACAGTTGCGTGAGAAAGAATAACACATTTGAGGTCAAAAATTAAATAAATTTTTATTGTATAAACGAGATTTACCCAGGTCAAATTAGTTAAAAAAAGGCCCATAAAAACAGAACAATGTTCGACTGCAAGGTCTGCTAGTAATCATTATTAACCTTAAAGTATCACTACACTATTTATTTAAATGAAAAACTCGTAATACGAAACTAAAGTGTCAAAACAAATGACAATGTCAGGAAATAAATAAATAAATGCGGCAACTTGACATTTTTTATAGCAGAGCTACCACCTGAATCCCCAGCGCGAAATTTAAATCCCTGTTAGTCAGTCCGGCGTCGAATATATCCATGGTTGGCAACAATGAATAAAAGTTTAATTTATATTAAATATGCTTATAGTTTGTATCTGTATATAGAGATATATAAAATATACTATTCCTAATGATTTGCATATATGATAACAGATATGCGACAAAGTTGCAAGGCGCAAAAAGATATTTCCGTTCAGTAATTACATAGTCATCGCTACTAACCTGCACTGATTGCTATTGATAAATAATCAGTTATTAGGATTAACTTAAATTAATTAAATATGTATGAAGAAATAAGATATCTTCTTTGATTGATATTGTCTATAATGTTGAAAATTTACACCACCAACGTCTCGACTTGTAGATATCAAAAAAAGCTACTACTAAAATTCAAGTTGAAATCGTGTTAAATGCAATGGCGCATAAAGAAATCGTTGTACCGTTAAATCAGCGAAAATCTTTGATTTTCCTCGGTCCTAAATAGTGAATATTTGAGATACATTCCTCCTTTGAGATATACAGAATCATTCCCAAGCAGCATTTGGACGTCGGGACAACGTTGTGTCACGCGACCAAACGTCGGGGCGCAATGTCGGCACAACCTCGTGCCAACCCTAGTCTGCACTAGTTTGGAGAATAATTTTTGGGTCGAAACGACGTTGGATACCGACGTTGGCTAGAAGCCTAATTTAGTACAAACTGCAACGTTGTTTAAAATCCTAATTCACAAAAATACAAAACTAATATGGCGTCTAAGTCGCGTTTTATCCTAAATTGGGATAATTATAGTAAAAATTTATTATATTATTTATTATTTTTTTTTTCACTCTTGGCTTTAGGTCGTTGGGGTTGCAAAGATGTTTCTAGATTTTGTTCATTATTTTTTTATTTTGTGACGACGTTTCGACAGTATGTCTTTTTCAAGCCTCTTGGACGTAGATTCTTACAGAGTTAAAATTTGTTAAACTGGACAACACAATAACACATATTAACTATTGTTTTTAATTGTTTTTGGACATTACACTACTATATAGAGCACGTACGTATTTGTTTCAAAACCTAATTCACAAAAGAACAAAACTAATATGGCGTCTAAGTCGCGTTTTATCCTAAATTGGGATAAAAATAAAAAAAAATTATTTTTATGATTTAGTTAGAGACATATGTCAGATGGCAGTGAAGGAAAACAAAACAAAAGTATTTAAGTGTGGAGGATGTTTGAAGATCATAATTATTGAAACACTTTAACCGACTCTGTAACTCGTTACCCAAGGCATAAAAGTTTATTGATAAATGTATTGTTTCTACTTTGAAAAATACTAATGGGCCTTAAAATTAAAGAAGTTTTAAAAATTTTCTTGATTTTTTTTATAGTAAAATGAGAATAATTTATTCGCAGTCGAAAAAATTGTTTCCGCGTGTTTTTTAGGGTCAAATATTTCAAGTTAATGTATTCAAAAAGCAGGAATTGCTATTTTAGGAACGAAACATTTTCTTATTTAACAACATGGCGGCTTTCACTTTGTTGTTTTGGAGATTAAGATGGAGTAGTTCGAGTAGTCGCATACTGGACTAATAAAGTCGCAGTTCGGCCTTAACAGGTAGTATACTAGTCGCAAGATTGCCTAATTTAGTCATCCTAGAGTCTAGCTTGTGCCGCCCTCTATAATCTAAATAAACGAAGGAGCGGATAAACTATCGGTAATATATGTCGATGTATATTTAAATTTAGTTTTATATGTACATTTCTTATGTCCCATTTTAATTAAGTTTTTTTTATAAAAACAAAAACAGCACTGAACTGTCTGACTGAACAGAACAATGAAGTGAAAATTTAAGATTTAAGGTTATGGTTCAATACAGTTGCAAAAAGGTAGTGACTCGACGTCCTACCAACGTAAGAATAAGGAAATCTAAACAACGTTGGAATTAGTAAAACAGACGACGAATAGGTCCTGAAACTGAAGTCGGAAAACTCTATATTGTCCAACGTTGTAACTACGTTGTCCGAATCACCTAAAGATCACTTAAGCAAAAAAGGTTACAAGACAACGTTTATTCGACGTCGCAGAAGATTCTACTTTGCTGTAGTACTAGTCCAACGTCGGCACAACGTTATAAAAACGTTTAAATTTATTTTAATACCTAAGGTAGGGAGCTAACTATTTTTTGTAACTAATCCAACGTTGTGTTTAGTAAACATGTGGTCGCAAGTCGTGAACATGCTACTTGGGTTCAGATTACCTGAACAAGCCCAACCTGTACTGTACCAAGGAAGTCTTTGCTGCAGACTCTGCGATAAAGATCTTGAAACAGTATAGCACATAATATGTCACTGCGAGGCTTTAGATCGCAAGCGACACTTTCTATTTAGGAAAGCTAGGCTAGAACCGGAGAAACTATGCTCCCATCCTATCAAGGACCTGCATAAGTTGGTGAAGGGTACAGGGATAGGAGAATGGGTGCAGATATAGAAAGGGAACAACTACAGACTATAGACCTCACAGGTCACAGTGTTTCCGGCAAAAGACGTTGTTATTGGGACGCCCTTTGTTATTGAAAAAATGCATTTTAAGGAAAAATAACTATAAAACATATTTTCTCTTTCTTTACATCTATTTTTAAATCTGTACCGCCTCCAATTTTATCTGGATGAATATGTCTCTGATCCGTACCGACACGTACTTAGCCCAGTCATATTTTGCGATCGGATTTCAACAGAGCCAACGTTAAAACGGAGATCTCCGTCGTCCTCCCGCTGTTTTACATTCATTAAACGGCAATAAATCAAAACAATGTAGTTGTAGTTCGACATTGAGTACGTTACTTTTACGATCTCGATTATTGATCAAGTTGGCATCGTAAATAAATAGTCGCCGGCTCGTAAATGCCGGTCGGTCGAAGGCTTTTATTACGACGAGATCCGTTTGATACTGATTTAACGTAAAAAAAACAGCGGTACTGTGATTTTTTAAAAAATTAGAGTATTTGGGTGATTTTATTCTGTGATTTTTTATGTCTTGAATATTAATTGGGTTACAGTGGTCGTATATTATCAATCTGTTAATGAAATTGTTCTATCAAAACAATATGTAGAATGTGTGGGAGGAGAGAAGTTAATCACTGTGTCCTTACATATATCTATTGTGTCCCCTTTCTTGAAATATAACTCATCATAGAGTCTCGGGGCTTTGACAAAAGCCGGTATCGGAGACTTTTTTACAGAGGCTATAGTTCTCCATCTCCGATATCAGTAGTACACTGTAAAAAAAAATGAGTGAAATTTCACTCAGATTTCATTCAATACTTTCTCAATTTCTGTCCACACCCGTTTGAGTGAAATTTTCACTCTACAGAACTGAGTGAATCTTCAATTCTCAGAGTGACAAGCACTGAGTGTTTTCACTCAATCGGGACTGGACGAAAGACTCCTTTTTTACTCATTATCGTTCACATTGAGCAGGATTTTGATCGATTTTGATAATTTATTCACTTTAAAATGAGTGAACTCACTAAGTGTTGAGTTCAAATACACTTTTACTCAAATTTGTGTTACACTTAACTCGATTAGTACTCATATCTGAGTATTAATTTCATTCAGTATTGAGAAATATATTCTAAATTATTTTTTTAAAACCTATATGTAACCTAACTTGTTATTTTATAACAGGTGGGCAGGTGCCTTTCAAAGGTAAGTTTCAGTTTAGGACATGGTCTCGAACATGTCCATTTCCTAAAATTCACCGTTGGGAGGCATCTGTTCACTTGTAATAAAATAACAAATTAGCTTATATATAGCTTTTAAAAAAATAATTTCAAATATTTCGTTTTTTTTTAACAAACCAAATGAGAGACTGTAGAACCTTCAAAAATATTTTTATTTGTCATTTTTATTTGACAAAAACAAATAAAACCAAATATAACACTATTGTTATAATATCAAAAACATTTTAAATAGTTTTCAACCCTTTTTGGAAAAAATACAGGAACTTTTTAAGCTAGACGTCTAGAATCTCAGTTTGAAAATCATTCTAATTATTAACCTGGGTTATTGTTTTTTTGGGTTGTTTACGTTTACGTATGTCTCTGGTATTCGTATTCGCTTCACCACGCCACGCGGCCACAGTCACACTTTACATCACACTTTACACACACACTATGGGCTTCTAACCTTATTGGCACCTTCGAAGGGACAAGCCAACCTACAACTCGAACAGATAATTAAAAACTGAGGAACAGGGAATAGCTAATTCGGTATCGAAGAAGCGTGTATGACGTATGATTAGTAATGAGCGAAAATACTCTAAACTGGGAGCAGGGCCGGCGGAAGGGCCGGGCGACCCGGGCAGCCGCCCGGGGCGCCGGATACGAGGGGCGCCGCGACGTCAACTAATATATTTAAAAACACTAATCTAAACAAATAGTAACGAATAACCAGATTAATAATTAATCGGTACTATCAATTTCCACATTAAAATATAAGCAGTTACCACACCACATACGGGAGAATACCTGACTAAACATTAGAAACACTACTATATCCTAGATGTATCCCGAGATGTATCATATTAAAAGTTTACTGAAATTATGCTCAAAAAATCCTTAGCACGAAGGCTTTGGGATAGTTCTGATTTATTCTATTCTATACGTTTTTTGGGTGCTCTATTCGAAACTGGAATTTGCAAATTCATTTTCGTGGAAGAATCTTGTTTATTTTTTCAGATGAAAAAACGAGATTTGGTATGTTATATTATGTATACGACCTAAATTAGGATTAATTGACGCATTCAGTTGTTTTTGGTCGCATCTTGTTTTGCAAATGTTCCGGAAATTACTACAACTTTTGATTTTTAAATGGCACCCTCGGTATGCACCATTTTTAAATGGCACTCTACTTTATGCGATAAAACATGACACTCTGATTAGAATGACATATCATATGCCAACTTTTGACATTTTAGCATATGGTTTATTTGACATTGTAACATGCGGTTCATAACGGCAAAATTTTTTTAACAATTTGACTAGAAATACCAAGTGTGTGGTATCAAATTATTCATAAAAAAATGCTTTTCCAAATATGCTAATGAGCTACTCTTGTTCCATTTAAAAAAAATGAGATATGATTAAAAGTACGATTTGAGTATCTTTTAACCGGCCAGAACAAGACACGAAAAACATTAGACGATTTAATCTATTTTTCCAAGGCTACTTGTTTAAATTAATAAATTAGAGTTTTTAACACAGCCATGGTACTCTAAATTGAAATTTAAAATACGAATTTTTTAAGCAAAAATGTCTAAAGTATCATATGTATTCCTATTATGTAGATATATGATATGTATATATTCCTATTATGTAGGCATATGATATGTATATTCCTATTATGTAGGTATATCTATTCAGAGTAACATTTTCTATCGAATAAAGTAGGGTGCCATTTAAAAATCAAAAGTTTTAGTCATTTTCAGTGAAACAGGGAGTAACCTAAAATAATGAATACGTCAATCAAACCTGATTATGTCATATAATAAATCTCGTTTTTTTCATCTGAAAAAGTTATAGGAGTGAGCCACTTTCGAGACGCACCCGGTGTAGAAAAAAAACAACCGCAGACTAAGGCTGAACGAAAAGAAGAATTTTGAAGTATCTTTAAGTGAAAATTTATTGTTAAAGTAGCATAAATATGCTTAGTTGTAGTTAAAGTGTAGTATTGAAGGGAAGAGAGAGTTATAATAACTTAGGGGGTGGGGGGGCAGGTAGGGTACTCGCCCGGTCTAAATATTTTCCTTCCGCCGGCCCTGACTGGGAGATTTCACTCAAATTTTGTGTTAAACTATAACATGAATTTTTAAGTGAATTTTTCTATTCCATTACTCAAAGATAGGTGTTATAACTCGGACACGAGCTTATTTAGTCGCTATTAATTTAATAGAGATCATATTTGAGTAAAATGATGAATTTACTGTATTTTAGATGAAAATGTACTCAATTATTTAACTCAAAAAATTCACTCCCTGAGAAATATATGTTCATTCAGGCTGATTTTTTACAGTGTACCAAAGTTTATGGCTTACATGAATGGTTTCCGTCTCGAAGCACTCGTTGATGAGATATTTTGGCTCCCATTTTTCTCACAGAATCTGCATTCACCGTTGTTTCTTAGCTTCAATTCACTGAGGTGTTTATTGAGCAGACAGTGTCCTGTTAAAAACTCTTTGATAATCCGAAGACTGTTCAATCAAGGAAAATCTTGGATTTTTCTCGGTCATAGGTTCTGAGAATTTTTTTCGAGTGCCTTAGACCGTTGGGTTTTCCAGGTTACTGAATTCTTGCAGTCTTACAGGTTCTTGAGTTCCGCTTTAAGTTGATTTCCACTTGACATGATAAAAACAATATACTCATACATTCCCTCACGAATAATATTTTATTTTTATTTTTATAATTCAAATAATTGTAGTTGACAAAAATGTTGACCTATGTGGTTTTCCCCAGGGTTTTCCCCATTCCATATGTGGGGGGGGGGGTGAACTTAATCTACTACCTAAGTTACCATATGTTTTTAACTAAAAATTTTAAGAAACTTCCAAAATTTTTATCGTAAAATACCATATTTTCAAAAAAGTTTTTTTGGCAAAAAATACCCCTGTGTTTCTCTGGTCGAAATATACCACCCCTAAAAATATTTACACTTATTTGATAGTCACCACGTATAAAAGGCACATTAGAAAAGATCAGATACAGAATGTATGGGCTAACGAACATAAAAAACATATACAGAGAGTTTTCTTGAAGAAATAAATCATAGGTAAAAGCGTAAATTTAAAAAAATCCGTTTTTATGTCTAACAATAATAACATCTTTAGTAAAACATATGCCCTGCTACCCTGGTTAATTTCTCCACTGTTCTAGAGATAAGGTATGTTTTGTGGCAGTTCTGTACTGCTTTTGTGGCGCCGCAGAAATGTTCTGGACATATACCGAGTGCGTCTCAAAAGTGGTTCATCTCTATAACTATTATTTTTTCAAATAAAAAAACCAGATTTGGTACGTTGGTTAATTTGGTTGTTTTTTTTTGGTATATGACATAAATTAGGATTGATTGAGGTATTCAATTATTTTCGGCCACTTCCTCTTTCACCGGAAATGACTATAACTTTTAATTTTTAAATGGCACCTGAGTATTTTTTTACTTTATTCGATAGAAAATCACACTTTGAAGAAAATGACACATCATATGTCAACTTCTGACATTTTCGTTTAAATCAAAATTGTATTTTAAATTTCAATCTAGAGTGCCATGGCTGTATTAAAATACTAATTTTTAATCAAAGAGCCAAATGTTCTAGCCGGTTAAAAGATGCCCAAATCGAATTTTTAATAATATCTCAATTTTTTCAAAAGGAACGAGGGTGGCTCATTAGCATATTTGGAACAAGCATTTTTTTTACGAATAATTTGGTACCAACCACTTTGTATTTCGAATCAAATTGTCGTTAAGAATCGCATGTTGCAATTTCAAATAAACCATATTCGAAAGTGTCAAATGTTGACCTATGATATGTCGTTTTATTCAGAGTGTCATTTCCTACTGAATAAAGTAACAAAATACCGAGGGTGCCATTTAAAAATAAAAAGCTATAGTCATTTCCGGTAAAACAGGAAGTGACCAAAAACAATTGAATACGTCAATCAATCCTAATTTATATCATAAACTAAAACACCAAATTTCATTTTTTATCTAAAAAAAATAAAAAAGTTATAGGGGTGAGCCACTTTTGAGACGCACCCGGTATTTCGATCTTAGATAATTAAATTCTAAGGCTATAAAGGAATATTTAGATATTATTTCACACCACTGCCTAACCACTGGCTTATAAATTGATGACGGACAAAGAGCTTCTTCTTCAGACGCGGCTACTCTACCAACCTTTGGCCCAGCTTCTGCGACAACTTTTTGTCACGACGGTCGACCGGCCCTCCAAACAAACCAACAAAAACGATCCTCGACCGCTACAAGAACCGAAACGACAGATAGAACGAAACCTTCTCGTCTTTTCCGCGAAATCCTCGATCGGGGGGGACCAATGGTCGAGTCCCAGTCCCGCTGCTTTGTCTCCCGCTTGCGAATGGGGCCACACAGGCCGCAGCCCGATCGATATGGTCGACGACGATGGCTCTCAGTTTCGGATCTTCCAGTGCCGATCTTAATTTGTTGTTAGAGCGCCGTTAGTCGATGTGGGTGGGTGGTTTGGTTGGGCATAGATCAAAGGTAGGAAATGCGAAAAAACAGACTGGGAAAGAATGGGAGGTAATCGTGAAATTGGAGCTTGTTAATGAGGTTAAGCTCTGATTCAAAATAATTTCAAACCTCAAAATCATTCCAATTCACATTTTATTTTTGCGATATTAACAGTCTAAAAATACATAATAAATTGTCTGCTTAATTAATGGTGGTTAAATGTCAGATCCTCAGCAGGATTCATCTCAATTTAAAGAAAAATATTTATTTATCTAAATAGAACAACCAACGAGAAGTCACCTCAAGGAAGGCTATGGCAAACCATTTGAATATCTTTAAAAATGACCTAAAAAATAGATGCTTTCGAAATGTAGGCCTACAGAAGAATGCTGCGAATTTCATACACAGAACATCGGACCAACGTATCAATTCTAAGGCAGTTGAAAGTTAACACAAGACTTTCAACCAAAATAAACCAGTCATACCTTAGGTACTTCGGACACATTTTGAGAAGAACAAATGGACTAGAAAAAATCATAATCCAAGGGAAGATTAATGGCAAACGACCAAGAGGAAGATCTCCCACGCGCTGGGTGGACCAAACCAAAGAAATTATTGGTCACGGCCTGCAAGAGGCTTCTATAGCCGCTCAAGCTAGAGATGGATGGAGAACAACAATCCGAGCAATTGAGACATGATGTCACCATACTCTTTCGAGAGTTAACGGACGAGAAGAAGAAGAGAAAAAGGTCCTGTAGCCGTTTCGGAAAGCAATATAACATACGAACATCCTTCAAAACACAAAATACATTTAGATCCATTTTAATTCACACTAAACCAATGAATGCTGAAGAAGATTGTTTAAGAAAGAGCGATTGTCGCAAATCTAAGATTTGTCAGCATTCATGAGACACAAACGGGTCACATGAATTAAAAACAAATAAAAAATAATCATATACAGAAAATTTGAGGCTTTTTGATTTTACCTTGTAAGTAGGTAATTGTTATTAGGGAGTAATTGTTAATTTTGAAGTTTAACATGATATAATGTCATTTTAACTGAACTTCAGCGGTTTTTATATAGACGTATCTGTTGAAAAAACTAAAGCGTTCTTGAATAGTTGTATTTAGATATTTTAAATAGTTTCCGATATACTTCCCGAAACGTTAAGCATTTTTTTTGTTCATTAGGCAAATTTGTTTATTAGTAAATCACTGCTGACCAGTTCAACCAGGTCTCCGTTGGATTAACGCAGCAATGTTTACAAAAAATAACTATTCTATTTTGTAGGTTTTCTTACAGTACAAGTGGCGAAATACCCATAGGATTTTTGAAGAAATGAATCCGCCACAAAGGTATAGATATTTTTTTCTCCTTGAATATATTTTCCTCGTACAACACCTCAAATACTACAGTTCAGATTCTAAGAAAAATGTAGGTTCCGTGTACTTCAGAAAAACTGATATCATACATCTCAAGTAATGAGTGGCGCAATAATTGAGGCAGCCGGCGGTAACTCGGGAGCCGTTAATAATGATTAGATTTAAAATATATATTTATAGGTAAATCTGTCAGAGAAATCGCTGTAAATGATTTCCAAGTTCGCGAGCTTTATGCAACTCGAATGTAAGCAATATTGTCAAAAATAAAGTAATGAGAAGAGTTCAGAAAATTTGCATTGAAATGTTGGTTTTCTCTTTTTTGGGTAAACTGATTTTAGTCAAATTGGTGTCGAAAAAAACTCTTTTTTTCTACTTATGGAGGCAAAAATTACCATAAGGACCGTAATAACCGATGTTGTAACTAGATGGCCTTTATTCAAAAGAAAAGCCTTCTGGGCAATCCAGAAGTTCAGTGTGTCAATAAACATTGCTCATTCGCACCGGTTCAAGGCCAGATAAGACAGGATATCTCGTAATTAAGAGTTGATTGAGACACTAGCCAAGTCGATAATACATTGAGAATTAGGCCAAAAATCGCGCAAGGACAAGCCAAGGACCGCGGTTCTGATTTCGCGTAAACAAAGTAGGTCCCGTTCAGATTAGCTTTAGCAGCAAAGAGCAGACGTTAACTGAAAATACTTTGCTTTAGTAGTCGGGATTTTTCGTTTTTAAAGGAGCTTATTTTATTTTAATAAAATACGCTTCTTTAATTTTCAGTCTTAAATTGGCAATTTGATTGGAAAATGAGAATACAAAACAGGCTAGACGCTACACAACCACGATAACAAACAATCTTTAGAAGCGGCTTCGGCACAATTGATCACATACATACACTAAGAGAAACTATTAGCCGAACAAAAGAATATGAACTTCCACTAGCCATAGCTTTCATCGACTTTGAGAAGGCTTTCTAATCGATATATCCTAAAGCAATAATAGAAGCCCTAGCGAAACAATGTATTAACATGCCTTATATAGAAACTGTCGCCAGTATATACAAAGAAGCCAAAGCAAGAGTATAATGATATATAAAACAACCCTAGAGTTCCCAACTGGCAAATGAGTACGACAGGGAGATGCGATATCCCCAAAGCTGTGTTAAAGCAACACTAGAAGAAATCTTCCGTCAACTGGACCGGACCAACAAGGGATTAAAAATAGATGCAGAATATCATAACCATCCAAGATTCGCTGATAACATAGTCCTAATTGCCAATAGTCCTGAAGAACTACAAGCACAAATTAACGAACCAAATACAGCTAGCAATAAAGTGGGTCTCAAAATTAATTTAGTAAAAACTAAAGTAATGTACAATGAACCATTGGAATGAAAAGACATTTTAATAATTAACACAACATTAGAAATAGTAGAAAAACATATATATTTGGGACAACTAATACACAACTCGGGATCTCTACTACCAGAAATTAACAGAAGAATTAAGTTAGCATGGAGTACATATGGAAGAAACTCATTCATATTTAGATCTAGAATGCCACTTTATCTAAAGCAGAAAACATTCGACCAATGTATGAGAAACCTGGACACTTAAAACGGACATTATAAGGAAACTGCAGGTCGCACAATGCTCAATGGAATGAAATATACTGAGAATAACCAAGAAAGACTGAAAAAGAATAAAGTGGATACAACAAAAGACCCAGGTAATAGATTTCATCCGCAGAATCAAATCCCTCAAGTGACAATGGGCAGGATACTTGGCCAGAAGGAAGGATAACAGATGGAGCACAAAAATTACAGCATGATACCCACCAGGAATTAAGAGACCTAGAAGAGCAAACTTGAGATGGGACCGTGATATTAAAAAAATAGGTGGAATAACTTGGGCCCGCGTAGCCAACAATAGATAGTTAATTATATTTCGAAGGCTGTACACAAGTATTGAACCATGGTCTACCATTATTCACCAAGAAAATATATTATTTTATATATTTTGTGTATCATTACAGTTTTGTAAATTGCAAATAAAGAAATTGTAAATTAATAAATCCTCAAATCACCGTAAATAAAGTTGAAGACGGGGTATTTGAATTATTATATTTATCTCGAAACGGTCCCGAAATAAATATCGCGCTGGTGCGGGCTTGGCTCGGCGGCGCCGCGTCTCTACAACTGGAATTGCGGCAATTAAAGTATCAGAAGGCAATTATAAGCATTGGAAATCGTGTCGAGCAGTAAAAGCGAGCGCGAAACAAGCGATATTATCATATTATTGCCGTTGGACACGCGTCGATCGCCTTCAGATGCGCCTTTCCATATGAATTTTAATCGGCCGTTTCGGTTTCTGCGGAAACTCAAACGGTTTAACACCGATAATGGTATATGAATGCTATATATACAAGAAATTATCGATATCGAAGATTATGAACAATTTGTCTATAGGTGGCGGTATATTAAGAAAAGTTACCAAAAAAAAACATTAAAATGTATGCAAAGTTATTTATTGCACACTAGTTAAACAACCACCGGCAGTATTATTATTTTATACAAAAAAATACCGGCGACATGGTATTTCTCTATCTGTAAATGCCGGAGGTAAATTGAGTTAATTTGTCGTTGATGGCGGTATGACCTTAACCTGGTACAAATAATGTCAAATGCTGGTACAAACGCTTAACCTGGTTGGTAAACACTGTCCAACGGCTGCATGTTGTAGTTTAACCAGCAAATACCGTACCGAGAAAAACAAAAAAAGATAGTGAGATCCAAGCAATCAAAACACGCTTACAACGTTTCATTTGATTGCTAATGCTATAGCTATCTAGACATTAACCTTCTAGTTCTTCCGACCGCCAAGTCATTATTGTTAAGTGTTTTCAGTCCCTCCATTCTGGCTTTTCACTTCATCATGACCAACTATGGTTTCCATTTAAAAATATATATATAAATATGTTACGTTATGTTATGTTTTACTCCAGCCTAAATAACCATCATTCTACAGCAACAATTTTCTGTGATTTTTCTAAGCCGCTGTGTAAATCATAAGATCCTAATTAATAAACTGCAGCACTATGGGTTCAGGAGAACACCTCTTGAATGGTTTAAGTCGTATCTGAGCAACAGAAGTCAATTTGGATGGTGGGTGGATACCACGTTGTCTTCTAGCAAGCCAATAGAATGTCGAGTACCTCAAGGCTCAGTATTAGGCCCTATTTTGTTTCTTCTTTTTATTAACGACATTGCTAACATAAACATCAATGGTAAAATATGTCTTTTTGCGGACGACACTAGCTTCACTTGGAGCAACAAGGACGCCACGGCTCTAACATACATCATTCCATGTCTTTTCGACATCCTCTTCCCGTACAGGTACCTCTACCATTTCTAGTTCTTTTTCGATCTTAGAACTGATTCTAGAACTCTTTCTTTTTCTCGGGGTTGTTCAATAGTGCGATGTCTATTTTCTTTGGCGTTTTTTCTCTTTTAACTCTCAAGAATCTCTTGAGCCTAAAGTCCAGCACGACAGGGTTGTGGTCACTGCCGATGTCTGCTCCAGGGTAGGTTCTTGTTGACTTCATATACCTTTTGAAGCTTAGGCCGAGCAAAATGAAATCAATCTGATCTGATCTGAGGCAGCACAGTCATAACATTATATCAAATGACTTAATCACTATTAAATCTTGGTGCGATTCGAACCTCCTGAGTCTCAACATTTCTAAAACTAAAGCTTTGTCGTATAAAAACTCGCTGCAGCCTTTTGTACTTAACAACCCCACCATTGACGTCGTAAAATCTGTAAAATTCTTAGGGCTTGTTGTAGACAATTCTGTAAAATGGGACATGCCTTGTCGATATTAACTCTTCCTTCCTTATTTATTTTTTTTTTCTCAAGAAAGGCCATCTTACACTTATCCACTCAGGACCGCGGAGCAAGATCTTTATCTACCTACCCCACGCTCAGAGTTAATTAAAAGTTCAATATTATACTCGAAACTCGAAAAGCAAAAAAAAACCAAACCATAACATCATTTTCTTCATTTCGCAAAGCATTTATTTACTAGACAAGGCTTTATCGCCGTAAATTAATTATATTTTGATAATCGAATTTTTGATCTTGTAAACACTGGTTTAATATTTGCTATTACTATATTTACTTACTAAATATTTTTGAATCTTATTTTTATTTTTTTATTCTTTGACATTGTAGACATTTATAAATGTTTATTTTAAACAATAAGACTGACAATGTAATTTGTATACTTATTTTGTATTCTCTTTGGTTTGTTTACTACTATGGTTTCTTTGTCTACAAATTGTATTTTTTTTGACAATAAAGGAATTTATTTATTTATTTATTTATGTTCGTGTCATATATCAAAAATGGCAGGCTGTAAAAAAACGGAGAACAAACACAGTCTCGTTAAGGATGTGATTCTCTACAACTTTTATCTGAAAACTTTTTGTCTAAAATATATTCTAATAAAATTAGGGAACAATTTTAAAATAGACGAAATATGTTTTTTTGAAGGATATCTAATAACCTTAAAGTAATATAATAACTAATAACACGTTTTTGTATTACCTAACCACAAAATATAAAAAATATCCTATGCAATAATTATTGTTTAATTCTGCAAAACCAAGAATTTCGAAAGAAATTCCTTGTTTCTAACTAAAAAACTAATCCATCGGCATTTTTCGTGAGTCCATCGTTACCGTTCAGACGTTCCCAGGCTGTTTCGCATTGAAGCAGATTTCCCAATAATCCGACATTTTCCGTTCCTTTCCATTCTATGACGGATTAGGCAAATATTCCTCCGATGGATTCCGTCGGTCGAGTCGAGACGGACGTGACACGAACCTGGCCAGATTATTATTGATTTACGCAGTTCGACGGGACCGGTATTGCCATTTATTACCGCTGATGCAAGCTGTTGCAATGGAGATCGTTTGGTCTGCCTGAATGCGGGAGAAGAACAATTTTAAAGGAATCAGTAGCGTACAAAATAATAATGATACTAGTCCAGTCAAATTAGACAAATAGATCTTTACACGATTATATGAAAAATTTTTCTAAATTTTAAAAATGTTTTAAACTGTTCCTCCAAATTTGGGCTGATATGTGTCAAAAGTCCACGAAGATAGATAGTGATCTCTATGAGAAGGGATGGGATAACTCGGTATTTTGCAAAAAGACTAAAACGGCGGCATTTTTAACAAAAGAAGGATATTTTACTAATGACGACTAGTCAGATTGCACTAAACATTTTACGCGAGATTGGTATAACTAACCTAAATTTATCCAACCACATCTAAATTTCTTCTATATTTAACGAACTTATCTTTCAAATTTTGGAAATAAAGGCAAAAGTGATAATTCTGTTAAATAGAGCATGGTTAAGGATGATTATTATAAATATCTAAATTCATTTTATTCTAAAAGAAAGCAAAGTTCCACAAAGAAGCAGTCCTGTACACAGAATCGAATTTCAGAGTATAATAATTAAATGAGATATTAAAACCTTAATAATATATTTTAAAAATCTTGATAGGTATAACCTTGATTATTAAAACCTTAGTAGGTTTTAATATATTTTGTATTTAAAATTATTTTATTCATAATTAAAATTTATGAAATAGTATTCAAGTTATTTTCGTCTAAATATAATAAAATTTTGACATAAATAACTATTTTTTGTATAGGAAAATATGGGGTATTTTTAAAAGCGTAAATTGTTCAATATAGTTACAAATTAGTGATCGTTATTAACATGCATTTGTCATTTTTTATGGACAAATTTTAGGATATATGGATTCTTTAAAGGAGTTTCTGAAAAAATAGAAATTAGAGCATATATTTGTATATATTTGAAGGTAAGAGACATTTACCTAATGCACCTGTTTAGATAATGCATGCATGACTATAGATAGAATAAGAATATAGGTATCGAATTTTTTATGCAAATAATTACAAAAATTTTAGAATTTCAAGTCGTCGTATTAAAAAATTCATAATGTGGCCAAAGCTTATAATTTTAATACTTTATTTGCTTTACTTTGATTAATCGTGATGTAACATTTTTTTGTAATTTGTAGAGTGATGAACCACCCCAAAAAATACCAAGGAGTGAAGAAGCAGAAATAACTACTATCGAGGAAAATAATATCACTTTACTTACTACAGACCAGGAAAACCTAAATTTATCAGAAAATAATATACCTCGTAATATGCCTGTATACGATGTATAGACTTCTCTTAGATCAAAATAAATTTTAGTTGAGTCAATAATATTCGCTATTGGTTTAAGAAAAGTGTCTCTTTAATCAAGAAATGGTCCCTTTTCAATCAAGATTTTTTGCATGAATCAAAGAGACTATTGTTCTTGTAGCAAGAACTTCTTTCCATATTTATTTTGGGTCAAGAGTGAAATACTTTGGACAGATAGATTCTTCTATTCTCTAAAGAAATTTTTTAAAGCTTATGAAAAAATAGTTAATGCTTTGGACACAGAAACGTCGTTCTTGGCCCTATTGAAAAGCGCCAATCTTTTGTGTCAAAGTCATATTCATTTCGACTGAGAGATCCTTTCTTTCAGTGTTGGAGTGACATTGTCATTAATATTGAAATTTTATACGTTTCATTTCGAACCTAGTAATTTTAAGATTTAGATTATTCCATAACTATGTATGTGTGAATCTTACAGCCACTGAGCTTAAATACTAAAACAAGCCATCCTTGGCATACTTGGGCGCAGTCAAGTGTGAGAATAATGTTCACTGAGAATGCCAGCATAGGTACGTTTTGCGTTTCCCGAGTTCCTTTCCTTTATTAAACTTATATAATATACTCCCTTGTTTAATGCTGTACATGGATTCATTTGACATGTACTCCGTCCAAGGTATCTTCCGACGAATTAACCACATTTTAGAAGTTTCGATCTTTCTCGTTGTAGTCACTTTGGGATCAAGGATACCTATCCATATAAAATCACAGAACAAGTGTAGCATTTGACCCTAAGGTTTCAACATCCAACTATATTGGACGTTGGAATCTTTGGTGTTACAAGAGCAAAAATTAATACTAATTCGCCACAAGACACCAAAACACTTTACGTTTGCACTGGAGGCACGTTTTGCTAACCATGTTCTCAATGAAGAGAGTTTTAGTCATCTACTGATGATGGTTAGAGTTACTGAATAATTGTTGAAATGAAAAACCTGCTTTGTTATTTTATATTTCTTATATTTTAGGGAAGTACGGTAAATAGGGGGTGGTTCTTGGTCCCTGCTGCAAACCGAAAGCAAGGTAGATTTAATAACGTTGTCATATATTGCTTTAATAACGTTGCCATTATTTGAACAACTGATAGCAAATAAAACAATAATTCATCACAATACACCAAAATACGATAATATTGCACTGGATGTGCGTTTTGCTAACTATGTTAGCATCAAATTCACTTCATTGAGGTTTACAACAAGAACTAAGAACCACCCTTTCGATGATTTACCCAAATTCTCTATAATTTATGAAATACGAAATAATAATGAAGGTTTTTCCGCAAGAATTCAGTAACCATCAATTCGAAGTTGATAAAAGAATACCTAATCTGGACATTAGGTTTAGAAAATAAAGTCCTCCTACTCTGGGTGGTAGCCCACCAAGGGATAAAAGGTAGAGAAAAATCAAACGATCCAACCCAACACCTTCAACTAGACCAGAACCGTTCTGCTTCCCGAGTGGAAACCAACAAAAGGCAGGACTCAAGAACCTAGAAGACTTCATCAGTAACCTCGAATAGGGTTCCTCCAATGGTCAAGACACTTGAAGAAATTTCTCAAGACTTAACGACCGAGAAAAATCAAAGATTTTCCTTGATTTAAGTAAGAACAATTTTGGGATTGTCACGAGGTTTTTAATAGGGCATTGTCTCCTCAATGAACCCTTCAGTAGATTGAAGCTAAAAAACAACGGCGAATACACATTTTGGCTACCTTTGTACACAAACTAATTAAATTACAGACACCATTATATTTAAAATCTAAATTAAAACTGCGCCAAACTGTTCATAGCAGAGACACTCGAAATATTAACAGTTATATCTACCTCAATATAAGACCTCTTTATATCGATGATCATTTACGTATTCTGCGGTCTCGTTATATAATTCCCTGCCAAGTGCTTTAATAGCTAAGTCCCTCGGTTCATTTAGATCGGGGTTCAGAGATTTATTATTCCATAATGTGAGTTGAGTATACTTTTTGAAGCCAGCCAACTATGCCTCTCCTTGGCTCTCTCTTCATCAACACCAATACATGCCTGTTGCCTTATGTTATTGCATAATGTACTTATAGGTATTAATTGTTCTCTATGTGTGCTCTATGTGTTACACTAATAGTTTTGTTAATGCTTTATATTTTTTATATTTTTTTGTATTTTTCATTATTTTTTTTTGTTATTATATTTATACATTTGATATATTAATTTAAGATAAGGTAGTGGATATTGATATTATTTGTTAGGTTATACTGTAATGGTACTCGGTTAACTAAGCAGTTATTTACTGAAATTCGCCGAGGATTATTAAAATAAAGACATATTATTATTATTATTTTCTGGGGAAAATCGGGAAACACCAGAACACCTCATCGCCGAGTGTGCCGGGACGACAACCATTCGTGCCATAAACTTTGGTACCACTGATATCAGAGATGGAGAACTAATATTTGTAAAAGCGTCTCAGATATTGGTTTTTGGCAAAGCCCTTAGACTGTATGATAAGTTATAACTCAAAACAGGGGGGGGGGGGAAACAATGCATCTATAAGGTCGCGATGATTAACTCTCCTCTCCCAACATTCTACAATCTTTTTTCCGAAACTATTGCCCTTGAATATGTAATTTAGGGTAACCATCAATAGTAAACTATATTCGCAAACTTTTTTGTTGAAACATACAGAATATTGTCGTATTAGATAAGGTGCTCATTTTTTTTTTTTGAATATAACATTCAAATAAATAAATAATGGAATCCACATTTGAATAAAATAGTTCTAGCTCGAGTTCTAGTGTTAATAGATTTATCCAGGTTTTTAATAATAGATCTCGAGTATATCTGACAAAATCTAAATAGAACGCCTATTTCCTCACGCCAAAACTATTTTTTTTTGAACTTGAGACGTCAGAACTAAGAGAAACGAGATTTATTACTTGTTTCCTTTTCAATTTATCAAAACTTTTGAACAAAAAAAACAGAACAGCATTCGAAATTTCCCCGGGAGCGGCAATAACAATTAGCAAATTGATTTGTGTGGAAATATACGATTTTGCCAGATAATAAATTAATTTAAAAGCTGAAATGCACCGAAACCAGTACTGGAAGGTCGTTAATATTATTAAAACGAACGTAGTGCGAGGACGGTTGCAAAAAAATACCTACATTTAATAAATTTCGTTATGTTTGCTCGCCATTAAAGATAAAATATGCATTAGTTTGTGACATTGTACTTTAAAAACCATATTAGTTACACGCCAATTATCGGAATGTGTAAGCCGTATATATTATTTCTGGAGTAACAAAAAGTGTTTTAGTAGTTTCCTGCACGAGATACAGGGTGTCTCGAATCAACTAGATCAAACCTTTTGATTCTAGATTCTATGCAGTATGTCCCCACATAGTGTTTACAAGAGGAAACTTTTTTTTATTATTGATATTTTGAAAAAAATGCATTCTCCATAAAAATTTTTGCTTGTTCCAAAATGGTTAATCCCGTTTATACTTTTCCAAATTTTCATACCGTTTTAGAGAAAATTAAAAAAACACATGAAAATATTGATTTTTTTCTCCTAAAGGCCAAAAATTCAAAAGGCGTTTGTATGGTAATATAATTTCGATTTCATTATTTGATAGATGGTTATTATTAATTTTGATTAACCTCATATTTTTTGCTGTTATTAAAGTATCACATTTTCCGAACACTATTATCATCCTTTGCATAGCATTGAACTAAATAAATTTTGTTTGTATGGTACCTACCAAATTATTCGTAAAAATGCATTTTTCAATGCTAATGAGTGAAGATACAATTTTGTTTTAAGCGAAAATGTCATCATTATCATCATCACGCAGCCTCCTTTCACGTCCATAGTTGAACATAGACCTCCTCCAAACAACTCCAGTTCTCGCGGTTTCTAGCTGTTGCAATCCAGTTAGTTGTTATTCGTTTCAGGTCGTCGGTCCATCGGGTGGGAGGTCTGCCTTGGCTACGCTTGTCGGCTCTTGGTCTCCACTCTATAAGTCTTTTGGTCCATCTCCCGTCTGCCATTCTAGCAATGTGTCCAGCCCATCTCCACTTTTGTTTTGTGATTCGCTGGATAATGTCATCCACTCCCCTACGTCGACGTATTTCTTCATTTCTTACTCGATCTCTCAAAGTCAGGCCAATCATAGATCTCTCCATCCGCCTCTGTGTCACTCTCAATTTTTCTGCGGTTGCTTTTGTTAGAGTGAGTGTCTCTACGCCATACGTCAAAACCGGGCGGATACCTTGGTTAAATGCCTTTCTTTTCAGGTGTAGTGGGATATTTGCTCCAAAGATCTCATTTTTCCGTAAGCCGCCCATCCCAAGGTAATTCGTCTAGCCAGTTCACAGGTTTGGTTATCTCTGCTTATTTTGATCTCATGGCCCAAGTATACATATTTGTGGACTAATTCTATTCTGTTGTTGTGAATTTGTATGTGTTCGCTGGGTACCATATTAGTCATTATCTTAGTCTTGTCAAAATTTATTGTTAGTCCTAGTTAAGTTCTTGAAGCATGTCTTTGATCTCTCCCAGACTATTTGACACTATAACGATATCATCCGCAAAGCGTAGGTGGTTGAGTCTCTCTCCATCGATAACTATTCCTTTTTGTTGCCAAGCCAGCATTTTGAATGCATGCTCAAGAACAGTAATAAACAATTTTGGCGACATGGTATCGCCCTGTCTAACTCCCCTTTTTATTTTTATCTGGTAAGTTGCGGAATGTAGATTTACAGTTGTTGTAGCATTATCATATATGTTTTTTATTGTTACAATATCGATGGTCAATTCTACAATCTTGTAGCGCTGTTAGGATGGCCGGTAATTCTACCGTATCGAACGCTTTTTTAAAATCGACAAATATCAGTGCTAGGGAACGATTGTATTCGAAAGCGAAAATGTAAGTGTTATCAATCGAAAAAAAAGCAAAAATGTAAGTTATCAAATAATATAAAAAATACGGAAGGTGCCATTTAAAAAACAAAAGTTGTATTCATTTCTGGTGAAAAAGGAAGTGGCCGAAAACAATTAAATACGTCAATCAATCCTAACTTATGTTAGTATATGTAACATACCAAATCTCGTTATTTTAATATAAAAAAATTAAAAAGTTATAGGCGTGAGCCTATTTTGAGACGCACCCGGTAGATTTTGCATAAAAAACTTTCTGTTTTGAATCAATCAAATTGCAACCGGTATATGCAGCAATTTTTTCTTGATCACCAAATTTTGGAGATCGAGATAAACGAGGTATGAATTTGAACACGTGGCTGCTCAAAACACACTACCTTTTTTTTATTAGGACAAGGACATTTTAAGGCTATCCCTTGGTATCAGGGGCGCATATATGGAAGGGGTAATGGGGGTAATTACCCCTCCCAGGGAGAAATTTATAAATAAGTTAAAGTGTGCTATAAAATGAAATTATCAAAAAATAAATTAATAGTACCAATCAAAATAGAAAATACAAACCAATCCAATTTTTATAGCCATAATACACCTTTCAGCGCAAATTTAGTTTAAACTTTGTACTGTAGTTAAATAATGCCACTACCCCTCCCAGCCTCAACCTCTAGATGCACCACTGCATGGTATTCCCAACACTTGTTAGCTCTATGAATATAATTACCAAAATGGTATATTGCTCTACCCCATCATGATATGTGATAGATACACCTTGTATATTACTTATCGATATAAATCGACCAGTTTTTCCGATCGTTTCTGATTCCGCAAAACATCTCGATCGCGTCTCGCGGTCGCGGATCAACGCAAAAAAGGAAATCGATCGAATTATGTAAAATAGTTTTATTTACTACGCCTACTGAGACCATTCCACATGCTAGAGCATCGTAATAAAAATATATCGCTAACCGTTAACTTACATTTATCCAAGATTTTTCGAGAATATAAGACATAATATATTGATAAATAAATGTAGAACACGTGTTTCTTAGCTATATACATTCAAATTAGTTGTAATAATTTTTATTGCTGTTAATGTCTCGGCTTGCTTGTCGCAGTGAAACCAATAAAATTTTATGTGGATTTATTTTATTAACTACAGACATAAAGATCGCATCATATTTAAATTAAAAACGACATTAAGATGTTTGATTTATAGCAGTTTTATTGTAGAAATGACACAGGGAAAATAAATTTGAAATAAAATATTGTTGAGCTGACATTATCCTTGAATATCTGGAAAATCTAAACAACGTTTCAGTGAAATTTATCACTGACAGGTATTAAGTATCTAAATCCTAAAACTATTGAGCAATCCGTTTGAGTAAGGTTGTGTGGTGAAGACATCAGCATTGGCAAATTCGATAAAGGTTGTGAAAATGTTGAGAAAAAATCCATACATCGATTAGTAAAGTTATGATTGTTGCTTGATATAAAAACGGCCCACATTATGTCCAAGCAACATAACATAAAGTAGTCGGAAACTCGAGTTTTCCAATAGAAACCTCATTGGAAAAAAACGTAAATTTAAGGAAGCCGTTTTTATATCAAGCAACAATAATATCTTTAGCAATCCAAGTATTGAAATTTTTACCATACGACGAGTCCAAACCTATCAAACATGCCAATGCTGGCGTCTACAGCGAACATCATCAACCTTTTACTTATAAAGCAAGCCCATTTGTGTACCAGCCTGAATGCCTACCCTCTTTCACCTACCAGAGTACCTACTCTCTTTCTCATTCTCTTTCTAATTTCATATGTAAAATAAACATCAGAGAAGAACAGACAAATAACCAAACTATTGTCTGGAACTGAACGATTCTTTGGAACTGAAAACGTTTTACCAAAAACAAAACCGGAGATATCGAAACAATAGAAAGAGTGCATCTAGCAGGTATCTTGTAAATGCAGTGAATTGTATATTGGAGAGACCAAACATCTTCTAAATATCCGACTTAACCAACATAAAAAATATACATAAAAACTTGAAACAAACAAGTCAGACCTTGCAGACCTTGTGTGGTTCAAGAAGCATAACATAAAGTTTTTTTTTTGAATTAATAATTCAAGAACTATTAACAGAAAATTTGATTTTTTATATGGGGCACCCTGTATATTTTTAATTCACTAAAAGGAATTTAAAATTACCTTTCCAGAAATATAGTATAATTGATATTTTGCTTGATTCCTCTTCAAGATACAGAGTTTTTCAAAAATTCGCCCACTTTGAATAAATAGGCTTTGAACGGCGCCTGCGCACAGTGGTCTAAATGTAAAAATTACGGGGACATTATGTGACAAGTTTGTCTTCACTGAAGATTGATAGTATGTATAATTTTATAAATAGAATAAAGTTCCATCTTACTTGTATATCAGAGTTTTGTATTTGGTGGATCGGAATGCGATAAAATTGTGGACAAAGTAAACAAAAATATAAATGTTCATTTATGTAGAATTTGCTCTCGAGTATCTTGAAGTTCGTTTTGGTAGTTGTGTTGAGATTAGAATATCGTGGTTTGTTTTTTAATTCACACATATCTGCTCATTTGTTAATTGCTAAGTTTAGTTACTTATTTCGAAACACGAATTTTGATATAATTAGTTGTCAAAGAAGTATTTACAATTTTATTAAAGTTTAAAAAATGGAAGGCCCAGAAAAAAAACGACCCTTTTCTTCACCGTCAAATTCAATTTATTTTAAAGCTAGTATATCTGCCTATCGTGTAACAATATACTGAGCTGCTGATAGGTGCAGTCTTGTGAAATTTTTATTTTTTTCCTATTATGTACAGTTTCGGGCGTGAGTCGAAGACACTTATTTGAGCTTTTGAATGAAAATGGCTGGATTGGAAGTGCCACTTCTTTAGTTGTGAGAAAAAAGATGGTCGACTTTGTCAAACAACGCATCCCTACTGCTGACGATGATGACCTAACCAACAAAATATCTTAGTTTTCAACTCAAATTGCTTTACGTTGGAAAAGGTGCTACCGAAATAAGAAAGACTTTTTAAAGAAACATGAAATTTGGCTTAACGAATATGTTTATAAATCTAAGTGCCAAAGCACCTTTCAGCAACATGCAAAAACACCTTCGCGAAAGAACTCAAGAGAATTTAGTGCTGTTAGTACTAGAACTAAGAAAAGACGTACACAAAAATTGGTTTCTCAATATGTCCTGCTGAAGTTGAGTTTGCTACTCAGACTGGATATACAAAAAAAGGAACGAGAAATGTTGCTTTTGTCATCAAAAAAGCTACGATTTCTAGTCCAGAAGAGTTGGCAAAAATAAAAAATTTAGAACGGTTAAACAACGAGATGCGACCATTTTCTCCAGAGGAAGCCTTGATGAAGATAAAATTTTGTAGACTAGTAAATACATTCAGTTAAAATACCCGAGTAACACAAAATAATATTAGGTACTGTAAATGGTATAGCGCTTCAAAAATAAAAATGGCTGTAACTTTTGATACACATGGTATAAACCATTCACCCCTATATCAAAATGCTGGAAAAAGTACCAGGAATTGAAATCTTAAAAAATATATAGGGTGTTTTATTTAAAAAAAATGAAGTTTGGTCTGTAGCACTTTTCTGACACACCCCGTATAATTAAAAATATTTTAACAAGAAGCAATTCATTATTACTCATAACTTTTGTGTTAGCATTATTTTAAAATGCTTAATAGCAAACGAGATACTGGACTTTATCGCACTAATTGAACACCCTGTATATAAAATAGGAAAGTAAAAATGTCAAAAATCTTTTTGATGAGTGTAATTTTACATAAAAACATTCTAAATAACAATTATTTCCTTTATTTCAAAAACAAAATGGAGTGTCCCCGTAATTTTTCCATTTGGACCACTGTGCGGCGCCGCGCCGGCTGAAATGCAAAAATATTCTAGCTGTGAGCGGCAATTAAAACGAAAATAATGTTTGCAATTACAAATACAGAATTTTGTAACAATTTAAACTATAATTAACAACATCAACACATTTAAAATATATCTAATAACAATAAAAATTAATATCAAACCAAGATTCAGATTTTGCTACAGGTGCTCGACCCGACCGTCTTCTATTATGGACAGACGAGACCGTTAAACATTCCTCGAGAAATTCATTACCTCAGTGGGGGTGAAAGATACCTCCCTACATAACCGCTAAGTACTCCTAATTCTTGTCTAGATTATATGGACAATTTAAAAATAAGCACCTTTAAGGTTGATTCTCACTTTACCTTTCGTATCAGCTCCCTTCCGTTTACATAAAATATTATATCATGTAAATGAATAGGACAATGCACACTATCCGTTCCGTTTCCCTTCCGTTCCATATCCTTTCCTTCCATACATTTTTTTGGAAGACGGACTGAAGCGTATCGGAAACAGCGTTGTCAAGTTCTTACATTTGTGCCAGCTCTGTTAACATTTTGCTGATATTTAATTATTTTTCACCTCTTAATTAAATCTATTACCTTTTTCAAAAAATGCAATTTTTTAAAATAAAACTTTCGTAATGATATAAATTGGGTTGACCATTTTGGTTGTTTCTATAGGGTATCTAGGAAACCGTGAGAAATATTCAAACTTTGATACTGCAGTCTCGGGTTCTTTTTTTAAAAAAATTACAATGGCGTAAACGGATCGTGGCTATCTTGGTAGGTTTTGAAGCTACAGGGGAATTCTCAAATTTTGTACTTTTTGAATATGTTCGATAGTTTGTTTATTTCAGCAACCACGGAAAAATGAATTATACATTCTAAAGGCACATTTCTGTGTAGAATGCAGCGGCGTAGTCAGACTTTTTCGAAAAAAATATTTTTTGATATATTAACTATACTTATGTTTTTTTTTTAATTTTGTAATTCAGCTTGGCATGGGCTTCTCGAAAATATATAACACTCCATATTTATTTTCACTATTAACCTCAACATTTTAAATTTTTATTAAAATATCCACTTAGTAGATACTAGGCCGCGCTGAGTAACAAAGTAAACAGTTGTCATGGTGATCGGAACATATCTTTGATGGATGCGTGACATTTCATTCCAACAGATTGAAGCGTGTGTATTTTAAATAATAAAAAAATGAGTATATTTGAAAATTTCGAGAAATATAATATGTTAGAATGTTATATTGAGTCTAACAAACATAAGCAAATGGCAGCTGATTTATATTTTGAGCGATATCCAGAGAGCGAGCAACCAAACCCAGCCATTTTTAAAAGGTTAGAAGATATAGTTTAATCAAATTTTGGATCTTTTCAAAAACCGCGTCCGAAAAATTATCAAAAAGAAGATGAAGAAAATCAATATGTTAATGTCCTCGGAGCCGAATACATGAATTAGCAATTAAATAAAATCGAACAACACGAAGCAAATAAAAAATAAGTGTAACAGAAACAAAAGAACATATTTTAATATAAACTCCAGAGGTTACTTTAAACGGGCTTCTCAATTAATATAAAAAAAAGAAAAACACAAAGACTACATTTTAAATGTTCAGACTGCTGCCCATTATTATCTAGACGGAGTTGGTGCCGTCTCCGCACGCCTTCGCTAACAGCATTTCAAGAGGATGTTGTTAGATCTAGTGTTACGGCTCCGAGGACATTAATATTTGATTTTATTCATCTTCTTTCTGATAATTTTTCAGACGGGGGTTTTGAAAAGATCCAAAATTGATTGAACTATCTTCTAACCTTTTAAACATGGCTGGGTTTGGTTGCTCGCGCTCTTGATACCGCTCAAAATACAAATCAGCTGCCATTTGCTTATGTTTGTTAGACTCAATACTCAATATAACATTATAAGTTATTATATTTCTCAAAATTTTCAAATTTACTCATTTTTTTATTATTTAAAATACCCACACTTCAATCTGTTGAAATGAAATGTCACGCATCTATCAAAGGTATGTCCCGATCACCATGACAACGGTTTACTTTGTCACTCGGCGCGGCCTACTATCTACTAAGTGGATATTTTAAGAAACATTTGAAATGTTGAGGTTAATAGTGAAAATAAATATAGAGTGTTATATATTTTCGAGAAGCCCATGCCAAGCTGAATTAGAAAATTTAAAAATATACAGGGGGTTCTATTTAAAAAAACATAAGTATAGTTAATATCTCAAAAAATATTTTTTTCGAAAAAAGGGTGACTACGCCACTGCATTCTACACAGAAAAGTGCCTTTAGAATGTATAATTCATTTTCCGTGGTTCCGGAAATAAACAAACTATCGAACATTTTCAAAAAGTACAATATTTGAGGATCCCCCTGTAGCTTCGAAGCCGATCAAGATAGCCACGATCCGTTTGCGCCATTGTAATTTTTTCAAAAAAAGAACCCGAGACTGCAGTATCAAAATTTGAATATTTTTCACGGTTTCCTACATACCCTATAGAAACAACCAAAATGGTCCACCCTGTACAATAAAATGTATGGAACTGATACGGAACGGAAGCAATAAAGCGTCAATACAATAAAAAATACGCAACGGATATGGAATGGAAACGGAAGGTATAGTGAGAATCAACCTTTATTCTCCCACAAAGTTAAAAATCCATAGGCACTAAGTGCGGTGGCCTCGACGGGCAACGGTTGTGATCTTGGTTAGCTATTCAATTATTCTCGAAATTGGCTGCAAAAATTTGTTGATAACTTCGGCTTTCAGAGGCGGCGCCTTGTCTTACTGGAAAAATATGTTTTCGATAAGAGATCCAAAGCCTATTAGTTAAAAGTAGCGAACTTTTAAAAATTCTGTGTTTCGAAGGGAGCTATAACAAAATATCAAGTGTGCTATATTTTTGGAAAGGTAAATTTAAGTACTTTTCAGTTAATTAAAAATATACAGGGTGATTCTAATAAAAAATCAATACTTAAACCGAAGTGCGGTTTTCACCATCATGCTTTTGATAAAAATTGAGCTCCAGACACCGATATTACTTTTCGTCTCCTATAGAAAAGTTTGTCTCCCTTTAAAATCGTCCAATTTGATCCACCCTGTACATATTAGCGTTAATTCAAGAACAAGGGTCCAAACGACGCTCCGAAACGCATCCATTACTCACCTCCTCTCATGTTCGTACGTGGAATGCGCACCGACGGCCTCTGGCCGCGGCCGGCTACTGTTCGATGCGAGCGGAGATTAATCGGCCCGCGCTACTTTATTAATAGCGACGAAACTGTAGTGGTCAGTGCGAAGGCAAAGGGCCGGATTTTTGCAGCCGCGTTCCGCGCTCCCGGCGCGCCGCCCGGATTCCCGCCGCCGGCTTTTATTAATGGCACTGCGTCGCTGCTGCCGGCCAATTTACCTTTTCGCCGGAGTAAGAGAATTCCCGTTTTGTTTCGGATATTGTAGCGGAACGGAGGCTTCCCACCGTTTTGTTTTCAAAGAGGCGCGAAGAAAGAAGCGACATTCAATGACGCGTTTTATATATGGCGAGTGTTGTGCACAACAAATGTTCAAGCAGAGGGAAGCACTTTTTTCGGTCAGATGTATCACTGGCTGATGTTATCAAGTGTGAGCTTATCTACCCGTAAAGGTGCATTCAGGCTGAGAGCGCCGAGCGTCGCGTCGAAATGAAATCAATTCGCCTAACTTAAATTAGACCGTTCAGGTATAAATCGCCGCGTTTGGCGTTGCGCCAGCGTCCGCTGAGCGTCGGGCGTCGAGTTCAATTTGCATTGTTTTTCGGCGAGATTTGTAGCGTTCGGTGGCTCGACATCATCGAAGTTCAGGCAAGACATGCACTTTGGAACGCAATATTGTTACAATATAGAAATATAAACGTGCGTAATCGACTATTTAAAGCAATTATATCTATCTCTATTCTAATTTTTTGAAATTTTTATAATAAGTTTATTTAATTGTCTCTTTATTTTTTTAGATAGGTTCTCCAACTTTTTTGTATATTATTTAAATGCAGAATATGCCCTTTCTAATAGTAAAATTAAATTAACTGCTATTTTTAAAGCCATTTTACAAACTAGAAATGTAAAAAACAGTATTACAAAGACGCTGAACTTGCGCTTCCAGCCTGAACGCCTCGACGCGACGCGAATGCGGCGCAAACGCGACGCGACGCTCGACGCTCTGAGCCTGAACGTACCTTAAATCCTAAAACTGGTAAGCATATACAGGGTGTTCTAATATTTCGTGGACATAGTACTACTACGTATATTTGGAATCCAAATAAGTTGATTGGACACAATTTACCTCTATACAAAAGTGCTTAGTTTGTAAGCTAGAGGGCTTGATGAATTTTGGGTGTCTATGTTTTCCTCTAACATTTGACTTTCACGAAATTCAAGAAAAAATACGGGAAGGGTGAAAACTACCCCTGTCCTCTCCGCTCTACGCTACCCTAGATGTGGAGCCACGCACCTAGAAGGACCATTTTACGAAAAGAAAATTTGTTGGCTATGGAGTTGGAAAATATTTTTATACTAAAATGTATATAGGGGTGGGGGTAGTTTTTCACCCTTCCCGTATTTTTTCTTGATTTTTGCGAATGCCAAATGTTAAAGCACTTAGCAAAACTTAGATACCCAAAACCTCATTCAAAACGGGATAACGGTTCTTAAAATATCTGAAAAAATGTATTTATTTTTTTAAAGTTTGATGCCCTCTACCGGATAAACGAAGCACTTTTGTATAGAAGTAAATAGTGTCCAATAAACTTATTTTGATTCCAAATATACGTAGTAGATTTATGTCTACGGAACATTGGGACACCCTGTATACTAGAGCAAACGATTCACCCAATCATTATTATAATTTTTTCTAATAAGTTCGATACATAATTGGTTTTACTACTCTAAAATCTTTTAAATTCTATAATAAAAAATCCATCAGTGTCGTATTTAAAAAAGAATTAATGATGGTAGGCTTACTTGTGTTATAACGAGTTATAACTATCACTACAGTCTCGGGGCTTTGACATAAGTCAATATCTGAGACAGTTTTACTGAGGTTAGTTCTCCATCTCCGATATCAGTTCTACCAAACTTCGTGACACGAATGGTTGTCATCTCGGCGCACTCAGTGATGAGATGTTTTGGTTGTTTCCTAATTTTTCCAACAGAATCTGCATTCGCCGTTGTTTCTTAGCTTCAATTTACTGACTTATTCGTTGAGGAGACAAAGTTCTGTTAAAAACTCCATGTCAATCCGAAAATTGTTCTTATTTAAATCAAGAAGGAAAATGTTAGATTTGCGGTTCTGAGAAATTTCTTCGGGTGTCTTAAATCGTTGGAGGATTAGCATTTCAAGTTACGGAGCCTTCCAGGTTATTGAGTTCCACCTTAAGTTGGTTTCCACTTGAGAAGCAGAACGGCTCTGGTCCAGTTAGTGGAATGTTCGCTCCTTTTCTAGCTAGATCGTTTGCTTCTTCGTTACCTTTTATCACTTGGTAGGGTGGCACCCAGAGTAGAAAGACTTTATTATCTTAGCCTAATTTGTTCAGCTTCTATAGGCAATATTTGACCAACTTCGAATTGATTGTTACTGAGTTGATCGCTTTTAATGCTGCCTGACTATCGGATAAGATGACTATTTCTTGTATAGTTCCTCTCTACGATAAGTTGTACGCATATTTCGATAGCGTAGATTTCTGCCTGGAGGATGCTTTGGTACTTGCCCATTTATTCTGAGTATTTTAATTCAACTGATGATTACAGATAGATTTATTCTGGAATCGGGTCATGTGGAGGGAATATCCAATTTCGTGCACCTGGCCGTTGTTGGGTCAACCAAGATGGATGTGTATAGGCCGCATTAAGCCTTGAAATTTAATCTTACGTGTGTTTTTTGTGTAAAATCAATATCACAAATACAAACTCGAGAGGTCGTCTACGTTCAGTATAACACTGTAAGAACCAGATTCATATGTAGTTTCTAAATAATGTTAAGAACGAAAGCAAAACGAAAAAAAAAAGAAGTACGAAATCCTTAACGGGAACCGGTTCCCATAACAACTCGCTCAAAAATAAAACAATACAATGATTTTAACATGTTTATTATTCGGTTTAATTCTTATGGGTACTCTTCCCCCGCCGCCTCTTCGCCCCCATGGCAGTACTTTTACCATTATTTCTTTCGCATCTTTTTTTTTCGTGCGTTCGCGCTCTTACCTAACCGTTATTATCGGCCTTAGCAGACAGACATTAAGCAGAGCAGAACTTATTTATATGCCGTGAAAGTCCGATACGAGCTTTAGGCTTGTACGGGGAATATGTTTTCGTCATGTTTCCTACGCTGCACACGAATGCCGGCTCATGCGAGAAGCGAACATAACTCTTCGCCCGGCGGCCGGTGTTTGGATGAGAGAAATTAAGTACGGTGGCTCGTGTACGATTTGGTATTTTAATCTGAGTCTAGTCTAGGTAGCTTCAAAATAAATAGCATTATCGGGGGCAGTTCAAACTAAATAACAGTACAAGGGGAAATCAAACCAGCCTTGACACGAATTCGCTCATTAGGTTGCGTCTCTTCCCAATGAATGGGCTCCAAGAAGCAGCTCACAATAGAACGGAATGAAGAAAAATTTTAAACTCAGTTAACAGCGATAACCAAAAAGTAAAGAGGCAACAAAGCAATGAGATTTTTGAAGGTCCGGAGTGCGGTAGACAGATAACATCACGTATCGGGCTTTTCAGTCGAAGAAAAACTCATGAAAGAAAACGCCTTGCGTGACCATCTTTTGATGCGTGTCAAATACTCGTCAGCGAGTAATGGCATTATGTATGTATGTATGTATATATGCATCTTCTCAATTCTTTCAATCAACGGCAGTAGTAGAAATCTTGTAGAACAAGAAAAGTGGCAATGAGAATTTGAAATTTATTGGAATATCAGTTTTTTTTTTCAAAAATCGAAAAGTATTCGGCATTTTTAAACTTTTGAAGCGTGCTTATTGTACCTAGTATCAAATTGTGCAACTTTGATTCCAAAAACAAAGCAAGAGAAGGTATGAAGATGGCTTTTCATATACAGTAGAACTGCAATAGTTAGGACACATATCGGGAACAGCTACCGCCGAAATGAAATATCCGGATTACTGGAGCAATATACTTTTAGATTTCATACTACTACATACTGCATCTAACAGTCCACCGTCTAAGAAAAATGCAGACCTTTAATTTATTTGCCTTTGACTTTTGTTAGCCAATAAAGAGGTAAAAATATCAAAATTGTCCGGTTGATAAGAGACGCCGAACTACTGGAGTGTTCGATTTGGTGCTGTGTCTGAATTAGTGAAGTTGTACTGTAGATGGAAAATACCTTTTATTATCTTTTTATTAAAACACTTTAACCTCTATTCTAGGCATCTTTCTTTAACACGACAGTTAAAGCTTCCTGGTTCTATATTTTATCAATATCTTCTATAGTTTATATTCATTCCTCACATGTGCCCGTTAGCCACGACACACGTTTTATTCTAATTACGTGACCGAATCGGCCCTCAGGCCGAAAATAGTCAGTCACCGTCGTCCGTATCGTATTTTTTTGACAAGTTAACTTTGAAAGCGACTGACGGCCGTCTTTGATGTTCGCCTCTTTTGCCGTTGTTGGCAGTGAAATAGAATGTGTGCCTTTCTGGTACGCACATACGTAACCATCTTCGGTACTAACCAGTGGCGGTTCTTGATAAAAAACTTATTTACATTTTATCACTCTTTCATTAATTGCTTATATACAGGGTGGTCCGAACTGTATTCGGGAAACTTGGGCAACATATTCTGCAAATAAAAATAAGTAAAAATGTTTGTATAAATATATGTCCGAAAATGCTTAGTTTCGGAGATACAGGGTGTAGAAGTTTCATTTTTATTTCGATTTTTTCCAAATAATTTCTGAAGTAACGTCAATATTTGGAAGAAAATTGGTGTCATTGGTAGTTTTTTGACATGAGAAATTTGATTTTGATGTCAATGTTTTTCCTACCTGTAGAGAGCGCCAACTACATATTTTTTAACTGCTCTGAAGAATAATAACTTTTCGTCTGTACATGTATGCCACTACTGAGTAAAATAAACAAAAAATATACATTTACGACGTGTTTTACGTAAAAAAGGCTCTTGGTAAAACTCGCTACTAGTAGATCTCAAAATATTTGGAATCTAATTTATCAATACCTTTCATCATTGATATAAAAATTAAACATGTTTACTAAATAGTTATTAGATTGAAATGATAAATTTGAACTGTTTTTGTGCCAAAAGTTCAACAGAAACTGTTTTATCATTTTTTCAAAGTAAAAATTATGATTTATTTAAAAAAATAAAAAGTTTGTATTTGTTTTTATTTGTTTTTGTACAGGAACCGACGAAGTTATTACTCTTCGAACCAGTTAAAAAATATGTAGGTGGCGCCTTCTATAAGTAGTAGTCATATTGACATGAAAATCAAATTTCTCATGTCAAAGAACTCCCAGATACCAATTTTCATCCAAATATTGACGTTAATTCAGAAATTATTTGGAAAAATGGAAATAAAAATAAAACTTCTACACCCTGTTTCTCCGAAACTAAGCATTTTAGGACATACATTAAAACGAAGTTTTTTACTTATTTTTTTCTACAGAATATGCTGCCAAAGTTTCCAAAATACTAGTTCGGACCACCCTGTATTATGTATTCCAAAAGCGATTCGTCATAGACTTGAAATTTATAAACAGTAATTTCGGCAGACTTATTATCCGGCGTTAAAGCTTAAATCTATTATAATTACTTTCTAAAAAGGCAAAGGCCCAGCTACATCATAACACCGGTTACCGATAGGTCACCGAAGTTAAACGACGTTAAACGATGCGAGCGGATGGACGGGTGACCGTCAAGAAACTCTTTCGTGCTGTTGTTCCATAGAAGAAGTGTAAAATCTATTGACACTTACTGCTCATGTGCTCATACACGCCGCTACCGGTTCGAGGTCGGATGAGTTCGGATATCAGAGTCGATTTAGACCCTGACCAAGTCGCTAGGCCATTGGTGATGATATGGCCAAGGACCGCGTAGTACCAGATTAGCCTTAGCAGCATAAAAGAAACGTTAACTTAAAATACTTTCCTTTTGTTCATTCAAACACTACATTGGCAGTGTATACTATATAAAAAATAGTCATAAATCAGTAAAAACTTATACTAAATTTTGTAATTATTAAATTGCATAAATCGGCTTCTACATTTTTGAAAATAATTTTACAGTTAATCAACAAATTATAATAAACCAACATTTGTTATTGATATAAATTTCCATTTAACAAGGAAAAGAGAATTATGAATTTGATATTTCCTTATTTATTTTAGTTATATAATTATTATACTAATCCTTTTACAACTGTTTATATGTATATTACACGTTGCTAATTATTGTTGTATAATTTAGACAATTTAATTAGTCCAAATATAATTTCTAAATGTTGCCAGAAGTATATTTTTGTTTTTGTTTTTTTTTTACACGTTGAAGAAGGTACATGTTGAAGAAGAAAAATCAGCATTACAAATTAGAAGAGAGGGGATAGATTTTTTATTGATGATTTTTTGGGTATAAAATTGCAAAAAAAAATAAATTAAATAAGACACCATCGAATACGAATAAAAAATCTATCGATTAATTATAAAGTAATAACTAAAAAATAAAAAAATTCATGATATTTTCATTCTATAAGAAAAATAAGGAGAATTCAGTTTTCAAAGGAACTCTACAGGGTTGTTCACCACATACGACACGGAGTATTGTAGCTAAACGATGAGATTTTTACAAATTGTAAGTCTTGGGTTCGATGAAGGACTATTAGAGGTACAATTTAAAAATAATTTTACAAGATACAGAGTGTCCCAAATAAGTAAAAAATATCAAAGTTGTATTTTTTTAAATGGAACACCCTGTATATTATTACATTTTTAGTTTCTACGATTAAAATAAAGGTAAATTTGATTAAGGTTTATTATGCTTAAACCTTACCGTTTTGAAATATTTTCAATTTTGTGAAATTGCAGTAAAAATTTTAAGGCTTCATTTCTCCAAGGGTATCAAAGTTTTTAATACTAAATATTTACTGAAGTTTATTTACTGATCAGTTATTGTGTTGTAATAATAAAAATAATACTACCTTATACAGAGTGTCTAAAAATTTATTTTAAATAATTATTAGCTTCAAACGGCAATAAGTTGTTTAATTTAAATAAAACACCCCCTATATTTTACGAGAATCAGATGCACAATTTAATTGTCTATCAAATTATATTATACCATTTTTTACCTATCTCTTTAAGTTTCCGTAGAAAATGCATTTTCTTGTAATTTAGAACTTATTTATCAATATACCCACATTATCAATATACCCTCAATATAACCTACATCAATATAATTATTGACATTTCAGATTATTTTTAAAGATGTACCAAATTTTTAAAGAGTACAGATACTAATATTGTCGATATAATTCGTTTATTTCATTAAAAAATAAAAAAAACTGTTTAAATATTTGTTAAAGAGGATCAATTAATATGATTCCAGTATTCAAACTACATTAACTGACTGTTTGCATTGATTAATAATAATTGCTCCAAATGCTAAAAAACTGAGTTTTGCATGGGCATTAAACAGTGTGATAAAAAGTAACACCTTAAAAATGATATTTCATTTTTTAATAAATGCTTATTTATAACAACAGAGACTTTAATTTGATAACTTATTAATATATTGATTTCTGACTCAAATCCACATTTATTTATAATAATTTATTAACGAACACAATTAAGTATGTAATTAATTAGTATATGGGCGGAAATAATGGTGTTATATTTAATTAATGGTATACTCTTTTATAAAGATTTAAATAGTTTTCTTTTGCATACAAATGGGCTAGTAATATTATCGTTTTGCTAAAAACGATAATATTAGTAATAGTTTAATACATTTGTACATTTGTTGCTTTAAAAACAATCTAAAATGTCAATATTCCATGGATATATTGATAAATGAGGTCTAAATTAAAAGAAAATGCATTTTCTAAGAAACTTGAAGGGATAGGTAAAAATGGTATAATAATTTGATAGACAATTTAATTGTGCATCTGATTCTCCTAAAATATACAGGGCATTCCATTTAAATTAAAGAGAGTTATTGCCGTTTGAAGTTAATATTATTTAAAATAAATTTTTAGACACTCTATAAGGTAGTATTATTTTATTATTGCAACACAATAACTGATCAATAAGTAAACTTCATTAAATATTTAGTATTAAAAACATTGATACCTGCTGGAGAAAATGAATCTTTAAAAATTTTTACTGCAATTCTAAAATTGAAAATATTCAAAAACGGCAAAAGGTTAAGTATAATAAACTTTAATCAAAATTTACCTTTATTTTAATCGTAGAAACTAAAAATGTAATAATATACAGGGTGTTCCATTTAAAAAAATACAACTTTGATATTTTTTATTTATTTGGGACACTCTGTATCTTGTAAAAATATTTTTAAATTGTAGCTCTAATAGTCCTTCAACGAACCCCAAACTTACAATTTGTAAAAATGTCATCGTTTAGCCACAATACTCCGTGTCGTATGTGGTGAACAACCCTGTATACAGGGTGGTCAGAATTGTATTCGAGAAACTTCGACAGCATATTCCGCAAATAAAAATAAATATAAAAGTTCTTATGAATGTATGTCCTAAAGCGGTTTGTTTCGGCGATACAGGGTGTAGAAATTTCATTTTTATTTCGATTTTTTCCAAATAATTTCTGAACAAACGTCGACATTTGGATGAAAATTGGTATCTGCGAGTTTTTTCAGATGATAAATTTGATTTTCATGTTAATATGACTCCTACTTGTAGAGTGCGCTACCTACATATTTTTAACTGGTTCGAAGGGTAATAAATTTTCGTCGGTACCTGTATAAAAATTACTGAATAAAAAAATATCCATTTCCACCATTTTTTCCAGAAATATTAAATTTTTACATAAAAAAAGTCTCTTGGTAAAAAACCACAATATACGTCATTACTGACATAAATTAAATATATCAAATAGATAGTTATTAGACTGAAATAATAAATTTGAAGTATTTTTGTGTTAAAGGTTTACCAGAAACTGTTTTATCATATTTTTTTCTAAGAAATATATATGATTAATTTAAAAAAAAATAAAAGTTCTCCAAATTTATCATTTCAGTCAAATAACTATCTATCCAACACGTTTAATTTTTGTCAATAATGTCATGTCTTGACTATTTCCATTCTAAATATCTCGAGAACGGTTGCTCGTGCCAATTTTTACCAAGAGTTCTTTTCAAAAAACATATAGGTGGCGTTCCCTAAAAATAGGAGTCATATTATTGATATAGAAATCAAATTTCTCATCTCAAAAAACATCCAGACAGCAATTTTTATCTAAATATCGATTATAATTTAGAAATAATTAAAATTAAGTTTAGAAATAATTAAACGAAATTAAAGTAAAACTTCTACACCCTCTATCTCCAAAATGAAGCATTTTAGGACATATATTTATGCGAACTTTATATATTTTTATCTGCAGAATATGCTACCGAAGTTTCCCAAATAAAATTCGGACAACCCTGTATATCTCACAGTCATAGCAAAGCCTTCATCCAAAGACCTAATTCTAAAACTATAAAGAAACTCGTAATACTCAGCAGGGATTACACCAATTCATACCTATATAGCTGTCAGGTGCTATCTGAACAAACTCAACCTGCAACAACAAAGTTTTAGCTGCAGACTCATAACATGTCATATAGAGGCTCTGAATCGTAAGAGATAATTTCTATTTGGGCAAGCAATGATAGAACCAGAGGAACTATGCTCCCGTCCTATCAAGACCCTGCAGAAGATGGTACAGGACACCAGAGGACAAACAAAATATGTCTTACAAGTAGCAGTGTTTCCAATAAAAAACTGTTCCTTAAAGAAAAAATTCCCTATATCTCTATAGTAATGACTGTTAATTTTTTAGAGCATTTTTCTTGTTACAAGAAAATCAAAATATTATACAATCATTTCACTTATTATTAGTAATTATGTTTGTATCCATACAGTTAATTAAAAGAAAACAAGAGAGATATGAGAAGAGTAGAATTGCTTTCAATTTAAGGGCTTAATATATCTAGAAATGGCAGCAATACAACTGGCATGTATGGTAATTTCAAATGTTTGAAAAAAATGGGTTATTCACACTCACAACCCATTAGAAAAAAAAACTGAAGTACAATCATTATAAAAATCCAAAGAATATAATATTAGAAACTTTTCGATTATCTCCGGTATTGAAAAAAAATCTCAAGATCAAAATCCGAGAACCAAACTACTCGCGGTTCGGTAGAACTGGTTTCTTTTATTTGAGAATGGCTTTTCAAGTGTTTGCTTTTTAAACGGACCTTGTATGGACTGTTTAGTCGAATAACTTTGCTGTCGTTTTGTCTTTAAGAATCTCAGTCGAGAAGGCCGCGCATAATTGTTATTATGGCATTCTTTTCAGCTTAGTAAAATGATTAATACAGTGATTTATTTTTAATAGCGTTAAAGCAAGAAAAAATCAAACAGCGGCAGCTAGATCTTCGAAGAGGTCTGAAGGGTCTAGACTCCATTTTTGTTACTACACTGACCTAAAATTATCATTTATTTTAAATTTCAATATGTTTTGTTCTAGTTGACCAATTTTGATGATTTTTTAAGCAATTTATAGCTAAATTATTTGAAATGTTAATGCCTTTTTCCGTCCTCAAGCTGTTTATTATACGAAAACAATATATTGTCCTATTAGCGAAAGTTTGCAACACCTTGTGTAATGGTTTAACAAAGTAAAGAATATAAAGAGCGATTTATTGTTAAGATGCATTTTTTGTCGATGGTTTGTTTTTATATTAGTTTCAATAGCTTTTTTGTTGTTGATGATATTCGTTTTTCAAGATTTTTGATTAATGACAATTTTAGAAATAAAAGCTTACCTTTGCTTTTAGTCCTCATCAACACACCTAGAAGCAGTGGTTATTGTTTTTGTAATGTTACTGTCATTGACAGTTACTCTAAAACAGAGGTGCTTTTAAGTCCAGAAGTTTAAACGGTTTTTGTTGCTTTAATTGAACATGATAGAGATCAACCCCTGAACTTAAAATCATTACTGCTACAGTACCTAATTGCCAAGAAAATTCAATAATAATATGAATTTTCAATAACGGTGATATATAAAAACAATAAACACTTTTGATAAATTGATAAATAAACACCTTGATGATAAAGAGATTTTTAAATTCTTTACTTTGTTAAATTATTCCACAGGATAATGCAAACTTTCGCCAACATATCAACACTATATTTTTTTCATATAAAAAAGCTGAAATAGTTAGTGAAAGTTGCTTAAATAATCATCAAAAGGGACTCACTAGAATAAAATATACTGAACTTTAAAATGCCTGATATTCTTGTGACAAACATAAGAAAGCTTAATATCGCAAACACAACTCATGTAAAAGTGGGAAATAACCGAGCACCAGAAAGCATTAGACAAGGAGATAGCCTTAGCCCCTAATAATTCAGCCTTTTAATGGACATCATCATAGAGTAGGTGATCTCAATAAATAAAAGTTATCGAATGAGACACAACAGAGTTAGCATAGAGTCCTGAAACTGGTAGTAAAAAACAAAGTTATTGCGCAAGCATCACAGTTAAGATAGTTAGGAATATATATGTCGTACTACCACTATCCAGAGAAGAATCTGAGAGGCCAAATAAACAGAGCAATATAGTCATGTCAGGATGCCTGAGGCAAATATTATGGATAAACCCCTTCGTGCGAACAGGCAGCAAACTTAATTTAGAAGACATAATTTAAGAGGAAACAAACAAAACCAAAAGCATGTTAACGGTAGCTGAAATAAAGAACCTAAGAACCATAATTGGGAAGACTCGAAGAGACCGAATTAGGAACACAGATATTAAAGATACACAAGATACAACAAGAAGATATGTTATATAACACGCATAGCTCTGGAAGGGAAACCGGTGGGTAAGAGCTCTACAAAGATGGAAAGATATTTGGCAGTCTACCTTTCAAGAATTTATACAGAGGCAAACTTAAAACTAAGAAATCGACAGATTTCAAATTAAAACAAGACGAAGAACGACTTAATACTTGAAAATTTGAAGGTATCGTGTTTTCATGTCGTTTAATGTATTGCTAGAGAGAAATACTAGAAGAAATAATATACTAGAAAAAAATCATTATTAGAGATAACAATGTTATATAGGTATTCTGATTTTCTAACTTCTGTTGCTCTACTTGGTAAAATATAAAGCTCTTATCATTCACCGGTTATGAAAATGACATGTATATTGGCCTATAATATTTTATACCAATAAATTATCGGGAATGTCGATTTTTGACACGTCCAGTCGTTGTAACTGCTCGCTATATCAACGTTGTTTAGTCTAAACGAATGTCAAGAGGGCATCAGCGATAACAATAACCATTATAAGAGGAAAATAAAACAGATTATATGTACCGGGTGAACCAATAATAGATGAGATCGACTATAGTTCAGGAACCGATAATGATAGAACTTAAAGAGAAAATACTTAATATAAAGAGGAAACTTTCGTAGAAAAAAATGAGAGATAAAAATAATTTTTCACCAATGCCCCTCAAAACCACAAAATGTACCGTAATAATGTGTGCCACTAGGGAATGCAATCCAGCACCAAAATCGCAATCCCGCAAACCCGCGGGATTAAAGCAGTCAATCCCACGGATCCGCAAAACTGCGGACTGTAAACAATATTCATACATTTGGTCCTAAATGGTACAAAAGGCATTGTACATTTTGCATAGGTCCACAATATATTGATATAGCGTGTATCTTAAACGAGCTGTACAAAAATTTGGACCGATGTATACAGGGTGTTCAAAAAATATATTTAATATTAAATAAACTTAAATTTTATTATAATTTATCTACTGATTTTATAAATAAAATATTATTCTGATGTTGAAGTTTTTTTAACTTGTGTTAGTTATCTGCTTTTAGATATACTCTATATCAATAATTTCTTGGTATATGCAGAATGAATGTACAAAGCTTTTTGTACCATTTAGGACCATACGTATGACTAAAAATGCATATTTTTCAAAAAAACGTCGTATTTTCCTTAAAACAAAAAAAGTTAAAGAAACCTATCAAATTGTTTTTTCTAATTTCAATACAGATTAGTGGTACTTGGTAAAAATTTCGATTTTTTAAAAATTGTAAATTTGCGGTAAAAAAGATTCTTGACCAAATTTTCACACTCTTATAAAACATCCTGTATACGAGAATTCGCTAAATATAGTTTCGAAAACCATATAGCATCTTAATCACAATAGATGCATCTAAAACCTGGTCCAAACCGCATCCCAAAGTTTTTTTTAGTTCAAGAGATACCTATTCAACTTTAAATTTACCCTAAAATTTTGCTTGTTCCGATAATTACATATGTCCGGCAGTTTATTTGACGAAATTTCCACATGTACTAGTTAGACGCTTTTCTTCACTTACGCACATACGCCAGAAAGAAATCTAACAAGTAACCTGTTTGTTTCAGTTATTTTTAATGGCCAAGCCGTAAGGGGAATCCCCCGGGTTCCGACCGTCGACGCATCGGCCCGTAACGAACCGGTTTGACCCTGATCGAGATCGATTCGGTTACCCAGTAGTAATGGGTCTATCCCGCGGATCCCGCAACTTTGATCCCGCGGAATCTCAGAGGTATCCCGCATTTGCGGGATTGCATTCCCTACGAGCCACTAACAAAGTTTTTACGGCACTGTTACAAAGTAATATCAAAAACAGAATCAGCAAGGTCGGAATAACATTTGGAATGCTCAGCAATATTTGGAGATCTGGACAATACTCTCAACTTACCAAACTTAAAATTTTCGATTCAAATTTCAAGTCAGTATTGCTGTCTAGTGAAAATTACACTGCCATTAATTAACAAATTCCAAGTATTCATAAACCGCTGTCACCCAAAAATTGTAGGAATATTCTGGCTAAACACTATCGGAAATAAGGATTTATGGAGCTTAACCAACCAGAGGCAGGTGTATAATGAGATCAAACTAAGGAAATGGAGGTGGATTGGTCACACATGAGGCGAAGCGGCTATAACATCGCTGGCAGAGTTATTGAGTGGAACCCACAAGGCAGTAGAAGAACTGGTTGTCCAAGACATACGTGGCAAAAACAACTAAAAAGGAGATCGAAACAGTAAATCAATTTCAAATAACCGAATCCGCTGGAGAGTATTTACTAAAGCCTAAAGCTTGATTTTTATGCGTCCGTTATCCGTTGATACGATGGTCCGATGGCGCTCTGATTGGTCATAGCGTTTTCGTGCCACTTTTCATCCGTAATTTTTTTACTCCAGCCCGTCAACGGAGAAAGATCGTACGATAACGGATGTTTTGACATTTTCTTAACAAATTTAATCTAACCTTAATAAAAAATATAACAGTACAAGAGCTAGCAACGTCGGAAAAACGAGAATTTTAAGAAATCTGGTTCTCTCCTGTGCTCTTCTGACCAAAGTGCGGGCCGTCTGGCTGCCGATACCGGTAGACTACTGCGGTTCACTATTGCGCATCACATCTGTACAGGGTATCCCATTTTTGTGTGTTTTATGGGATTTCTCGTTTATGAGTGAGTTTATGAGATACACAGTGATACGATTTTCACATTACTTTGCTACTTTTTTTTGCACTAAATTTAAAACCAGGTCATTTTCTAACCAATCGAAGTCTTTAAATTCAGTCAATAAAATTAATATCGTATCATCTTATCGTCGCACTACGGATGCATGTCAATCAAAGCTTTATGCTCCACGTATAGGAGTAAATGACAAAATTAACAAATCAAAATGAAGTTGAGTAAAATGCGTTCATTTAGAATAAAAATTACATACCTAATTTGAGACTAAAAGTGTTTGATCTTTCCCCATCATTTTATTTTTGAAAATAAAAAAAAGATCTATGCAAAAAAACAGTCTTTCACACAGTCTTCAACGAGATTACAGTGCTTATATTTTTAACAAATCTAAATTATAAAAATTTACAAGAAAATTGGAATTTTCTTTTTGTTAAGTTGCTGTTATATCCTTTTCTAGCCATCTTTCGAACTTGAAAATAATTTTTGGCCATTTTTCTTGGCCGGTTTACCTATCAATATTTTATTTTGAGTTCTACAATATATACAATATATTCCCGATCTACAGCCGTCATTCTTTATTATTGGACCGCCCTGTATATTATCTCTTTACGGATAAATAAAAGTCAGAAAGCGTTACGAAAAAAAATATTTATGAGATACTTAATGGTTGTTTGTATATTTTTCTTTCGAATCACAATCTTTTAAATTCCATTCACCTCAGTTGAGTTATTTTGCTCGATTTATTACGTAAAATATTACTTTTGGCACAGAATTCCGCATAATATGATGTGTAAAAAATATGATTAATAGTAATTTAGTGGAGTGTCAACTTCACTGGCGTGCTGTTTCTATTGAAATAGTCTAAATACATTAAGATGATATATGAGGGTGATTGTGATATGGTATTATGTCTGGAATTATCAAAATAGTCATACTTTTTGTTTTGCTTTATGAATATTAGTGACTGAGAGAAATTATGTAACAGGCTATTTTTAAATAATAGAGACATTGGTAAATAAAAGTATACTCAATTTTTTAATTACTATATTTACTATACCGGGTGCTGCATCGTCGAGCGGGACATATAGGAAATCCCATGTAAATTTTAATGGTGTCAATTATTGGCTTCCCTAATTATTTTAAAGAATAATTCTACTTAGGTTTATTGAAGAGCACTAAAACCCACATTCAAAAGAATAACTTTAGATATTTTTGATTAACCCGTTTACGAGTTATCGCCCATTTCTTTTTAAATATTTCTCCTTTCTTATGGCCCTGTATTTACTTATATACAGTCAAATGAAGTTGTCATTTCAGAAATTAATCTATTTAGTGCTTTATTATTATTATAATTAAAAACTCATACCTACATCGAAAATATTAGCCATAAATTACACTACCGAAGAAAAAGTATTGATGATTAAATGGTATTATCAAGGAAATAGTTATCAAAAGGTGTCGGACATGTTTGCTGCTCTGTATCCGAATAGACCGATACCTGGAAAATCTACAATCGCAAGGAATATCCAGAGATTTGAGACCGAAGATACCTTAATAAATAACTGCAAATGTGAAGCAAGGCCAGGAACAAGGAGAAGATGCAAGAAATGATACCGACTTGGAAGTTTTATTGTGCGTGGAAGAGAACGATGGAAAGATCAGCACAAGGAAACTTCAGGATGAAATAGGAATAGATCACACTACAGCGTTTCGAATTTTGAAACGACATAAATACTATTCCTTCAAATATGAAAAGCACCAAGAGCTACGAGATAGAGACGAAATACGGCGGCAAGCGTTTTGTTTTTAATATGATGGAAGGAGCAAACACGGATAGGGAATTTTTAAAAACATATGTTTCACTGACGAATGCACGTTTATCTTAAATAATGAACCCAATGTTCAAAATGATCGATATTGGAACAAAGAAAACCAACACGGGTTTGTCGAAACAAGGACGCAATATCCACAGAAAGTAAATGTTTGGGCAGGGATATTCGGACACAATATTATCGGGCCATTATTTCTTACGCGAAATTTAAATGTAGAATATTATTTGGAACTACTCGAAAATCATATTTTACCTGCTTTACATGATGCCGCTAGGGAAAATCAGGAAGTTTGGTACCAAATGGATGGCTGCCCGGCACATAGTACCCTGGTTGTTCGGGAATATTTAGACAATAGTTTTAACGGAAACGTTATTGGCCTAAATCATATAGTAAATTGGCCAGCAAGGTCTGCTGATATTTTGCCAAATGATTTCTTTCTCTGGGGCCATTTAAAAAATGGATAATGAATAATATACAAGGATAAAAAATACCCAAATCTTGACGAGTTAAAAAATGCTATTTCTGCCGAATGCAATCGAATTTCAGTTTACTAGTAAACTAGCGAATGTAAGAAGAGAATTTTATGATCGCCTGGGTTATTGTCTAGCAGTCGATGGAGGAATATTTGAACATCTTAAATCCTAAAGTTTTAACAATTTAATATATTCATATTAATTTGTATTTATACATCTTTTTCAGATTTCCGATGTAGGAATGAGTTTTCAATAATAATAAAGCACTAAATAGGTAAATTTCTGAAATGACAACTTCATTTGACAGTTATCTTTTACCTTGACTGGTGCTCATAAGTAAATACAGGGCCATAAAAAAGGAGAAATATTTAAAAAGAAATCGGCGATAACTCGTAAACGAGCTAATCAAAAATATCTAAAGTTATTCTTTTGAATGTGGGTTTTTGTGCTCTTCAATAAACCTAAATAGAATTATTCTCTAAAATAATTAGGGAAGCCAATAATTGACCCCATTAAAATTTACATGGGATTTCCTATGTCCCGTCCGACGATGCAACACCCGGTATAATATATTATTACTATAAAATGGAAAACACATTTCTTGCAGTATAGGTAGGTATATAATAAAATTATATAACAATTCTTGCCATTTAACTGCTGATATAGAAATTTAATTCCACACTGTGTTTGTCATAATGTGGATCAACCTGCTCTCACTACCGGTTTCGGAGCCCTACTCCATCATCAGGTGAGCTTGGGTCGATTCCACTAGTAGGTACTCTGCGCTGTGTTTGTCATTTTGTGGAATCGACCCAAGCACCCATGATGATGGGGAGTAGGGATCCGAAACCGGTAGTGAGAGCAGGTTGATCCACATTATGACAAATACAGTGTGGAATTAAATTTCTATATCAGCAGTTAAATGGCAAGAATCCTTATATAATTTTATTCTTACTATATTTACTATATAATATTATTATTATATTTACTACTTTAGATGTTTTAAAAACAATCTTATCCACGCAAGAATATTTAGCAAAGAATGTAGTTGGAGCGTTTAATTTTATGAAGCGTTTAAAATGTCACTAAAACACGAATGTAATACCTACAACGTTTTATCCACATAAAAATGTATATGTTTAGCTAAAATTATAAAAATTTCACAGGAAATATTAGAGGCAAGCAATATTTTTAAGAACTGAAGTCAAGATAGCGTTTGTTGCTATGGTAACTATGTTGTTCAGTAGTGATACAAACAAAAGTTTGACAAATGTAAAAATTGCAGCTTGTGTCATAAGAATTTGCAAACGCATTTCAAAAACCACGAAAAATGGAAGAAAATGACCATGGTATTCCTAGAGTAATTTTAATCAATTTTTAATCATTTCATTTACAGTCTGCAAAGAGTAGCGAACATTACGAAAAAGTGTTCGCGGAATACTTTCACTTTAGGCGCTTCGTTTTGTGGATAAAGTATAAATTAAGATTCATTTATTTTCTTCAATTCTCACTAAGTTTACAGTGCATAAATGAACAGGTGCCCAAAAACCAGCAGGAACAAATATCATAGATTTTTTAAAAAGGGTTTATACTAAAAAAGTTGAAACTTGTAATTGCACATTTTATGCAGTTACATTATATTTCGTCGTCTAAATAGAGCATTTGATGATATTTTACTTTTACTCTTCGACTTTGAATGACAAACAGACATAGTACTATACAAGCTTCCGCGTTACTGTCATATAATCTCTAACCGAACGACCAAAATTATTATATTACAAAACAAACGAAAGTTAAAAAAATGAAGACGAACGAAAGACGCGTAGAAAAAAAAATGAAAACAACTCAACGCCAACTCGGTGAATGGAAGTAATTTCTAAGCCGACTTGAAGGTTATACCGCTTGAAATGTGACTTAATTCACTCTGACGAGTCGTTTTAAATAGTCAAAGGGGCCAGCGAGTGACGGAATTGAAAAGACTTGCCAAACAAAATAAAATTTCGCTTTGGAGGATGTAGGTTTGAATTGTGTCAACAGTCAACATACCTTCTAAAAAGGCTCCAAAAAAAAGTTGTGCTTATTTTTTTTAATTTAATACTTGTATTGTTTTAGGTGCTTCTTACGTTGAAAAATGTCTTATCTGATAAAATGGAAACAGCTACTAAGGAGAATTAAGAGTCTATTACGCTGTACTTTCGGGTTACTCTCAGGGGTCGGGTAAAGCGGGTGTTTGGCCGAAGGAAATATATATTTTTTTCAGAAATTTGCCGGATCCTGTCGTGTTAAGCCCCACACAAAATTCCAAAGACACGTGCTTTGATTAAGGCTTGACTAAGGTTTGCAGAGCTTCAGCATTTGTCATAAAATAGCGATCAATTTGTTACAAAACCATATAAATAATATATCACTGTAATCACAAAACTTCAATCTATTTCCGTATTGTAACGAAATATTCAATTATGTCTTTATTTTCGAGAAAATTTAGTCCAAACATAAGAAATATTTTATTGATGTTTGACCATCAAAATCTTAAAAATAAAGGAGTTGTCTAAAAATGTGCTACAATACGGATATAGTATCTTTTATCTCTAATTTCCTTTCTCATTTGTGTAAAAATACCTAGCCAGTTTTACATAAAACGTTAAATGCCGAACGCTTATTTTGCTACTTTTTTTTTGCTCTTAAGATTTAATCTGAACCTGTCAAGATAGAGCCATAACACAATTTAAAATAAAATAGAAAAATTGACATACCTGTAGTAGTCTTTCTTACAGTAGATATTTCCGTCGCGCGAAAAACACGTAATATCACCGTCCAAAGTGTTCCTGCACTGACAACACTGCAAACATTGCGCGTGCCACCGCCGTTCCACCGCTTGGAGGTAGTACCGATCGGTGATTTTGATGCCGCAGCCTGCGCACACTGCAGCACCAGCAAGTTCGTCCGCACAGCTGCAAAGAAACAGAAAAAAATAAAGCTAAAACCAAACAAGCACTAGAAAGGTATAGTTCACTAGAGATATACACTGACCGGTACAAAAAACAGGCACCTTAAAATATTTATGTTGTTTAAAGTTCAATATATTTTCTTCCAGTGGACTGACTCATTTTGGCTAATTTAATTTTTGCCCTTAAGGTTTTCACGTTTTCTAGTTTAGAAATGTTTAAGAAAACTTCTTCTGCTTGATCCTGTTTATTTCTATTCTTACTAGTTGAAGCCTAGCGCATGCGCCACGACATCAGGAAAAGAAATACTTTTTATTTTATTTTTTTAATTAAATGAAAAAAAAATCCGGCGACGACAGTTTTTAGAAGAGCCAATTAGCTATCTTTTAATGTTATTATTTTCATTAAGATTGCGCCATACCTAGATGGTGGTGTTGGTGGTGACGATGGAGTTGTATCCGGTTCAATTTTGGGTATGTGATGGTCGAATGAAGATCCGGGTCTTCGCAGTTCGGGGGGTGTCACCGAATGTGGAGGTCGGGGAGGGGATGATCTACAGGAGTCCGATCCACAGGACTGGTGCACTAGAATACCAGATACATATATTTTTCATAGGTTTGCAAAACTATACACTTAACACAGTCTTATGGAGCGATAAACAATGACTGATATTGTTGGCAATAGTGTATTGATGATTGATACTGATAGTGATATTGATTAGTGATTGATACTGATGCTAAAACAAATAATCGATCGAAAATATTTAGCAAGGTATGTCAATCTATTTACTATTTGTTTGGCTTTTATTACTTGTGAAATCAATAATTAATTTTTGGTTTGTTTTGACGCTATATAGTAATAACAGCTGATAAATATTAATTGTCAACCACCCGAGCAAAATCAGAATAGCTAACTAATTCAATCATTGTTGACTGCTCCGTACAAGTAATTTATAATATTATTATAACAATGGTGGTTAAAAAATAAAGAGCTGTAGCTTACTTTTTTCAGTGTGGTTGTTGTTATCCTGGGACAGTGGTCCCGTGGACCCCAATTGGGTGTCTCCCAGCGGCTCCCCCTTGAGCGGAGGCTCGCATGAGGGCAGATTGGGCGACAGATCTCTGGAGGGGTCATAGGCGGGTCCGATATATTGATCGTTCGGCTGCTGAAATAAAAGAAATTAAATAGTTAGTTTGGTTTGGTTTGGTTTTCATCGTTTCCAAGTAAAAAAAGAACATTGGATGACAACTGTATAAATCTCAAACACCAAAAAGAGTAATTAAACAAATATAGTCGTAGTATAGTAGTTTTATTTGATGTACAACCTGTAACCTGTATGTACACCATCAATAATACATAAAGTTCTAAAAACAGAAGAATTTCAACAATCCTATTTCCTTTGATCACATTATATATTATAGCATACGCGATGTTAAGTGCTATAAAACAAACGGATATTACTTGAATAAGATTAAGTAAAGAATCATTGCTTCCAGTCCAGGGAGCTGCATAGTTTCTTTTTATCTTCATCTCTTCTCGTATATCAACGGCTTATAATTAGAAAATCCTTTATCGATAATTTAGGTTAAGCAGTAGCGTCGTAGAGAGAGAGACATAAATCAACGGGAAATCTTCTTACCGATATTTATGTCCGACAAAGAAGCTTTGCTACGTTTTAATTTATCTCTAATGACTCGGTGCCGCCTGGCGTTAATTTATTTTTTGTGAGAAAAGCAAACATTTTTTTAAGTCGTTTCTACGGCATACTGAAATGGACGCCAACATAAAAGTATATTGGTAGATTACAATAATAGTATGAATTAAAAATCTATTTGCAGACGCATACTAGGGTCGGCACCTCTGGCCTTGGGTGCCGATTTTCGCGTGTACGAAGAGTACGGTCAATACGCTCAGTACAATAGCATGTACTGAATAAAGAAAGAAGGCAGGCTTCCCACAAGAACATTTTTGATTGCGCAGAACTTGACCATAAAAATATGTAGCATTTTATAGTCATCCATGACAAATAACTGTATAAATTATCCAATAAGACGTACGTTCGCCAAATTTTAAAGCATGATATTTTCTCACTCACTGCCATTCGTTTGTATACGTCAATATATTTATTTCCTCTCATGCCAGCAAGGATTGCAGTGACGTCAAAATTGATGCCGCGAAACTAACGATTTTATGGACAAATTAGATCGGTTAACTAAAAACTGTAAACTATTGGGGACTGTTTAATCGGCTAAATTTGTCCATAGAAACTGCAGTTATTGCTGACATGGGAAGAAGTGAAATAGGAATTGAATAGTATTCACCTATGCAAACAAGTGGAAGTGAGACTGTGACTACAGTGACGTAATTCAACAATGAAATTCGGCCAATGTACGTATAATGTATTATTTAAAGGATTAAGCAGTCCTGTCTATTTACCGTTTTGGTTATTGCCTATTGGTCCTTGACTCATGACCCAGTTCATATTCTGACATTTTACTGAACACCTAAACACTGATGACGGAAATATTTGTCAGTTCAAAATTTAAAATACCGGGTGTCCCACTAAGAATAGCTCTCGGCTGTATCTCGGAAAGTATTAGTCGTAGAGCTTGCGGAAAAAAATATTTATAACTAAAGAGGGTATGAGAAATTGTTGGAAATTATTTTCAAGTTTGTATAGCGGCCACTAGAGGGCGCAACTGCTATTAAAAATAAGAAAAAGGAGTTTTACACAATTTTGCCTAGATAACGTATACTATAAATAATAGATTCATAATCTTCAGTAAAATTTGCATATTTTTTAGAACCATTTTTGTTAGAACCATTTTCCCCTATCTGCCAAAATAAAGTGGTGGGGGAAGGTTCGATCTGTTTGATTATTTAAACATTAATAACTCCGGACTGGATGAACGGAATCTAACAAATGGGGGCTCGTTTAAAAAAGCGTTTATACTCTATATTATAGCGTATAAACAATAATAATAAGGTTTTGAATGTAGACGCTATTAGGCGCTGTCTAACAATTTAACAAACATTGCGCGTTTTTTCAAAAAAAAAAATGCGATAGTATATATATAATTTTAGCTGATAGTAAAGAGTAATAAAAGCTTAAAAAGTCAGCGAAAACCGCATCTTGATATCTTTTTTCAACCCAAAGTTATTAGCAAAATTATAATAAATACGAAAATATAAGCCCTTAATTACCTTATTTTTCTAACACGGTATTACTAGCTCTCTTGATTATGAACATTCTGACAAAAAATAAGATAGATAATTACGATTTTAATATTTAAATGTTGTACTAGGTATATAATTGTCTGTGTATGTGGTTATAGCTTAACAGTTAAAAAAGTTTATAAAAATCAGTTGTTTAGTTTTTAAGTTTTTTTAAAATACGATTTTTTTAAGCATAATGCGATTCTATTCAAAGTGTCATTTTCTATCAAATAAAGTAAAAAAATACATTTTAAAATCAAAAGTTGTAGGCATTTCCGGTGACACACCAAGTGATCGAAATGAATTGAATACGTCAATCAGTCCTAATTTATGTCATATGCTAACATACCAAATCTCATTTTTTTTATCAGAAAAAATAAAAAGTTATAGGGGCAAACCACTTTTGAGAAACACCCGGTATATTATGATCTTGTTCCTAGATAATAATACTTTCTCTATTATAAATAAATAAAATCAGAGGAAAAAGTCAATCGCAGTTTACTATAAAATGCTGCAATGTACCAGAAAATTACATTCGCAACAAAATCACAACTCCTAAAAAATTCAAACTCGCAGATAGAAGGTTATCACGGTCCTAGTTTACAAAGTCACAAATGCAGCAAAATCGCAACTATAGTAATGTTCGCAAATAGAAAAAATCGCAAATCGCAACTATAGTAATATGGGTTGCCTCGCAAATTGAAACTCGCAAATAGAAGAAATTGCAGTCGCAGTTTCCTATGAGAGCCAATCGCAGATTGCGATTGCGATTTTAAAACCGCTGCGATTGAATCACAGTTTGCGATTTCTTGCTAATCTCTATAACAAATACTTCGTATTTTTGCTCTCTCCGACTTACTAGACCGCCATAACGATTCACTCCTAGACACGTAAACGCCTACAAACCAAAGTTTCGTTTGCCGCTTGTTAAGAAATGTTGACATTACCGACCTTTAAAAATTTACGTTTGTGTCACATTATCTACTTTCACTTCCATCTTCCATTTCTCTCACCCATTTGTCTCACTCATCTTCATCTCTCATTTCTCTTGCTTCTGCACTTCCTGCACCTTTTCCAAACATTTTTGCATTTTTAAAATAAAATATTGTAAAGGTGCCCAAAATTAGACATCCTTCGTATGTGTTTTAGTTTTCGAGGTTCCAATGGTCACATCGTAGTGGGGACACCCTGTATATTTAAAAAGTAGATATATAAAAATACAAGTAATTTTGAATAAAAAAAATATCTTTAGGCTTTGATAAGTCAACAGCTTATGTGATAACATTAACAACTACTGGTCTATATTTTATTAATTTATATGACTTGTGATGTGATAAAAATAATTTTATTTAACTCTTCTTACTATTTTCAATATCAACACCTCATTTTTAATTAGAGCAGTATCCTCGCAATTTCTCTACTTAGTAAAACCATATTTTCTAAAGTTTATACTGTATATAGTGCATAATTTGTTATTATTTATTAAAGTTATTATTATTATTATTACTGTTGATGCTTTGAGGTCATATAAATTAATGTTTAATATGTGTAATAAATCTGGTTTAATTGATAAAATTTACATTTATATAACGATTTTATTTCGTGTATGTCTATAATAAATATTCCAGCTACTGTATACCGAGTGATTCAGTTCAATAATATTTAAACAAAAAAAATGTATTTGATTATTTGAAAATTACACTAATATTAATATAACGTGAAAACTCAGAATCAGATATCCGGTGAATATTTTTGCCAAATCTACAGGGCAAAACACTTTATAAATAATGAATTTTTCTCAAAAAGATAACAATAGAAATGTTTTTCCTCTTGTAAAGAGGATCTGGGCACATAAATATGTCTTTGGCAGTGTTTCTAAAATAGTCTCCACGCTATGCGGAGAACTCGTTGAAGCAGGTCAACCCAACTTTGTCGCTTTTTTTATTTTCAGTTGTCTTGACTCACTTCGGTTTGCCTCCAACTACTTTCGATCCTTAAAAGCGTCTGAAAACTACTCGTGAGGAGGCCGTGGGGGATTTTTTTTTGGCGTTTCCTGTTCCCTCGTTCAATTTTGTTTCGTTTTCAGCTGTTTCCAAAACGTGGCGGTATCTGTACCCGAGGCAAAGGACTTTTTTTCACAAATCTCAGTGAAATAAGTAAACCTGGACGTTTCTAAACTATCCATTGTTACGATGATATTTCATTAATTACATCTTTTTTTGTATTTATATATATTCCACAAGATTAATATTTGAACACGCGTTTGTACGATGTAGACTAGATATTTATGAACAAAACTTATCAATCAATCTGCAGGAATATAATTACAATTTGTTTATTATTTAATTTTATTATAATGAATTAGTATATAAAATTGTATTATAAGTTATGTTTTTTTACGCGGTTATAATTGATTAATACATAATTAATAGTATCGCTTGATGAGTAATACTGGCAACATTATCCATATATATAGCTGATTGGGAAAATTACTGATTGACCCGATGTCAATAAAATATACTTTTATATATAATAATAACATGGTTTGATATAAATCCATTCAAAAATAAGAAATAATTAGACCATTTTTTAAATAGTTTAACACTGTGGATTATAACCTATAAAAGGTGGACCGCCGCGCCAGAACAGTTAGTCACTGCGTATTGCCCTGCGGTTTTACGATTTTAAGTTTTGAAAATATAGTTTTTACTAAATTGTAATTAATAATGTTAGACAATAATTAAAACTAAATATTTTTGTGTAACTTTAGAGGAATAGCCAATTTAATCTACCATAGGTAACTGTTTTCTAAATGCACTGTTTTTGATTTTTCATATCAATTTAACTTAGTGGTACTACATTACACTCCATTACAAATTAATGATATTTATTCATACTCCATGTTTACTTAGTTTTCTGAAGACACCACAGGTTTGACCTTGATTGCTTCGTGCTATACACAAAATAGTACGATAAATATAAGCCCATGTTAGAAAAATTCGTTCCCACATTTCGTGAAATAGATCGAGATGCGCCGTGATTAATTTTTTGTATGTTTTTTATTATATCTTCAATATAGTTATATATTTAATGTGGTTGATAAAAAAATACAAACTACCAATCACGGCGCGTCTTGATCAATTTCAGGAAACGTGGGAACAAATTTTTGTAACACATTTATGCATTTCCAGAAATGTTTTACGAAATATTTCCATAAATATTTCGTAAAACATTTCAGGGATTGTGTAGCGGCTGCTAAAAGTAAAAAAAATACCAAAAAAATACCTCTACATTAAACATTTTTTATCTAAACACGATTATTAGGATCGACAAAAGATCATCCTCGAACATAATAAATCATAGCCTAACCACAATTTCCTGGCAATTTACAAACTGTCCACTGCAATTTTCGACCGCAGATAATAACATGAATTAGCGAGGAGGACTTGGAAGATGGTACTAGAACACGAGAAATAACACGAATTTTCAGAGGATAAACTAAAAAACAATGAATGGGTTAAATTAACCACAAAGATCAAATAAAATCGCTTCAGCCCAGCTGGTGTAGTTTAGTTTAACCAAGAAATAATAGTTAAAACAGTTTTGATTTACTTAGTATAATTTCTTTTGATATTAATAGCGTTTTTCATTTTCTCATACTAACTAGTTCATTTCATGTCGATTCTCTCTTTTTTTTTCTTAAAGATACTCTCTTTAAAGAGATGTTTTTTCAAAGTTATTAGAGTCAATGTCAACAAATTTAAGTACATAATTCGAATATTTATCGGTTTTATCACTAGAGCCAAAACAAACCAAAAATTAAATGATATGATCCATTTTTTGACGATATTTAAGTTCGTTTCCCATAATAATATGAGACGAGAATCAAATGAGATGAGAAACTAATGTAAACTACGTGCTCGTAATATATTTTAATGAAAACGTATATTAAGATAACATAATATAGTTTTATTCTCAAAAAATGTTACAAGGTATTCAATATACAATAAAATACATTTGGAATTAATAGGAAACTCTGCTTGTTACTTATAAAATTAAATGGCAAAATGTAACTTTATATAGGCCTATCACATTGTTCCATCTTCGATTGATACTTTCTGGTTAACACTATTTTGAAATCGTCCAAATATACGTTTCTGATATTTAAGAAATAAGGTGCAAAAATAATCAAGATTACGGGGTTCTGTATTTATAAACATCTACTTCATCTATTACCAGTGGCGGATACAGAGGTGGTCCATGGGGCTTAGGCCCATAAAATCTATAAATTCTCTAATATTAGACTTTGCTAGATTGTGTGTTAAAAACAGCGCCCTAAACAGCATGTTCTACATTACATTTTATTTGCCCCCTCTAAAAGTCTAGATATCTTTATACAAATTAGGTAAAGAAAATAAAGTCCTCCTACTCTGGGTGCCAGCTCACCAAGGGATAGAAGGTAATGAAAAAGCAAACGATCTAGCTAGAAAAGGAGCGAACACTCCTCTAACTGGACCAGAACCGTTCTGTTTCCCAATGATCTAAGACACTTGAAGAAATTTCTCAAGTCTTACGGCCGAAATGTATTTTCGAAGTCAATGTGTTTTCCTCATTTAAGTAGGTAAGTACAATTTTCGGATAGTCACGAGGTTTTTAACAGGACACTATCTTTTCAATGAACACCTCAGTAGATTGCAGTTAAGAAACAACGGCGAATGTGAATTCTGTGGGGAAAATGGGAAAACACAAGAACGCTTCATCACTGAGTGCGTCGAGACAACAACCATTCTTGCTATAAAGTTTGGTACGACTGATATCCGAGATGGTGAAATTACTTTTTAAGCTTTAGTCAAAGTCCTAAGGCTGTATGATGAGTTTATAACTCAAGAAAGGTGGAGACAATAGATCTATAAGGTCGCAGTGATTAAGTTCCCCCCTCCTACAATCTACAAATATCTATTTCTTTTCCATGTCAAACTCTATATTTGTGTTGAAAAATGGTATTTTTTACATTGAAAAATATTTCGATTTCACAAATAACAAAATAAAACTTGTAATTCCAGCATAAATCCATTTCAGTACCAAATTAGACTGAAATGGCATTACATGAACACAGTAAAGTGAGAGAAGTTATTTTGAATTAAAACTCAGAATTAATAAGTAGGTATAGTAAATGATTAAAGTTGTCTACATTGGAAAATTAAAATTTAAAGGATCTGTTTTAATTCAGAAAAATAATAATATTTTCAGCCACCCAGCATTGAACTCCCAGCAAAATGGATTTTTTTGTTTTCCAATTCGGTGAGTTAGAACCTGGAAGACTCCAACGGTCTAAAACACTCGAAAATTTTTCTCAAAACTTACAACCGAGAAAAATGAATGATTTATTCTTGATTGAGAACAACATCTTCGGATTATTACGGGATTTTTAACAGGACACTGTCTCTTCAATGAACACCTCAGTAAATTGAAGCTAAGAAACAATGGTGAATGCAGATCAGAACACCTCATCACTGTGTGCGCCGAGACGACAACCATTTGTGCCATAAACTTTGGTACGACTGATGTCGGAGATGGAAAATTAACCTCTGTAAAATCGTCTCAGGTACTGGCTTTTTCCAAAGCTAATTCAAGAAAGGAGGGCACAATAGATCTATAAGGTAACGGTGATTATCTTCACCACCCCCTCCCATACTATCTTACAATCTGAACAATTCGTTGAGTTTTTTAAAATTACTCAGTTAGAAATCTTTTTCACAAAACAGTTGATATTAAAAAAATTAAAAACAGTGTAAGATTGTTACAATCATTCATCAATAGCATTTAAATTAATTAACCCAAAATATCATATTCTTAACATAATATTCTTTGGTATTACTAGATTATAATCCTTTTGCTGTATATTATTTCGCAGCGTGAATCATCCGGTAATGCGGCGTTATCAATAACTGCCTTGTTTTTCATAAATTTCCAATAAAACCGTCGAAATCCGCGCCGGTCCCCCTTTGATTAACATTCGATATAAATAAACTTAATCGTTTCGCTTTCATCTTCCGAAACGTCGTAAAATTAACCGTCCGAACAGAAATAGTGTGCGTTTCTAGGTTATGTTTTCGTCGTTAAAACAGACATTGTCGCGTTTTACAGTTGTAGTTTATAGCCGGGTACACTCGAAAAAGTTGTAGGGTTCAATTCAACCATACAAACATCTTAAATCATTTCCAATTATAATACAATTCTCAAACTGTGATAAGTTTTCTTTTTTTTTATTTACTTAACTACTGATATCCTTTGATATTTAGAGGCCTTCCTATGCCGGAAACACTGCGATCTGTAAAACCTATTGTTTTTGTACCTTCTATATTATCTGCAGCTTCTGCACCCAATCTCCTATGCCTATTCCCTTCATCAGCTTGTGCAGGTCCGTGATAGGATCGAAACACATTTCTTCCGGCTCTAGACTTCCTTCTCCAAATAAAAATAGCGCTTGTAATCCAGTACCTCAAAGTGATATATTATGTGCTCTACTGTTTCGGGATCTTTATCGCGGATTTGGCAACAAAGACTTCCTTGATACATCTTAAGCTTGTTCAGATAGCGCTCAACGGCCATATGTCCTGTCAACAGACCTATTGAAATCCGCACTTTATTTCTGTTGAGCATTAGCAGCTCCTTTGTGGTTTTAGAATTAGGTCCTTGAATGTCCTCCCCTGAGAGTTCGTTTCCTTGATCCATAGTTTTACTGCACTACGCATTTAGTATCTGAAATCAAGTACCTACCATAAGTATTTTCTCTTAGGTATTTAATAGAGGACTGTTCTCTAATAATCGTTTTGGTTTTAGGCCAGGTTCTAAGCCTGTGCTGATTAATCCATACATGTTACATACATTATATATTACATTATTGATATAAATTTCTGGCGTTCTTTGACTCTTATTGGTAAAGCTCTATTGGTCTCGCCGATATCAGTTGCACCACATTCGTATCGAGTTTTAAAAATACATTTGCGCTGGTCTGTAGGAAATTTCAGGTTTTGCTTTTTAAAAAAATTGGGGCTATCGAGGCATAAACTTTTATTAAATTTGTACTTCCGTCCAGTCTTATTTATGTTACTTATCCACTTATATTATAGTCAAGAATGCAGCATTTTATTGATATTCTTTAGCTGTCAGTTTTCTTGATGGCTGCTTTAACAAATTCAGTGGAGTACCCATTATTCTATAAGTATTTTTTTCTATATTTGATTTCCTTTGATAAAAACTCTTCAAAATTGCAGATTGTCTTTTGCTTGGCTCAGATGTCCTTTACGATTCTGATGATGCTTTCTTTTGCCGATGTTGTATGGTTGATATTATGGTGAAGGTACTGTCCAATGTCTGAGAGTCAAGCAGCACTAAAAACGATCAACTGAGTAACCATCAATTCGAAGTTGGTCAAAGAATGCCTAGAGAAGCTGAACAAATGGAAAAGAAAATAAAGTCCTTCTACTCTGGATGCCAGCTCACTAAGCGATAGAAGCAGATAGAAGGCAATGAAAAAGCAAACGATCTAGCTAGAAAAGGAGCGAAGATTCCACTAAATGGATCAGAACCGTTGTGCTTTGCAAGTGGAAACCAACTTAACGAGGAACTCAGGAATCTGGAAGACTCCATCCGTAACCTGGGGTGAGAATACTTCAACGGTGTAAGACACTCGAAGAAATTTCTCAGAACTTACGACCGAGAAAAATCAAAGATTTTCATTGGCTTAAATAAGAACAATCTTCGGATTGTCACGGTGTTTTTAACAAAACACTGTCTTCTCAATGATTACCTCAGTAAATTGAAGCTAAGAAACAACGGCGAATGTTAAGTACGAAACTTAGTACGCCGAAACGACAACCTCGTACCACAAATTTTTGGTACGACTGATATCGGAGATTGAGAACTAAACTCCGTAAATCCATCTTAGACACTGACTTTTGTTAGAGCCCTGAGACTGTACGATGAGTTATAACTCAAGAAAGGGGGACACAATAAATATAAAAGATCGCGGTGATTAACTTCCCCTCTCCTATACTAGCTAGAATCTACAATCTTTCTACAAAGGGATTCAAAACAATACACCTTTTTCCTAACTGATGTTATTTGATGATTAGCTAGGTATAAGTCATATTCAACGTCCATCAATTCATTTAAAGGTATAAGTAATTCTGCAGTTCATCTTTCTGCGTTTAAATGTTCGTGTAACTACCTCAACCACGGACGTCCTTAATTTTAATTTCTTTTTCTTGTTAACATTCTATCTCGTTACTTTCAAGGCTTTATTACAGAAAAAAAATCGCAGAATTACAGAATAGCCTACGTAAAAATCGGAAAGAAAGAGCATATTTTAAATATAGTGCTCGCGTACCTTTAACTTCCACCGACCGAGTACCGATACACCAGAACCTTAAAAGTACCAATCGACTGGTACTAAATTGGACAGTGTAAATTACGATTCGAAGCGAAATCGACGAGGATGCTGCCGATTTAACCATCGCTTAGCGCCGTTTTTCGCGGCATTTAATTCCTACATACGCGCTACCATAATTTTACCGTTACCGGTAAATTACACGGTAGCGGTAATTCGAGGGTGGCGCAAGTATATCCTTTACGCATTACTGCTGGGTTTACGGAGAAGCTCGATCGGATAGTCGGAGGTCGATAGTGTTTTTAAATTTACCGTATGTATTATAATTTATAATAATAGATACTTATTATTTTAAATTATAATGTATAAGTTAAAGTTTTTTGCGTGGCTGGGGAGTTAGTTAACAGTCGATTGAAAAACTTATCTTGAAAAGATAATTTTTAATAAAATGTTTTTTTGGGGAAAATAAAAAAATACCTATGACAGTACAAAACAGTAGGCTGTGATTTTGATTCACAGATAAATTGTATTTCCAATCATTTTTTGCAGATCATCTGTCGATATCCTCCTTGACTCGTTGCACCAATTTTAGCCATTTTAGTTGTTAAATCACTTTGTATTCCTCTTTTAGAATTTCTTGTTCAGAATTCTCTGGATTACCCGACGAACTAATGAATCCATAATTCAAGAACTGAACATCACAAAACAACTCTCAACTTCTATCATCTGCAGCTAACTCTAAACTTCTATTTCAACTGCCACATATAGTTAAATATTTCGGTCACATTATGAGTAGGGATACTAATTGTATGGATAAACTCATCATACAGGGCAAGGTTCCAGGAAAAAGACCAAGAGGTCGCTCGCACTGCCGATGGATAGATCAGCTATCAAAGCTCACCCACAAGCCCCTGCACGCAGTACTTAAATCTCAAAACAAGAAATTATGGAGAAAAACCACACACATCACTTGACCACTATATTCCTCCTGTAGGGATAAAAATGGAGAGAGAGTATTTCTCTTTAAATACCACTTCTAGTCTTTTTGGTGACATAATAGAGATTCTGGGGAAATAATATCTCCAACCCAAATCTAACACTATTCGTGCATATTTATCATTAGTATTTATTTTTAAATTATCCACTTAAACTTAGTAATTTCTAATAGAGCTAACATAATATTTAGAACACCAAAATTATTTTAGGTTGTAAACATCTTCTTACAGAGGACCATGTTTTATACAGGGCGTAGGGGACCTCTCGCATTTACTTGTATACATGTGATTTGTGTCACCAGTTTTCACCGGGTCAGACACATTCATAATCCAGAATTTGGAAAAGAATTAAATAGGGTTCGACCGAAAAAAAACATCATATTTCCATTTTAAACAGTTTTTCTTTAGTCTTTTTGTTTTTCTGCTGCTTACAACGTGGGGAGAAACCACTTTAAATGAAACGTATTTCTATTATGTGTTAGGCCAATTTGTAAAGCCAAATAAAGCCACTTATGACCTGGTTTCCATTTGGATTCTATGCAGTCAAATTTTACAAGAAATAATTTTTATATATTTCAGATTTCTGTTTTGGTGGCAAAATTCAAATATTTTGCATTAATACAAGTGTAGTAGTATGTTCAATAAGTCAGGGAACAGGGACAAACAACATCCAAAAGATAACAGAAATTAATATGTATTTGTGGATTAAAATGACACACACAACTGTCACTGTCATGTATTCACATACTGACTGCCATTACTCGCTGACGAATATTTGACACGCATCCGAAGATGATCAGTTACGCAAGGGCTTTTATGAGCTTTTTTGTGACTGAAAAGCCCTGAACGTGATGTTATCTCTCTTTCGCACTCCGCACTCTGCATTTACTTGTATTATCAATGGACATGTGATTTTAATGACTTCAAAAATCTCATTACTTTATGGTTGTTGTTGTTAACCGAGTTTAAAATTCTTCTTCGTTGCGTTCTATTGTGCGCTGCTTCCTCCCACTTCTTTGCATGCTTATCCCCTTTAAGTTTTCTTGGAAAATATCCTTGTACTTCCGGTTTCCTCTTACCATCTGCATGCTGACGGGACTGCTCTACATGCACTGACGTACTGATCGCACTGACGGGACTGCTCTACATGCTGACGGGAAAGAAGAGATTTCGGTAGGCGGTTTTATTGCATCCTGCACAAGTGACCAGCCCATCTTAAGCGGGATTCAGTAATCGTGACTTCAGTGCCCTCACAGCTAGATTTTCGAAGGACCGATAGATTTGAGACATGGTGGTACCATTGTTTAATGGGTTCGTGTGCGTGCGGTACGGCAGACAGGTTTCGCTCTCATATAACGTGGTGGGGATTGTTATTGCTCGGTACACTGCAAGTTTGATTTTTGTGCTCAAGTGATGATTGTAGAAAACCCTCTCTTTTAATTTCCGGAATGCTCTTCAGACGCTGCTAATTCTGTATTGAATTTCAGAGTCGACTTTTTCCAAAATCAAACTACCGAGGTAATTAAATTCCGCTACATATTCTGTATGTATCCTTTCCTTGAACAGACTTTGTAGATCAAATAAATATCTACATAAGAAAAAAATAAGTGGAATATTGATTTTATAGAAGAATTGGGATTGACAACGTGTTAATATGACTATTATGAATGATTTATGTACTCTTTCAATCGAAACCGACCCCATTGAGCAAAACGGCAATAGCGATAGACCTAATTGTAAATTTCCACCGGACACGCCGGCTAATAAATGACAATTTACAACGCCAAATGGAATTAACCAAGGAGAAATCACCTGGAGCCCGCAATTATTAATAAGATCGCTGCCAGATACCAGCAGATATCAAACTCTTTAACCGATAGGCCGAAAATAAATCATGCAAAACCAGTAGCAGCGGCGAACGTCGTCTAGGTAGTAAATAACTTGGCGGTACTGCCGCCAAATGACATACGCGGACGCGCGCACACCGCATAGTAGTACCGGCCTAACGTATTTAGTACCGCCGCTAAATAAATTCATTTACATGCTTCGGTGTTCCTGGAGTTGTAAGGGAGAGCTTTTAGCGCGACAACTGTATAGAAAGGTGTAGCTTTATCGATATGTAGAAATATCGATAGTTTAAGTAAAACGAGCTGAATCTTTAACGATTGAGATTCATTATGTGTTTTTACATGTGACCGTAGCCATTGTATGATATAAAAACTTGAATCCTTAAAAATGATTTAAGCAAAAACCATCTTCTTCTTAAAGTACTGTATACAGCAGTATTGCCAGAATTGAAGGATTTCCGTCAATATGAAGGATTTTACAGTGAAATTTCGTCGATTATCGAATATATTAATTAATTTAATATTATCATGGACGAAATAATCAAACAAGTGCGACATTTAAATGGATACAAAATGGGAGACCGCAATATGACAATTATATGTTATGCCGACGACGATGTGCTATTCGCAGAAAATGAGGACGACCTCCAAAGACCAGTATATCGCTTCAATCTAGTAGCAAAATGTTATAACATGATAATCTCTGTATCCAAAACAAAGAGCCTGACAACATCAAACATACCAAACCAAACATACCTATCAGATGCAAGATTGTTGTGGATAGCACAATAATACAGCAAGAAATGAAATTTAAATATCTCGGTATAGAGTTATCCGGTTATGGCGATATCGAAACAGAGGTAAGAGAACAAACAACAAAAGCAATGATAGTAGCTGGATGTCTGAACGACACCATATGGAAAAATAAATACATAGGTGTCGAGGTCAAGTCAAGAATATACAAGGCTGTCGTCAGACTCATAATGACCTACACAGCAGAAACCAGACCGGATACAGCAAAAACAAAAAGATTCTTGGAAACAGGAGAGATGAAAATCCTCCGCAAAATCACAGGTAAAACGCTGCTAGATAGAGAACGAAGCGAAAATATAAGGCAAACATGCAAAGTGGATAGCATTAATGAATGGGTATTGAGCAGAAGACGCGAATGGAATGAACATAAAAGCCGAATGGACGAAAGAAAAATAGTAAGATCAGTTCGAGACAAATCACCACTGGGGAGAAGAAAGTACAGGAAGGCCAAGAAAAAGATGGTGTGATAACCTTACCATCGATTGAAAAACTGTAGGCATGATGTTAAGAATGAACAGGCAATCTGCCTATTATAGACTAGGAAGAAGAAGAAGAAGAAGAAGAAAGGCTGAAAGATTTTTATCCAAAAAAGAAGACAATATGATAGTTCCTAGCAGTTTTGCACAATAAAAATTTTTAAAATATGTAGTAGGGGTATTTATTGTTTTTCCAACATATATTATAGTTAGTATTGTAACGTTTTTAGTTCGTTACGTGTCTTTTTTACATATGATATATGATGTCTGGCCTATCATCACCGGATTCCCTCTCGTTCAGGCCGGATAGTTTATTTGACGCGTAATTTTTACGTTCCCTAGTCGCCAACCCTGTTATCGTTCGACACAACCCTGTTACTATTCTGTGGAGGCGCGCGCTGTCAACATCGCTTCTGTCAACTCTCCGTGCTTAACCTCACTTTGTTTTGACGCTCTGTTGTATCCCAGCTTTTGGAAATGGTGATTATTTAAGTCTTGCTGTATAATTTGAATCAGCTGCTATTTCGAGGCTACAGGTAAAGATGAGTTATTACCTTTTATAGATTCGATATTATTATTGAATATTTTTAGTGTAGAGTTACGGATGTCCCAACTTGTATTTGTGTTTTGCTGGCACGTTGGCGTCCCTTTTCTTTTGTCCTCCAGAATGTCACATGGAAGAAAGGACATGTTGTTTATTATTTATTGAGCCCTCGGAAGTATTTCGAGGTAGGTTTATTTTGTTTATTAGACCTTGTTTAGTTTTAAACAAGAGTTTCATATTTTTAGGGTCCAAGATACGGACTGTGTCCAAGGTACGGACTGTGTCCAAGATACGGACTGTGTCCAAGGTACGGACTATTTCCAAGGCACGGACTATTTCCATGATACGGACTGTGTCCAAGGTACGGACTATTTCCAAGGTACGGGTAGTGCCTTATGTACAGATGTCCTGTGGACGAGTGTCCCCAGTAAGAACGATTTTTTCTTACATCTAAGTGCCACAGCGTGGATGTAGCTTGAGTCCCATGCTGCTTCACTCCCATTTCTAAGCCTAGTCAGTAGCTACGGCTGTAAGGATTCATGGTGTCCTCAATCCGGCCCCTTTTGTTGTTTTGACCAACAGGATCGCTGACAGACAGTACAGAGATGCTAGACCACCTCACGCTGCTACTGTTTGAAGCAAGGTTACATAAAAGAAAAGCTAAGTGTATATTTAAGTTCTAGTTTTACATTTAACATCTAAAACATTTTCAGTCTTAAACAATAACGTACATCTTAAGTAATATCGTACAGACTATGTTCAGTGGTTAGATTGTTAAGAACATTCATGTCGATATAATCTTTAAAATATAATTTGGATCTTAGGTTTCATTGCATTACGTCTTGTAATGGTATTACTTTTATAGATATTATTGCACTATTTTAATAGATGGATAATCAAACATAGATTCTAGAATCTACAGGTTGTAACATCTTCGATTTAGCATCATATGGAATATATTAAATTAATTAAAGTAATGCTACATTTCATATTTTCTCTTAAACTTTACATGTCCTGTATTTTATCGTAGTTGTTTTCATTGATATTTAGTACGACTCTTACCACCACTTTCTTTGACATATAACCACTGTATATTTACTAGAACTCTACAATGTCATATATCAGCAAAGAACGTCATGAATAAATATAGTCATTAGTTTTAAGTATTATACAACTGTGTTTTCTTTCTCTGTACATGCCTGGCGCCCAATATCTATTTTTTTGTTTATTGTTCTTAATTAGTTTTCTTTCCAGTGAAATACCTTATCCACGACTGCTCTCCGATGAAAAGCTGCCGTTCGCAGTGGTAGTTGTTTAAAAAACGCTACAGTATAGTATTAATAGTTATATAGTATTAATAGATTTTAATATTTAACAAAAAATTAATAGATACATTTTTAGATACAAGCAGTGTCCGTTTAGGTTTAACGCAGAACACTCAGAGTGCATCTGACCTCACAGGCTTCGATAAGATTTTCTTGAGATTTTCAAATTCCCTTCCACGAAAAACTGTGTCTTCGCTAACTGAAAAAAGGGAAACCACAAAAAATCATAATCTTCAAAAGATGACATAAAAATATATCAATGCTAATGCGATATACCGGAATCGTCAAACAAGGCATCTTACAAATGCGCTGAAAGGAAAACCTAGCTGAATTCACAATTTGTTGCTACTGGTCTCGATTAAATCATTTTTATTAATTTATCTTTTCTATCGATTTCCCCTGTTGTTTATTTGCTTAAACCTTCTTTGAATTGAAGATAGATCTAAGGGTGTTTTTGTGTTTCAAACATAAAAGAAATTAAAGTACCTATTTTAATAATCGTTTGTCATTTCTTGCTAAGCCAATGAACACACAATAACAAGCAAAAAAATAAGATTTCATGTGAATGCGAGAGGTTGGTAAACCTTTAGACCATTAATTGATCGAGTTAAACAATATATGAAGATTATTTAAAAAGGAGCGATGTTGGCAAATATCATTTTGCTGGGCACAGAGTAAGCAGACTTTACAAAAGCAAAAATTATAATGAAAGAGAAGATAGCATCTAGAAAAATAAAAGAGGTTATTATTATTGGTGGTTGGGGAGTATTCGAGGAACCTTAATCGATTTAATTATTGAAAAAGACCATCCCTACAAACGGTCATTTAATCGGGACGCGTTCTTGTAAGTGGAACCATCTGGCGTCAGAATGCGTAAACTACACGAAGAGAATTTACGCTGTGTCGTTGTTATCGCTAATTATTTCGGTGTCAATGGAATTAGCAATAAAACTGGGCAATCTAATGGCGTTTTCTATTTGTAAACCTAATGTAATGTCTGTGCTGTATTTGTAATAACTTGGTAGACTGTGGTGCTTCTTTAGTACTGATTTTACTATCTTGATAGGAAAAAGATGTTAATCGTAAGTTTTCGGACATAAAATTGTCGATTCTTGGAAATGTAATACAAATGTGGTAGAAATACTACATGCAGATAGAGATCTATGATTAAAATTTTTTTTAGTCATTATCATCCAGTCAATCCTTTTCCAGTCAAAGTCAGTAATACAAATGTGGTAGAAATACTACATGCAGATAGAGATCTATGATTAAAGTTTTTTTATTCATTATCATCCAGTCAATCCTTTTCCAGCCAAAATCAATACCACTTTTCACAAGTAAACCGTCAATATCATATGAACAAAAACTGGACAAATACAACTAAAATCACAAGCAGAATAACTAGTGGTTATTCTTAACATAGAAGTTTCTTTTGTTTTTGGGCTGGGTTTTTTTACTTTATTTTAAATAATTCTCTACATATTCTATATATGTGTTATCCATCTGTAGTTCGTTATTTAAAATAAGATTTGTCATATATTGTCTGATGAATATTTCGGTAACGTCGTCAATCCTATCTTCCGTGAGGACTAGATCGTCCGCAAACTACATTTTTTTCTACACACTACAGTTCTTCTAACAGTTCAGTTTTTCGCGATCTGTATATGTTAACGCCTACATTGTCCCAGTTAGGAGCTTGGAACACCCTAAAAAGAAAAATCCCACTCCTTCAACTTCCAGTGGATATACCAAGAATATATGTATAACTTTGAGAATCACCTCACTGTAGTATTGAGCAACAAAGAGAATTGGGAGGGAGAAACGTTTACTCAGCAGTCAAAAGACCATACCATAAAGTAGTATGCCGATGCATCCACAACCAAAACGGAAACAGGGATAGGAGTATTTGGGTAGAAAACTAAATATTCCGAATCAATGCCTAGAGGAGATGAACAAACTAAAAATGCCTAGTGGAGATAAACAAATTAGACAAAGAAAATAAAGTCCTCCTACTTTGGATGCCTGCCTACCAAAGTATAGAAGGTAATAGAAAAGCAAACGATCTAACTAGAAAAGAAGCAAACACTCCCACTAACTGGACAAGAAACCATTCTGCTTCCCAAGTGGCAACCAACTTAAAACAGAATTCAAAAACCTGAAAGACTCCATCCGTACCCTGGAAAAAAATCAAATAATTTCCTTGATTTATGTAAGAACAAGTTTGTCACGGGGTTTTTAACAAAACACTATCCTCTCAATAAATACCAAATCAAATCAAATTATATTATTTATTGCATGTTAAAATAGACACAAGTATCCTTACACAAGGTCAGAAATTATTAAATGCAATATTATAAAATAAGCACAACAATAAATAAGCAGAGTAATTAAAAGTATACAAAAAACTATGAAATAAGAAAAAATATGAAACACTCAAGGTCGCAGTGATTAAACCCTCTCTCACTCCCCACTACGTATAGACCATTTTAAAAACCCAGTAACACTAAAATAGGTATATCAATAAAGTAGCATTTAATTGTAGTTTTAAATTGAGGTCTTGGTAAATATCTTACGTTTAAAGATAATTTATTAAAGCATGCCGGAGAATAATGCCGACGTTCCAAGATATACCCATGAAGACCCAGATGAACAGGCTTTATGTTCATTCTGATTCTGGTTGTATAAATGCATAATTGTGTTTTTCATCATGCGTACCATATAGTTCTACGTTATCCTACACAAATAAAAGACACTGGAGGATATAGCCCCCCACCCCCCCAACATGGAAGTGTCAGTATTCCTATTCTCTTTTAGGCGTTTTTTGTAATATCTGCTTGATAACTTATTAGAAAAGATTCTCACTGCTTTTCTTTGCAGTCCAAAGAGTCTGACAGCAGTCTGCCGCCTCAGTAAATTGAAGCTAAAAAACAACGGCAAATGCAGATTTTATGGGGAAACACCAAAACACCTCATCATTGAGTACGCCGAGTTGATAACCATTGGTGCCATAAACTTTAGTAGGATTGATATGGAAGATGGAGAACTAATCTCTGTAAAACCGTATCAGCCCTGAGAGCGTATGATGAGTTATAACTCAAGAAACGACACAATAGATCAATCTGGTCGCGGTGGTTAACTTCCTTCCTCCCATACAATCTATATTTTGTTGAACATAAACATATTTAAGATTCAAGTTGCTAAAAATAAGATAAGCTCCTCAGTGCTAAAACCGACGACGCACAAGTAAATAGATACTAGATTTCATTTATGAAGACGTAAATCTACGACATCTACATAAAGTAAGCTGGCTTATTCAAGCGACGCGTAGTATAAGTGCGCGTCCGTGTCCCGGTGCTCCGCGGAGAAATACGGGCTCACGCCAGCACGCCGCCTCGCGGTCGGCCCCTTTGCATCGTCGATAAATAAGATAAAAAATGGGAGCAAAATGTCGCCCGGACGCGGACGGCATGTGGCTAAAAAGCCGGCCGTTTGGTAACGGAGCGGCGCGGCGCGGCTATTTTTTCGATAAAATATGCGCGCACGGAGAGATATGTTTATAAGGACGGCGTTAATGTCGCGTCGTCCGGCTAGCTTATCTTCCTCGGCTTCTTCTTCGGTGACGATGCCGCTGCCGCTTACACACGTCTCGGTGTCTGTTTCCTTTGTTATTGAACGGTTTGTTGTATCCCGCGGAGAACAGAATTACACATTGAGTGCGACACTTTGGAAATGAATCATGTATTTCAGAAACCCCAAAAATCACTAATTAGGGAAAAATTTGTTTTTTTTTCAAAATCCAGTATCTGAGATGGCTCCACAGAGGTCAGCTCTTCATCTTCGACATCAGCCATACCAAAGTTTATGGCACGAATGGTTGTCGTCTCGGCGTACTCAGTAATAACGTGTTCTGGTGTTTCCCCATTTTCCGCACAGAATCTACATTCGCCGTTGTTTCTCAGCATAAATCTACTGAGGTGTTCGTTGTTAGAAACCTCGTGACAATCCGAAGATTGTTTTTGCGTAAATCAAGGAAAATCTTTGATTTTTCTCGGTCGTAAGTTCTGAGCGAGGGGTGTCTCACTCGTGTCAAAAATGTACATGTACTGCCAAAATATCCTTCCAGTGCTAAGCGACTGCCAATGACTATGAAGAAGACTGCCATGAAGCCTATGACTGCCATGTAATTATTATAGGCGACTGCCATAAGACAGCCAATGACTGCCAGCGACTGAACTTTTTCGGTCTCTGCTAGAATATTTTCACTGAATATTTTTAGAAAAGAATTTTGGTAGTCCAAGTTAATCTGAAGTACCCATATTTGGCACGTTTGCGTGGCCAAGACTTTAAAGATGACTGAGAGATGAAATGCTGAATTTAAATAATCATATGAACCCCCCAAAAAAGTATTTCGAGGTATGTTTATAGTAATTTTTCAAACAAAGGTATTCATTTTCACGCTTTTTAGGGTCCCTCTACCCGTAGTTGACTTTCCATGTTTTTCATGATAATGAAATGGGCTGGATAAGGGTAGACATAATCGACTCCATATTCTGCTGTCGCTGTTAGGAAAAGTTTGCTGGAACAGGACATCGGAACAACCAGACCCAACTTTATGTTCTATATTACAAAATCCCTAACAATATCGTATGAAGGAGAACTGAGGTACTAGTTGCTAAACCAAACCAAAACATAATTCACCTTAAGTGGAATTGGACGGGACATGTAGCTCGAATGTGAGATAAAATGCCCTAAGCGTATCATAGAATAGCGACTAAGATTCGATTCTTTTAGAAATAGAGAAAAGCCTCCTATACTAGACGGTCAAATGATTATTATTAGGAGTAAAACTGATTGGATCCAAGTGGCTTCATACAGAAAGGAATGGTTACGATTGAGAATGGCCTGCAATGAACCCGTGAGACTGGACAATGTTAGAGGATAATAAACCTTAGTAGACAGGATTTTAAGCTTTTAATTTTTAATAAAATAAGATCCTGCAATTTGCAGCCTCAGATTGAGGATTTGAGTAATTTTTGGCCATGATCATTTCAGTCAAATTAGCGTCTTTACTGTGTCCTGTATTTTTTACTAAAAAGTTCGTTTTTTTTTCCCGACTGTAAACAATTCGAGAATTAAACCGAGTTTCTACAAGCACACCGGTCCGTCGAATATATGATTGAGCGTTCGGCCGCTCCTGATTGGACGGACGTCAAAGTGACGCTCGCTCCTGCATACCAATCAGGCGGCTTCTCCTTTTCGGGCGACGAAAAAATCAGCCGATCCGGGCAAAAACGTCGACTCGTCGATCCCCGAACGGGTCGACATACATCGATTTCGAAATTCGCATCGGTTTTTTCCCGTTGCCTTTTTCCATCGATTCTAATTCGATCCGCTTAAGGATCGAAACGGGGCAAAAAAGTGCCATGTCGCTATTTGTTATTTGTTTTTATTGCGCGAAAAACGCGACTCTAGGCTACATCTATTTAGCTTTTAAAATGGAAACGCTAAAAGAAGAAGATTCTTTGATTGTTTTTTAGTTCTTTCTGTATTACGTTTGTTCTAAATGGAGAAAAAGTTTTATCATTGTAGCATTTTATTTAAAATTCACATAATTAATATAAATAAATGTACAGAAATTATTTTATTTAAATAATTCAAGTTTAAGTCCTCGCACCGAAATGGAGTTCTAAGTATTGTTATTATCTTTTATTTTTTCTTCAAGTTTATTTCTAGCAGATTTTTGAGTCCGATCGAAGTTCGTTCGTCACTTTATTTCTGACGGTATAGGTATAGACATACCTGGTGTCTGCCTTCATCGCGATATTGGTGGCTAAAGGCTGAACTCGATAGAGCTATCGGCGCTTGTTGGCATTTTGCTAATTTGTTTGAGAAAACCCTCTGAGCAGAGGTAAGACTCTTATTTAATCGTAACGTTGGATAACGCTTCCTAATACCTTTTTTTTCTTTGTATAGGGTTTTATTTTATGGTAGCTTTTTCTGATGCCATTTTGTCTTATTTGCACCTGACATTTGGTCCACGTTTGTCCTTACATTTTACACCGGAAATAATGGAGGAATTTCCTAAATCCATCCAAGGTTTTCGATCCTGTCTGTTCAGAAACAGTTTATACCACAATCCAGTTCCGGTAGCAGTTCACCATAACCAGCTTGTGACCAGAACGGATAAAAAGGCCAGACCATTTGATTTTATATCTATATAATTTAAGTTCATTTGAATTCATTAAGCCCTTCAGGCATTTTATATATTTAATTGCATAAGAATCGCTTTCTGATATTCACATAGTACGTTTTTTTTAATATAAAGAGTCCCTACATTTTGGTACCAAGATCGCCAGAATTTATACCGAAGAATTAATATAAAATAATATTCAGAAGCGTGCAGATTTAACTTACCATTAAGAGTGATCTACTTTGACATACATTTACCAACAAGTATTTTCAAACATTAAATTTTTCATATTCTTATTTTATTCTATTTTACATTTAAATATTAATTATACTTAATTATTAGTTTATCTCCGCGTTTCATTTGTGTAATTCCTAAAATAAGTAATACCTATATTCTGAGATGATTTCTCAGTTTTCAACTTAGAAGTTTTCGAAATTAAATAGAAAACTGTGTGGCGCCCAGTATCTTATAAAGATGTAAGTATCACAGTTTAATTTTCACTAGCTTACGACCCATTGCTCACCGGCGAACAGCTCCGTCGCATAGTGTTAGTTCTTTTAATATTTTACCAAAAAATACTTGTAAAAAACATTCCATCTTTTTTATAACTTCTACATCATCATCATTTTCAGCTTTAAGGTACGTTTCCACGAGTCGAGCCAACTCATCAAGTTGCTTGAATTTATTCAAATGAGTTGATTAACGCATAATCAATTTTCTACTCTTTTACTTTTGACGTTCAAAAAGCGGACATCTACCAGGGCATTGTGAACGCGGTGAGTCGTATATCGGAAAGACAAAACATCCTCTAACTATACGACTTGGCTAGCATAAAGCATAAGCAAAGATGTGAAACAATGAAGTCAGGTATTGTGTGGATCAAGCACCACAACAAAAAGTGGTCAGAAGCCCAGGTGATCCGCAAGAAACCTCATTAGAAAGAGCATAAATTTAAAGAAACCGTTTTATGTCAAACAGTAATATCTTATTTAACCACCATGCACCTTATAAAATGGAGCAATGCTGGCATCTTTATTAAATAAATCTGTGTGTATTACATTTGACGTGAATCTATATTTGATACCAGTTAAACTTTTAGTTACGTAATCGAGGGCGCGATTTTGAAATGCATTGTTGCCAACCATGGACATATTCGGCGCCGGGCTGACTAACTGGAATTTAAATTTCCCGCCGGGGATTCAGGTACTGAGGTACTACTAATGAGGTACTACTAGGCTCTGCTGTAAAAAATGTCAACTTGTCACATTTATTTATTTATTTCCTAACATTGTCATGCGTTTGGACACTTTAGTTTTGTATTACGAGTTTTGGGCTTAAATAAATAGTGTTATGATCCTTTAAGCTTGAAAAGGTTTACTAGCAGATCTTGCTGTCGAACGTTGTTCTTTTTAGAACCTCTTGTAGTGCGAAGTGTACAAGATACTAGCTTAATGGCCGTAAAAAAACTCATCGCAACTTTATTAGAATATTTTGAACGAGAAAGCGGTAGTAATGGCATTTATGTCCCTTTATGTTGATGTAAATAATAACTGTTTATATATTTATAATTATTTTTTTGTTTCCTAAGATATTTTGATTAAAAGAAAATATGTAAAAGTGGACAACGCTGTGTCGGTCAAGCTTAATCACGTGACTAAAAGTTTATTTGATATGAACTATACATTGGGATTACCCAGATTTTAAATTAAAATACTTTAGAATTTAACATTTATTCTAATGTTATATTAAGCCATAAATAATATCTATAAATTGAATAACGCCATGAGGTTATGCGATGCTTTATTCAAATTTAATCTGCGATTAAAATTTAATTTACGGCTTATTTTTAAGTTTGCCGGCTACCGACTGTCTTTCAAGAGAAAAAAAAGCCACCAATACGATATTGATGAAGCTACTAAATAAAACGAGTTTTCACTGTCTAATAAATAATCATTTTGTAACCGAAGCACCTATATCGAAGTCATCACTTGCGGATTTTGGCTATATTTCATATTAAAACCTGTCTTTAACATAAAATATTTAATAATATACACACGCTAACAGATAATAATAAGTCATAAATGATTTACGGCGAAGTTTTTTTCCTATGGGTGTCAACATTTTTTCGATGCTTAACCAGTTATTCTAAATTTTAGAAGGGGGCAAAAAGATTAAAAGACTAAACAGTATATATCTTCCCATAAGCTGTAAAATTATCATAACTTAATATTCCACTGTCCAGCGTTTGTCCAGCATCATCATCATTTCAGCTTATTGAACCATTTCCAATTATGATGTAGCCTCTCTCACATATTTAGATACTCTCTTTGTAGTTTGGCCATTGTTGTCTATTGTTGGCTATGCGGGCCCAAGTTATCCCTGCTAATTTTCTTATATCATGGTCCCATCTCAAGTTTGGTCTTCGTCTAGATCTCTTGATTCCTTGTGGGTACCATGCTGTAATTTTTGTGGTCCATCTGTAATCTGTCCTTCTTGCCAGGTGTCCTGCCCATTGCCACTTGAGGGATTTGATTCTGTGGATGACATCTATTACCTGGGCCTTTTGCCGTATCCACTCTATTCCTTTAGGGTCTTTCTTGGTTATTCCCAGCATATTTTGTTCCATTGAAAGTTGTGCATTCTAGATTTAAATATAATTGAGTTTCTTCGATAAGTACCCAAGTAGTATAGGCAGGAGAAAAAACAATTGACCACGGAAAATTAACCACTATTTGGTTGAATTTTACTTATACTTAACTTAATAAATTTCTTGTAAAGAATAAAGTGCGGGAAATCTAAAAATGAGGTCGTAAACTAGTTAATAATAACCTAAAATTATGTCTTTGAAAAGTAGCAACGTTGGAGTTAGCTGGCATTGTTAAAATCTAGTTACTGATAACCTTTGAGGGCATTAAGACTACAGGGACTTAAAGTAGGTCAAATATTACTTTATTATAACCTCAAATTTGTCTCGGAGGTCGAAGGCATTGTTTGATTTTCAAGTTAGGTTAAAATTTAGTTGTTAATAACTTTAAATTAGACCTTATTTGGAGGAGTTCAAATTAGGTTGAAAATTTAATTAATTTGGACCTCATAAGTCGCTATTATGATTCAAAGGTAAAAGTAACTTAGTTTTTTGACTTCGAAGAAAGTCAGAATTACGGCAGGTTAAAAATTACCTTTTTTAATTTCCTCGGGGTGATTTCCGTTTAAAAAATTTTTTGAGGGATTATTACATCATAGTACATTACCTTGTTCCCACTGGTTGGGAACGAAAGAATATTCAATGCCGTTTCTTTTTTATTACCGCCACAATCTTAATCGTGTCCATTATGTGCAATAAAAACAAAAAGTCCTCTGTAATAACACTCACAATCCCAAAAGACAAAACTTTTAAAAATAATAAGCAAAGAAAACTAATTTAACTAATTTAGTTTTCTAGTTTAGGCCAGTTCGGTAATTGCATCGGCCAGCAAAAGGATAAAAATTTGACGTCACGTGACTCTCAATAAAGATTCTCATTTTAGGACACATGATTACATTGTTCTTCTCTGTGATTACTGTGAAAAGGTAATCGGATTGCTCGAAGATTTAATTACCGAACTAGCTTAAAATATCAATGTCAACTGTCACTGTCACTCAAAGAAAATAAAAGATTTCTGTTTTACCGGCGATACTCCAACAATGTAGTCAGGACTTCGAGAAATGAGCTTCGACATAATATAGCCCATTTTTTAACTTGCACCTCGAAGGAAAAATACCTTAAGCAAGAAATTTTGACCGTTGAGGTTATTAATTTAAAGAAATCTTAACCTCATACAAAGAAAGCGGTCTTTAAGGTTTTAAAATTATGGAAAGCCTAAATTCATAGACGAATGGTTAAAAACACCATTAGCGGCCATTTTCTTATCCAATTTGATTCAAAAAATATTTTTTGTGATATTGTTCTAAACTATTGAGAAAAATAAACAGACGTTTATGAACAATATTAACCTACCAAAAGTTAAATTAACTAATTAAGAACTTTAAAAGTGTACCAAGGAAGTTAGTTGAAAACAAGTTAGGTTAGAACCTTGAAAATAACGATTTATTCTAAAATTAATTGTTGAAAATACATAAAATTTTAATGGCGCATTATTTTTTAGGGCCTCTCATATTTACATCTCACAGAAAAATTTTCTCCGCAGACATAATTATGGGAATATATTATCTTGGGATTCCAGTAATCCACTTCTTACCAATAACTTATTTACATTTACTAGGAAGTGCATATATTATGTAGGTATTTCATCCATATTGGATTAATGTTCAAACGGCCATGCCAGTTATTATACTTTTTTGTATTCCTGGTTCATTATTGGGAAATTCATTTACATACACATATTAAAAAGAAAAATACTTCGTCTTATTCTTTCTCTTTGTTTCCGACGTAAAATGTAGGTAGTATAAATTAGGACTATTTTTAGTAAAATTCACCTCTATTTTAACATGTTGTGACCTCAGGTTGGTTATTTTTGACTTCATAGCCCATATTTCTTACAAAACATCCAGGTTATGATGTTTTTTAACCTGTTTTTAACTTCCAAATTACTCTAGTTTTATTCCCCACTTTGGGAATTTTAACGTCAATTCTTGGAAATTTCCACCAATTTTCAGTTGGTTAATAATAGTCTAGGTGGTTAATTTAACGTAATTTTAACTTCAAATATTTGTGGGGTACTCCACGCTAACTTAATTCTTTTGTTAATTTCTGGTAGTAGAGATCTCGAGCTGTGTATTAGTTGCCCCAAATATATATATATATATATATATATATATATATATATATATACATGCAACGCCACCAATACGCAGCCCCCTACATCACGCGGACACGTCGAAGCCCGGTAGTCTGGGTTGGCGCGGCAAGGGCGGACGATGCGACGAATTTAATTCGGCTGGAATATTTTCTTGTTTTGACGGCGTATATCGGCCGGGCGTCATGTTGCGCGGTAGCGGGAAGCCCGGCGTTGTTGCCGTATCTTTAATTTTTACTCTTTGCTACTTAAATATATAAGTAATATTTATTTAATGTATTTTGATGATTTTTATGACTCATGTGATATCAAAATATCTCATTTTTCAATAGTAGTAAAATTGCAAAATAAAACACTAATTCACCACAATATACCAAAACACTTTATTTTTGTACTAAACGCGTGTTTCGCTAACCATATTAGCATCATCAGAAGATGATTAAAATACATGATGACAAAAATAAAGTGTTTTGTGGTGAATTAGTGTTTTATCTTGCTGTTGTAACACCAGCCCTCAACTGTAAAGTAGTAAAATTTTAAATTTATATTTTAAATTTACAATTATAGTAAGCAGTTGAAAAAAAACTTATTTCTAAACATTTCTTATAACTATTGCAGAATGACTCACTGTTTTCATTAAATTTTTAGCAGGTTTTCTATTTGTGTATTTAATAATTTTATTTTATTGTTTTACAAAAATTGGTTAGCAATAGTAGCCTAAATTAATAAAAAAATGTTAATCTATAGTGTCATTTTAACAGAGTTATTTCCAGGTTGAAGTTAAACTTTTTCAAATAGAATGCTATACCGGGTGCGTCTCAAAAGTGGCTCAACCCCTATAACTCTTCGTTCAATAAATCAATAAAGAAAGCAACAGTTTGCAAATTGGGACTTTAGGCTTTCATATGTTCCTTGTGTTCTTTTTTTCTCCATTCTGATGAAAGCAATACACCGGAAAATTAAAAAAAAATGGTTAATCCGATAATTCTTCCTTCTTCTTTAATAACTAAAAAAATATTACTAAGTTAGCTGCATATACAATATTAGCCCATTATTGTAAGTTAATATGGTTTTTTATATAACAATTATCATTATGTAGATACAATTTATTTCAATGTATAATTGCAGTTTTTAAATAGAATATTTGCATTTTTTAATGCATTATTTAACTTTTAACATAAATCTTAATTTAAGAGTATTATTATTTTATTTAATTTAATTGAACCAGAGAATTTTGCTCTTCGTCATGTTATCTTAATAAACTGCACTCACACTCGCAGATAACGCGCTGTCAGTCAGAGATATTGATATTTTTATGAACTTGTCCTATACGTAATTTCACACACAGAAACTAGCGTAGAATAGACAATAACCAAAATTTTACGTCGACTCGATTGTTTTGATTATCTCATGTAAATCAGCCGCCTATGTCATAAACTTAATTAATTAATGTATCTTGTTTATGGAAACAAGTATAGGATATATTTTTCGAAAGCTCATAACAAGACAAATAAAATTAAATTTTTTTAATGAAATAGGCGACAATATTAGTATCTGTACCTTTTGAAAATTTGTTACATCTTTAAAAATAATCTAAAATGTCTATATTCCATGGATATAGTGATAAATGAGGTTTAAATTATAAGAAAATGCATTTTCTACGAAAACTTGAAGAGATGGGTAAAAGATGGTATAATACAATTTGATAGACAATTACATTGTGCATCTGATTCACGTAAAATATATAGGGTGCTCCATTTAAATTCATTGCCGTTTAAAGCTAGTCATTATTTATTATAAATTTTTGGACACTCTGTATAAGGTAGTAAAATTTTTATTATTGCAACACAATATCTGATCAATAAATAAGCTTCAGTAAATATTCAGTATTAAAAACTTTGGTACCCTTGGAGAAATGAAGCCTTAATATTTTTACTGCAATTTCATAAGATTGAAAATATTGCAAAAACGGTAAGGTTTAAGTGTGATAAAACTTAATCAAATTTACCTTTATTTTAATCGTAGAATCTAAAAATAGAATAATATACAGGGAGTTCCATTTAAAAAATACAACTATAATATTTTTTACATATTTGGGACACTCTGTATCTTGTAAAAATATTTTTAAATTTTATCTCTAATAGTCCTTCAACGAACCCAAAACTTACAATTTGTAAAAATCTAATCGTTTAGCTACAATACTCCGTGTCGTATGTGGTGAACAACCCTGTATATTTTATATGATGTTTTATATGATTTTAAGTTTATTTTTCAATAAAATATCTAAAGTAAAAGACTGTTTATTTTTAAAGCTGTAACTGCAAGTCCTAAACGTCACAAGTTTATAAACTTATTATTTTTTAAATATACAAATAAGTACTATGTATTAATACAGGGTGAGTTTCCTACGATGTTCTCTATGGGTATCTCGGAAACTACTGGAGATAGAGAGTCGGTGAAATGGGGAAAGAATAAGTTTAGTGGGATCATAAATAATATGCGCCCTGCAGATTTTTCAAAAAGTTCATGGCTTACTAGATATTTCGAAAAGAACAAATTTTGGCTATTTTAAAAATTGTCCCTCATTCCATTATAATCCATTTTAGACTAAACGTTTTCAGATAAAAGTTGTAGATAATCACATCCTTAATGAGATTGTATCCTCCGTTTTTTTCTAAAGCTTGCCATTTTTGACATATGACACAAACATATGTTTTTTTAAATGGAAACCATAGTTGCCCATGACTTCATAAAAAGCGCCATTTTTTAAGCTTTTCAGCGATATAAGCTATAATATGTTTTTTTTTGAAAAATTACTGAGTTATAGCCAATTCTTATAATTTTTTAACAATTTTACTTAGTTAGTCATGGAAACAAGTTTAATCGTCTTTGCTCTCCGAAATGTGAAGCTGTCACATCCAAACTTTGTAAATTAAAATAAATAAAAATTGTAAATACGAATTTTTCAAATGAAGAAAAGCGTGTAGAATTATTGGTTTGACTTTTCTTGACCATACATTTTCGAGGATACGTTGACAGGTGAATGTTACGTTTTTTAGAGAACGGTTTTCAAGACATGTTATAAAAGTTAAATTTAGTTATAGCCAATTCTTATCTTTCTTGACTAATTTCACTTAGATTGCATGATACCCTTATTCTGTTATGATTTATCACTTATAAAAAGTCAGAAAATAGTATTAAACGGTTCTTTACAATTTACATTACACAAACTAAAACTTAAAAAATAATATCACTACACACTTTAAGTTATTTTAGAAATGTTCAAAAAATCCGCCTTTGTTTTGAGTTGCATCTTTTTAAAACTGAATTACTACCTATTTCACACAGAAGGACCGGTCGATTTAAACTTCTCTCGTACTGCCACTTCGAGTGCCTCTCTTAATTCATAAGCTTTTTTGTAAACCTTATTCTTAACCATACCGCATACAAAATCTAAAATGGATAATATTCGACACATTTAAATTGAACAGCGAAAGGAATGCGGGCCAATGCAAACCACTGGGCAATTTACGGATAAATTCAACTGAAGCCATACCCCCCGTACCGATGCCGCGCTGTTCAACTTAAATGTTTCGCACTTTAGGTGAGGTGATCGAGGAGGCCCATGCAATTGGTCCATCTCTTCCTATCCTTGAGTTTGCATAATTATTATGATATAAATAAATTTTAACATTTATTTCATTATGGGGGTCATAATGAAAGTCATGTTGGAATAAATTTTAACATTTATTTCATTATGGGGGGTCATAATGAAAGTCATGTTGGAACCACTCTATTGATGCGCGAGTATCTACACGCTTTTCTTCATTTGAAAAATTCATATTTACAATTTTTGTTCATTTTGATTTACAAAGTTTGGATGTGACAGCTTCACATTTCTGAGAGCAACGGCGATTGAACTTGTTTCCATGGCTAACTAAGTGAAACTGTTTAAAAATGATAAGAATTGGCTATAACTCGGTAATTTTTCGAAAAAAAAACATATTACAGCTTATATCGCTAAAAAGCTTAAAAAATGGCGCTTTTTATGAAGTCATGGCCAACTATGGTTTCCATTTAAAAAAAAAGATATGTTTGTATCATATGTCAAAAATGACAGGCTTTAGAAGAAAACGGAGAACACAATCTCATTAAGGATGTGATTATCTACAACTTTAATCTGAAAACTTTTTGTCTAAAATAGATTATAATGGAATTAGGGATAATTTTTAAAATAGCCAAAATTTGTTTTTTTTCGAAATATCTAGCAAGCCATGAACTTCTGAAAATTCTGAAAAAATCTGAAAAAAAATCTGAAAAGCGCATATTTATGACCCCACAAAACTACAATTCTTTCCCCATTTAACCGACTCTAGCTCCAGTAGTTTCCGAGATACCCATAAAGAACATCGTAGGAAACTCACCCTGTATATTTAAAACAAAATAATATTATAAAATATGATTTACGTTTTTTATATTTATTATATTATAACACTGTATATTTTTAAAGCTTCCATTTATATTTTCTTAGTGTAATTAAAAATCTTAAGTCTTAAAATAATTTTCTAAAATAAATTTATTTTAAATTCAATATAAACATCTAAAAAAACTATTTCATTAATTTTCTAATGATAATCTTAAGTAGAAAGATCTAAAATCTTTCGTTTAAGTAGGGTACGATGTTGCCGGATATAGCGGGCTTCTTATACTCTTAATATATATCAAACATATACAGCGGGCTTCTTATACTCTTGATATGTCTGTTACGCGCTTACGCGCCCCTAGGTCACATACATGGGTACTAGAGGTGTATATTTTGATATATTTTAAGATTTTATGAAGCCCGACCAATTTTCGGCTATCGATAGAGATGACCTTCCTGATGCCTATATTAAATATATACGCGGTTTTACGAAGCCCGAAATCGGGCTTCCTAAAACCAAATCGGGCTTCGTAATGATGGCGCATGGTACGTTTCGGTCTTGATAAAGGCGGATTGCATGTATATATATATATATATATATATATATATATATATATATATATATATATATATATATATATATATATATATATATATATATATATATATATATATATATATATATATATATATATATATATATATATATATATATATATATATATATAGACCCTTTGTATTTGCATCTCCTAGATTAAAAACCATTATAAATTTACTTACATGCAAAAAAATACGTTAGGAAGATTGTTAAGTTTTGAATGACAGAGAGAAAAACTTGTATTCTGAATATCCGCTATAAAAACCTTAGATCAAGATCAAATCCGACGCTAAACCAAAGAAAAAATATATCAAATATCTGTATCTACACGTTATCAAGGCGTAACACACGGTGCAACACGTTTAATTGGTCTGAAATCTCGGAAAAAGATAGTAGAACGATTACAGAGCTACGGTAATTGCTGGTTACAATTACTCGTGCAAATTTTCGTATAACAACTCAATTCTCTTGTCTCTATTTGTACTAATTTAAAATACACACGATTAGAATTAAAAAGCCTCACAGAGTGGATATTAATCGCTAGAGAGTATCTAATTGCAATCTATTTTTTTATGAAGAATGAGCATTTAGTTATGTTTTTTCCTCAACCAGAAAATTAAATATGAAATAAAATAATAATTTCTTGGACCGGCATTATCTTTAATTATGAAATTTTATACGACGTTTCGGTCAGATCTGTATCTCTGACCGTTAGATCAAGTGTGAACCAATCTATATCCTAAAAACTACTGAATATACTTATATACCGTATGTTCGGCAAAAAAGTGCCCAGTTGGCTTCGGAATGATGATCGATGACATTCTCCATATAATTTGACATTATATGTCAAATTATATGGAGAATGTATTCATTTTATAAAGAAAGCAATCTTTATTTCATAGCCATCGGTGTCATCGCTAACACAGTTTTTTGTCAATCATATTGTACTAGAGCAAGGCATTTACTCGTGACAGAATCAAGTACAATCAAACGTCAGTCTTTCCAATGAAGACGCCATCCTTCGTCCTTTTTGTTAGTGGTTAACATATCATGTAGAAATATTTGTATTTGATTTGCTAAAGGTGTTATTATTTTTTAATATAAAACAGCTTCTAAATAATCCAGGCTTAAGACCACTTTTTATTTTTGATCGCACATGGCCCACAATACCTAACTTCGGGTCTTGACGTTTCTTAAAGTAGTGGCAGACTTAAAAATTGTTTTATTGGTAAAATATTTGGTTACCCTCCACCTTTTTTTGGTGTTCATTGCAAATAATGGAATTGCTAGAATAGAGCATCTTCCTCAAGCTGACTGTTTTGCAGTTTGATATAATCTTATCAAAAGACTTCACGGAGTAACCATGCGTTGTGATGCAGATCCGTTTTAATATTGTATAAATCTAGTATCAATGGAGTTTTCAGGTGAGGGGATGGTCACCCAAGAAAGAAGAAGGCCGGTCCACAAGAGAATTCTAACCATAAAGGAGTGGAAGAATAACAAACCATAGAAGAAATTCGACATTATGTCATTTATGACGGATCCAAAATGGATTAAGGCAATGGTGTGGGAGTGTTGTCTTGAAGGGTCTTGACATCGTAAGGTTATATCGCCTTTTAGACAGATCAAGTGTTTTTTCAATGGCTGAACGAGAGGACATCTTCTACGCGCAAAACTGCAATAATCGCTGACAGCCTGGCAACCATGTCGACTCTGAACTCATTTACCCATATCCTCCAAAAGAGTAAAAAATACGATAGGTTAACCTTCGTATAGCAAGTTGATATGACATAACTTTGCTTTGAGTTCCAGGCTACAGGGACTCGAAGGGAACAAATGCGCTGATGAACTTGCAAGGATCGTGCCTTGGGATACATGAAAAAAAAAACGGCGTCCAGTTAGCTGGGAAATGATGATCGATGACATTTGCCATATAAGTTTAAACAAAAAACGACAGCGATCTTCATTCCATAACCATCGCTGAAGCCGTTTTTCTCTTCGCTCTTCGGTACATCGGAAGAAGTTTTTTACTCCTTTCAATAACATTAAAAGACTGCTACCTCTAAATAAGTAAAAAAACCCTCTCTGGCGAACAGTAGATGGAAAAATTTAAGCAAATGAAGAACAGGCAGGGAAACTTTGTCCAAATACGACCTTAGGGAGTCGGGGGAGCTCATTATTAAGTCGCGTAAGGTGTTACGGAGGTTTATACGGGACACTGGTCTACTGGTAAACATGTTACGAGAATGGACATCCCTTTTATTGAAGTTTTCCAAAGCTGCAAGGACTCGAATAAAGGGGAAACAGTTTACATTTCCTATGCCGCTGATCTCCGGCCTTGTATGGTACCCGTACTCATTTTCTCGGAGGCTACAACTGCGTAAATCTTTATTATATCGAGCGATATCTTCTTAAAGATATCGTCAGGAAGAGTATAAAGGAAGTCATCAGTTTCTCATTTAATACCACCAAATAATTATAAACATTTAATAATCCAATTGTACCATCCCTAGGGATAGAGCCTCAGAGTAAGTTTTATCAAAACAAGAATTCTGCTAATTGGAGATCGACAAGCGATCGTATTCGCCACTTTATCCAACCAGGTTTACAAGAAAATGGAGATTAGCTCTCTCTCTCTCAATATATAGACAAAATTTATATTTTATTACGTTATTGTAGGCCTTATTGAAACCTTCTGTGTAATAATTTCACGCACTACTTGTTGAACCACTTTATATACTACATTCCGTGCCCGAAGCATCTTCTACTTGAAGTTTTAGGCCCTTCACACACATCGGCTTTCTCGACGGTCAAAAAAAAAAACACAAAAAAGCGCAAGTAAAAAAAATCGAGAATGACACGTACGATCTCATTTGAATATACGCGTATACGTCGCTTATCTAGACGTTGCATCTTGATATTCATATTTCGACAAATTTATGCAAATAAAAATCTGTGCCAAACACCTCGGTTACGCTGGCTTTCGAAACGGCTTGACGGGTGACAGGTGGGTACTTGGTTTTACCGATAGGTTGGTTTCATTGATGGACAAACCATATCAATCTAAGCAACAACTGGTAACTATAGTTTGAATTTTGTTTATATATCATTTAGATATAGGTGCTTGTGTCTTGCAGTTTTCTTTGTTAAAGTAAAAAATTGTTAAAGTAAACGAAATATTATTGATGGATTTGCTGGATTATTGGTAGATTGATAGATTTTTTTATTATTGACATTGTGAGAAAAATCTATTCTTCATAAAAATTTTTGCTCGTCGCTAAAATGATTAATCCCGTTTATACTTTTCCAAATTTCCATACTGTTTTAGAGAAAAAAATATCCTTCCCCTACTAAAAAGTCCTAAGAATCAAAACGCGTTTCTATCGAAATATAGTTTTGTCGTTATTCTTTGATAGATTGTTATTGATAGAATATAGCCATCTGATCCGATAGTTGAACAGCACTAACTCAGATCAGCTCAGTAACCATAAATGCGAAGTTGGTCGAAGAATGCCTAGAGGAGCTGAATAAATTAGGCAAGGAAAATAAAGCCCTCCTACTTTGGATGCACGTTCAACAAGGGACAGAAAGCAATGAATTCTGAAGCAATCATTTTATATTTTCATTTCCATAACGATTTCGCTGTTTTACTTAAATTTTTATTAAGGTTAGATCTTTAAGTTAGATTCAGTTTGTCAAAAAAGTGTCAAAACGTCCTTTATCGTACGAAAAATTATTATTTTTTAACTTTCTCCGTTGACGGGTTGTATTAAAACATTTACGGATGAAAAGTGACTACATCCGTTGATACGATGCCGATGATCCGACGGCGCGGCGCGGCGCCGCACATTAGGCCAAAAACAACTTAGAATGTGGAATAATTCAAAATAAATAAAATTGAGAAAACCCCTTTATTTTTAATTAATAATAGTTTAGAAAACTCTAGAGAATCATCAAATAATAAAATAACTGACATAGGTTACCATGGTACGTGTATGTGCACTGAAAACGTCGAAGCGTGGTTTATTTTATTCCGCGTATGTAAAAATTTTGTTTGGTTTGGTACAAAGTGATTCCAAATATTTTAGAAGTTTGTGGCAGGTTTACAACGGGTGACACAAGTACTGTTAAGTTTATTTTATTTATTTGTACTTAATTTTAAACAATATTTAACATTATGATCACGGTTTAATGTAAAAAAGGTATCACTATAATATACTGATTGTTTTTCTTTTTTAAAAATATAGAAAAATAAGTGGGTTCTCCTCAAAGGGCCAGGTGTCTGGGTTATGTTTTTATTTCCTCAAATAGTCTAGTTTTCAAAATTAAATAGAGTTACTGCGACTTTTTGCGACTTCGTAAGATATGAACAATTATGTACATCAATACTATACAAAACACTGTTTGTATTTTGTATTAGCTGTAATTGAACTTAAGAAATCGATAGAACATCAAAAATAATAAAAAAAGTTTCTATAAACATGTGTCCGGATGCTTGCATATACTTTTGGAGATTCAGGGTGCCAAAATTTTATTTTTACTTTCGTTTTCTTCGTCTAATTTCCTACATAATTTCGATATTTAGATGAAAATTGGTATCTAGGAGTTTTTTGACGTATAACATGCATCGATTATTTCAAATCCAAATAGAAATATTATACAAGGTCTTACAAAAAAGTCACGAAACTTTAAATGAATGAAAATATATGTATACACCACCTATAGGTGGTGTTCCCCTCAAGTAAGAGTAAAATTAGGAAAAAATTTAAATTTCTTATGTCAAAAAACCTCTAGATACCAATTTTCATCTAAATATTGAAATTATATAGAAAATTAGGCGAAAAAAATAATAAAAATTAAAATACAACTTTGACACCCTGTATCTCGAAAACTATACATTACCGGACACATGTTTAGAGGAACTTTTTTCATTATTTTTGATGTTCTATTTATTCATTAAGTTTGAATTGCCAAGTCTAAAACACCCTGTATATCGATTAATCTTGTTGTTTAAATGTTTAATTTAAGTGTTATTAATAAAAACTAACAATTTAAAAAAATATATTTGTTCATTTAATACGTAATTTTAGCCTAAAAAGTTCATCAGGAATGATACAAAAGTTTTTCAATATTATTGGTTCATTAGGGCTCACTGTGCGCCGGCGCGCGGCGCTCTCATTTGCTATAGTGCTTTCGCGCCACTTTTCATCCGTAATTTTTTTACTCCAGGCCGTCAACGGAGAGAGATCATACGATACCATGAATAACGGACGTTTTCATAGTTTTTCGACAAATTTAATCTAACCTTAATAAAAATATAATAGTACAAAAGCTAGCAACGTCAGGAAAACGAGAATTTTAAGAAAGCTGGTTGTTTAATAATATATTTTGTGCTATGCTCTCCTGACCAAAGTGCGGGCCATCTGGCTGCCGGTAGACTTCACCGGTGATCACTACTGCGCATCACATTTGTAAAGGGTATCTCATTTTAGTTTGTTTTATGGGATTTCTCGTTTATGAGTAGAGATACAATGATACGATTTTCACATTACTTTGCTACTTTTTTATGAGACTAAATATGCTACTCGTAGGTTTGTCCTAGCCTCCTTAATTCCTGAAATACAGGTCGAATTTGTGATGCGCAGTAGTGAACGCAACGTCTACCGGTAGCCAAACGGTCCGCACTCTGTTTAGGAGAGCATAGGAAAAGATATATTATAAAAAAACAACAGCTTTCTCAAAATTCTCTCTCGAGAACGTTCCTAGCTCTTAGACTATAAGTAAAAAATCGAAATCGTTATGGAAATGAAAATATAAAATAACACCAATCACAAGCAAATCGTATATCCGATGAACGGAGGCAAGAAAATGCAATAAATTTAAAAACATTAACAGCTTAATTTTCTAACCAATCGAAATCTTTAAATTCAACCAGTAAAATTAATATCGTATCATCGTATCGTCGGATAATGGATGCATGTAAATCAAGCTTAACTCACCTCCTAAACATTCTGCATTATTAAATTATTTAGCTCATTTTGTCAAGTTAAATTTAAGAGAATGCTTTTTGTAATTGGCTGTTTACAACGTAAAATAAAGTGTTATTTTTACATTGGTTTCTACCTTCGTGAACTAGAGCTTTTACCGTAATTAAATAATTTTGCTGTGAAGATGGAGAAAAAGGCCAGAAAACCCGCTATACCTGCTTACTACGCGGGGCAATAAACAATATTCGCAGCGGTACAACCGCAGAGGAAGTCGTCCGCGAGGAGCTTCTGAATTTATACTTTCCCTTCAGGTGGATTTTGCACGCGAGATCACTATTTTTAGATGCAGACGTGTCTCCGCTACCCCTGTAGAAGCAGGAGCAGCTTTATATAAAGCAAAGAATATATCGTGTGTTACATCGTCGACGTTAACATTGGAAATTCCATATAAATATTAAAAACGTTGAGATAAAAGTCCCTCATTTTATTTTAGAGAAAAACTTCTACTTAACTAATTTTTTAATCATGTTTTGTATTATGGTCTTCTTTTACCTTTTTAATTATATATAGTTAGAAAGATTCATCTAAAAAATCTTTCGACCAATGTGTACTTCCAGTCATGACCAATGCCTGCGAAACCCGGACATTTAAAATGGACATTTTAAGGAAATTGCAGGTCGAGCAATGCTCAATGGAACGAAATATGCTGGGAATAACCAAGAAAGGCTGTAAAAGATTAGAGTGGATACGATAAAAGATGGTAAGGATATATAAGCTTATATGATATGGTAAGGGTAATAGATGTCTTAATCCACAGAATCAAATCCCTCAAGTAACAATGGGCAGGATACCTGGCAAGAAAGATGGACAGCAGATGGACGGCAGAAGGAAGTAAGAGACCTAGAAGAAGACCAAACCTGAAATGGGATCATGATATTAGGGAAATTAGGAGGGATAACTTGGGCCGGTACAGTCAATAACAGACAACAATGTGCCCAACTAAAAAAGGAATATCTAAATATGTGAAGTAGGCTACACCATAACTGGAAATGGTTTAATAAGTTGAATATGATAATCATTATGAATTATATATATAAATATTTGCTTAAAATCAAAGTTTATTCCTGATGAAGATTATATATTAATCAAAACGTTAGCAAAATTCAAATCTAAGAACTCGAAAGTCTTTTACTGGCCTATAACCAACTGAACAATTCTATCAAATTGCAAAATTGGGGTCAGAATAATTAAACACACTAGAATATTCAAGTGCTATGACGTCCGTTCTGTTGTATAAAGTAGAAGCATGGACTCTGAAAGTAACAACTATTCAAATAGAATTGAAGTCTTCGAAAGTTGGACCCTACGACGAATGTTAAGAGCTTCCTGGGTTTACCGTGTGAAGAATTGAAGGCTGCTCTAGAAGAATGTGAATTCTTTGAAATCACTAAACAAGTAAAAATTCCCTATTTAACACTTTTTAGGCTCAATCACTTTCAAGGTCTAATTTTTCAGGGTGAAATCAAAGGTGGTAAAAGGGGAATAAGTTAAATAAACTTTCTATTCGTCATTGGACGGGCATCCAAGCACTCCAAATCACTGTAACTAATAGAAACATTTCATAAAATAGAACAGTTAAAAGCGGCCAGTTGTATACAAGGGAAAATCGCTGATAGACCAATAGGAGATATCGTGGTACATTTTGACAGCTTGGGCGCTTTAAGAAGCATCACCATGCAATCAGTGAGATAGAAAACTGTGATGGACTACCCAGAAGCATTGTCCTGGCTGCGCCAAGGCGGGGCCACTCCATGCTGGGCGCTAGGCCACAGCAATGTAGTGGGCAACCAAAGGAAGATATAGGAACTACCATCAAAGTCAAGCAGCAAGAGACGTAGCAACACCGTGAGGAGTGCGCTACAGCTCGAAGATTGTGGTCAGTGGTAGATAGCAAAAAGACAAAACAATTCCTAGAGCATAAAAAGAACCTAATACGCATAATTGTAGGTATCGTCACTACAAACTGAGCCCCCCCCCCCCCTGGGGTAAACAGTAAGATGGAAGATTTCCAACGATGACAACTGCAGAGAATGCGGAGAGGAAGAAGAAACCATAGAGCACCTACTATGCCAATCTCCGGCACTGGAAAACCGACGCTTTAAAACTTTAGGGCACGGTTTTTGGAAGGACTAGAGGAAGCAGCAGAAGCCAACATTAGCGACATTGCAATGGGCCCAAGCCTGCCCCGTAACCAACAACGCAACCTAACCTAACGTAAAGTTAAAAGCCTGTGCAGCAATATGCACGGCACCTTAAGAAGAAATGCAGGGTCTTATATGTCGTAAAATACCCATCTGCTTCTAGTAGATATTATAAAGAGTCTAACTATACATCTTACTGAAAATATCGACATTTTCGGTAGATCGATATATAATCGTTCATCACTAAGCCAAGCGAGACAGACAGCAGGAGCGGTTAGTCCTGCAGCAGCAGCAGCAGCAAAAATTCTCCGGCGTCCATAACTTTAACGACGCCATTTTCATCAAACTGTTGCCACCGAAAAAAACGCGAGGCAGTAAATCGAGAAATGGCAGCGCGACCAATGAATTATGAATCAGGAAGAGAAGTTATGGCAATTCCTATACGATAGTTGTCGAGCGTAAAAACTGGCCTTATATGGGGAAAGGCGACGGAGTGCCGTCACGAAAGCGGTTTTTCAGAGCGATCGATCAGAAATCTCATAACGATTATCGATGTACACGGAGAGAAATATCATAGCTTTAGATACACCGAGATATGTATGTGAGGAAACTACATACAGATATCTATACTCTTTTTTTTTCACAGAAGATGGCAGAAAAAAGCAGATGACGTCCATACCTATCTATATATTTCACTAAAAAAGTTTCTAATCTTTTTTTTAAGTTAAATATGGTTGGTTTATACAGGGTGGTATTCCGGAAACTTCGGCACCATATTCTGCAGATAAAAATAACTAAAAAAGTTTGTATAAATATATTTCCTAAAATACTTAGTATCGGAGATACAGGGTGTAGAAATTTCATATTTGATTTTTTCCAAATAATTTATGATGTAACGTCAATATTTGGATGAAAATTGATATCTGGGAATTTTTTGACATGAGAAATTAAAATAAATTAAATTAATTGAGAAGGTAGAGGGCGCCACCTACATATTTTTTAACTCGGTTGAAGAGTGATAACTTTTCGTCCATACCTGTATAAAACTACTGAGTAAAAAATACACATTTACGACGTTTTTTATTTAAAAAAATCTCTTGGTAAAAATCGCTACAAGCAACCGTTCTCAAGATATTTAGAATGAACATATTCAATACATGTCATTATTGACACAAATAAATATGTTGTGCAGATAGTTATTTTACAGAAATGATAAAATTTGGGAATTTTTTATTACTTATAAACTTTTCTTTGATAAAATGATGATAAAACGTTTTTTCAACAAGTTTCTGTTGAACTTTTGACACAATAACATTTCAAATTTATAATTTCAGTCTAATAACTATTTAGTAAACATATTTAATTGATTTCAATGATGACAGGTATTAATAATTTAGATTCCAAATATCTCGAGAACCATTACTTGTACCGATTTTTACCAAGAGACGTCGTTAATGTATATTTCTTTACTCAGTAGTTTTATCCAGGTACGGACAAAAAGTTATTACTCTTCAAACCAGGTAAAAAATATGTAGGTGGCGCCATCTACAAGTAGGAGTCATACTGACATCAAAATCAAATTTATCATGTCAAAAAACTCCCAGACACAAATTTTCAACCATATACCGACGTTACTTCAGAAATTATTTCGAAAAATCGAAATAAAAATGCAACATCTACACCCTGTATCGCCGAAACTAAGCATTTTAGGACATACATTTATACGAACTTTTTTACTTATTTTTATCAGCAGAATATGCTCGCGAAGTTTCCGGAATACAGTTCGGACCACCCTGTATATAAATCCGCCAAGGCTTCATCTCTTGTTGTTTTAACAAGTCTTATTAGTTTATTACAAAAATGACAGATCATATTTCAACAAAATTGGATTGGATTGACGGAACGATGAACGACGCACGTAAGCAGATGCGTATGAACTCGACTTAAGATTTTTGAGACTTGCCAAGCTCTTGCCAAATTATAGATTATAAATTAGGTCAAATTCTGCCAAATAACCTGCGTAAAATCATAGTTTATCTCTCCTATTCGACATATTCATGGCAGGGCTCTCCTATGGACAACAAACTCCAGGAAAGATAAAAGGGCATTAGATACAGATTCGACGGCGGTCTGTTCAACATAAAAAGACTCAGGGCAAAAAGACGTACAAAATTCATCACTCAACTTCAATACGCTGATGACTGCGCTCTAGTTGCAAAATCGTTACAGCAGTTGCAAGAAATGCTGAACACAATACTGAATACCTGGGCATACGAGGCCTTGGACCTTAAGCTGAACATCGATAAAACAAAAGTAATGTGCACTCCCCCGGAAGATCACAAGAGTGCTATAAAAATTGAAGAAGAACTATTGGAATATGTAGCGGAATTCGATTACCTCGGCAGTTAGATTTCGGAAAAGGCCAATATCGACTCTGAAATTCAGCACAGGATTAGTAGCGCCTCAGAAGCATTCTGGAAATTAAAAGACAGGGGGGACAATCATGACTTGAGCACAAAAATGAAACCTGAAACGGAAGAAAGATAACATCACGTATCGGGCTTTTCAGTCACAGAAAAGCTTATGAAAAAGCTCATGTCAAATACTCGTTAACGGGCAATGGCAGTACAATATAGTACAGGCACCCTCAACACGTAGCATCATCTCGGTCTCCTGTTATTACAACTTGATCTTCGGCGAAGAAAGTGTATAAAGCATAGAATTTCCGATTGTCACATCTCTTCTACTACATCATCTTTTTCATTTATTTCAGAGCCTCCATGATATAACTTGAAGAGCAGAGGAGCTAAGGAGCATCCTTGTCTGAGTCTCTTGGAAACACTAAATTCCTCAGTGTGGTTCAACCCAATTTAATGTAGATTTTACTTCTACAATAAGGTTTTTTGATTGCGTTAAGGTAGAATTTACTGATATGATTTTTTTTAAATTGCTGACCTTACCCCTTGTTAGTCAATAAATACTAAATGTTTTTCTCGTCCTCGCTCGACTCTTTTTTAGATCAAATTTTTTACCTAACTTACTAAATTTTAAACTTCCTTAAAATGCTTCATATTGTTTCTTTCAATAAGGAAAAAAGCTTATGCAGTACCTTTCCGGGACTTTTTATCGTAAATCCAATACAATTCATCGACGTACGCGTTTTTTCTCAGCGTCTCCGCTCAACTCCGCCGTCTCTCCTAGCGATTTATCTGTGGGAAAGCTAATTCCTTACAAATTTAAAATTCTAGCCGACTCCTGAGCTTTTTTTTCTCTCTCTCTCTCTGGTTACGCGCTGTCGCCATGTCGTAAAATCGAGCGACTCGCCATTTCGATATCGACGTCGTAAAAAGTTTTTCCGTCGCTCTCAGATGCGTCGGTATGCTTGCAGCGGAGTCTTGAGAACTTGGCACTTTTTGCACGGTAGATTTCTGACTTCGGTGCCGTTTACAGAATGTAAAGTCGTGTTGGTGAACCGATAACTTCGAATTTTTTTGAAAGATCCAGTTTAGGCTATAAATTCAACAACTTTAAATTAGAAAAAAGAAGCTGTACAGCATTTGACATCAATTTCAAATAAACAGCTAATGATTTTAGCGAATCATCTCAATGTCCTACTTTAAATTAAATTAGATCTTATGAGGCTTATTTATCATCATTTTCAGCTTATTCAATCATTTCCAATTATGGTGTAGCCTCTCTTACATACTCTCATTGTAGTAGGCCCATTGTTGTCTATTGTTAGCTATGCGGGCCCATGTTATCTCTGCTAATTTACTAATATCATGGTCCCATCTCAGGTTTGTTCTTCTTTGAGGTCTTTTAAATTCTCGTGGGTACCATGCTATAATTTTTGTAGTCCATCTGTTGTCCGTCCTACTTGCAAAGTGTCCTGCCCACTGCTATTTGAGGGATTTGACTCTGTGGATGATATCTATTACCTGGGTCTTTTGTCGTATCCACTCTATTCTTTCACGGTCTCTCTTATTCCCAGTATATATTCCATTGAAGGTTGTGCGACCTGCAGTTTCCTTATGGTGTTCTTTTTTTTTCTTTAAATGTCCAGATTTCGCATGCATAGGTCATGACTGGTAGTACACATTTGTCAAATGTTTTCTTCTTTAGATAGATGATTGAGTTTCTTCCATAAGTACTTCATGCTAACTTACCTAAACTACTTAAACCTACCTTACCTAAACTTGTACCTAAACTGAGATTTTGAAATTGTATTTTTTGTGTATAACAGTTGCTAGTAATGAAAAGGAGAACTGTATCGTTTACAGATAATGTGTTATTTTAGTAGTTGTTTAGAATGATCAAACGTTAATATTCATTCAGTAGCATTATGGCAGAACCAAAGGTTTTCTTTAAAAGTGATGGAAATGAATGAAATGATGCAGGGGCCGAGAGCGTTTTGATTTTGAATTTAACACTGGACGAATTCAACAATTCAAATTTGCAAAGTAATATTTCGATAGATGATGAGAATTCAGATGTAGAGGAATCAAAGTCAAGCTAAAATTGTTAAAGAAGTGGAACTTGCTACAGCTCGTATCAATATAAAAGGTAAAAAAATATATTGATGAACATTACAGAATATTACAACTACAATATTTTTTCGCTTAAGAATTGATTGAATGATAAGATAAGATTTGATTGACTTTCAAGTCTCTCGAGTTAGGTATTTAAGAATCCCACTTTTTTAAATTCAACATAGCGCGGTTTTCTCATCTATAGTGGCGTTAGGAACCTAAAAAAATACTGTTTTTTTGTAATTATATGATATAGAAAAACTGCAAATCCTATATACTCTGTATAGAAAATTGTCTCTTTCAGATTAACTCCAGTTTTAAGATGGAGAAAAGTATATATTTAACTAAACATTGCTCTTTTTGAAGAAATATATTTTTTCAGGTTATTAGGCCGTCGGCGCTGCGCCGGCGGCGCACAGTGGTTCCCCTTAATTGGCTGCGCGGTCATAACTGTTCGATATCTAGATATAGCTTGACAGCACCTTTTTTAATAGAAATTGATAACAAATGCTAAATAAATGTATATAAAAAACTTAATGTAATATGTATAAAAAAATTGGGCCCAGTTTGTATGATTTGCATTTTAAGTTCTAACTAGTCGGAAAGGTATACAGATTCTGTTTGCACATATTTACATGTTTTTTCATATTGAAGAGGTCAAATTTATTTTAAATGTTGAAAAAATAAAAGAGACAGTTGTTTCATTTTATAAATACAATTTTATTGTGAATTGATATACAGTGTGTCCACGAAATAAGTTGACACGAAGAGGAAAAAATAAGTTACTTTTATTTTAAGACAAAAAGTCAATCTTTAACCATCCAGTATAAGATCCGGCGGCAATTCGCGGCAGCCAGTGGCAATTAATTTATATGCAACATACTTTAAGCAACAAGTATTATCATGCCGTTTAAGAGGATTTGAAAGGGAAATTAGTTAAAAGTCTTAAAGAATGACAAGCAAAAATGTAAAAATACTATTTTTATTGCCTTCAAATAAATTGCCATAAACTAATATTTCTTAGGTTTAATTAAGTGCAAAAAAGAAAGAAACAGGCGTTATCTGAAAACTGTTTATGTCAGCTTGATACCAGTAGCAAAAATGTGACATTTCTAATAAAAAAAGCGCTACACTAGGCTTACTTGATTTTGTTATTTATTATGTATCGTTTACAAGGGAATATAAGAAAAGTATTAGCAACAGTTAACCAAACCAAACATTTTGAAATTAATATTTCTAAGTAATGACCTATCTGGGAACCACTGTGCGGCGGTTGGAATTGGTTCCCGTCTCGCTAGCACGAGTGGCTAGCATATTCAGAGGTGTGTTAGCTCGGACTGTTCACACTAGACTGAGTGTGAGCAGTCCATGAAACCTGTTGTTTTAAGCTGTTATTTATAAGTAACAGTAACAGTTTCAACTGTTATTTAAAAATAAGGTTTTGCCCACCACTAGTAGGTACTAGTGGACCGATTTTGATAATTTTTTAAACAATTTGTAGCTAATTTTTTGACTTTTTAGTATCCGTTTTTGAATGAAAGGAACGAAAGTTGCCATCTGTCAATTATACAAGGGAAAACAAAATGTTGATATTTTGGTGAAAGTTTGAAACACCCTGTGGAGTACGTTAAGAAGGCAAGGAATTTAAAAATTATTTTATCATCTAGGTGTATCTTTTCTCGATAGTTTCTTTTTTTGGGTTCATCTGAATAGTTTTAGTTTTTTCGGAGATATTCGCTTTTGAAGAAAGCTTTTCTTCCTTCAGTTTCCTGACGATTCAAGGTTGGTTCTCACTATACCTTCCGTTCTCATTCCATATCCGTAGTTGTCAGTTTTGAGTCAATATTTTTTAATTCTCTTTCGTGTCGATTGCTGATTGAATTGGAGCCAGAAATGGCTCAAAACGAAATAAGTAAATTACCAACAGATATTCAAGCTGAGGCGACAAACGCCATATCCAAACTTCTTCCATTTAAATCCCGAATAACTTATGAAAAGGAATACAAAAATTTTCAAAAATGGAAGCAATTAAAAAACGTGCGAGAAGAAATAAAATTTTTAAACTATTCTCGCTGTTAAAGTATCATTTAATCTACCCTTGCGGTTAAAGAACTATTTTATCTACTATTTTTGATAGATATAAGGCAATTTTAACAGTTGGTATGGAAAAACGTATTTTTCTCCTTTCACGATCGTCATCTTAACAACTCCAATCTCTTCAACGAGATTAACCGTTTCCGCAAATCTTACTCCGATTTCAAAAAGTTGCTCGCGACCGCTTTCAAACTCGTGTACCAACCGCCATCCGCCGCGACATTACGGTCGGTTCAGCGGTACGCTACCCGGAAGAAGTACTCTCCCGTCCGTCCCAATAATCTGATTCCGTCTCCCGTTAAACACATCCATTAAAACGAACAACACTCGAAAGTCTCGTAGCGCACATGGCACGAGTTTCGCCTTGTCTAAAAGATCCGAAGCGCAAAAAGAAGAAGAAGAAGAAGAGGTAAATAGAAGAAGAATTATCTCGTTTCGAATTTTTAAGAAAGAAGAAAAGGCGCTCGTCGCTCGCGCTTTATTGATTCGCTGCTCTGTAATTACGGCCGTGCGGTAATTGTTTCCGATTGAAAAGGCTGCGGCGCGATAAGAGGAAACGGCGAGCGGTACCGTCGACGGTCGGTACTCGGTCGCCACGGTCCGGGTACCACTCGAGTGGCGAAATGGCGGAATTTCGGTTTCGGTTGCGGTTTCGAGCGACCGGCGTCGTCGGACAGGTACGGCGGACGACATGTGGTTTCGAGATGCCCGATGGAAACGGGGTTTGGGTACTTGACGTATAGAAGTACCTACAGAAAGAAAAATATACTAAGATTATAGTATAACATCCCATCATGTTAAGAGGTAATATTTTGACCGTTTGTATAATAAACTATGTAAATAAAATAAAGGAACCTACGTTGTGTTGAAAATATTTTTTAAGCGAAATCAAAAGCGTGTCAAAAAAAATTAAGTTTTACGGATCTATTAACGTCCCTAAAGTGTATCTTTCTTGCCCGCTTTTTTACTTTACGGCCGCTTTTGCAAACAAAGTAGTGATGGGTTGTTATTTAACTATCTGTTATTTTATAACAATTATTTAGAAATAACATAACGCAACCATTACTACTTTTAAAAAATAACAGATATAAAATAACGATACGCAGAGAACGACCGTTCGTGAAACGAAGTCGGCGCTCTGCACCGCCACGAAATTCGATGCAGCTCGAAGCAATTCCAAAAAACAACTTGTATGGATTATGGATGGAAAACATGTTATTTCGACAACCATCGATACAGGCGCGAGATACAACGGACAACGGAGTGGGGAATGCGCTACGGCGCGGCGCGGCGAACATAGCTGCATCGGTCGATGGTCGTGTGGGGCTTGCAACAGCTTAAAAATAATAGGATATAAAATAAGCAGCTTTTTTGAAACAGTTGCGGGCATAACGCCTGGCGGTCGAGATAATCGGAGTGGGACAGTAACGCTGCTGCAACGGTCGATTGTCGATGGAGGTTCGAAACAGGTTGGAGAATAACGCATCAGTTGTTTTAGATACTTTGTTTTTCAACCTATTACGATTATAACGGGCGGAGGTCGAGATATTATGGCGCTGTATTTCGTTTCCGTACTTACTTATTAAGTTTCAATATTTAGGTATTTATTTATTCTGAAAAATTTTCAGAATAATATTTTAAGATTTTTTAAAAATGTATACAGGGTGTTTTGAAAAATCTGGTCATTGATTAATCAGGATCCTGCTTAAAACCCTTGACGTAAAAAGTTGATTTTTGAAAAACGGGTTGACTTTAGGGTGTAGAGGTTCGATAAGAAGGAATTTTTCCAAACTCGAATTCTAAGGGGGTGAAACCACCCTCAAATATTAGAATATTTTTTATTTAAAAACCGGTGAGTTTTTCGGAAAAACTCTTAAAACACGTATATTTTATTTTGTTGTTTTACATATTTAAGATTTTTAAAAATATATACAGGGTGTTTCATAAAGTATGACCATTGAGTAATCACTATTCTGCTTAAACTGCTTGGCGTTTAAAGCTGATTTTTGGCAAACGGATTGACTGTGGGGTTGAGGTTCGATAAGGAGGGGTTTCTCGAATCTAAATTCCAAGAGGGTGAAAACGCCCCTCAAATATTACAATATTTGTTATTTAAAAAAACGGTTAGTCTTTCGGGAAAACGCTTGGACACGCATAATTTATTTTGTTCTTTTACATATTTTGAAATTTTTAAAAAAATCATACAGGGTGTTCCAAAAAGTTGATTAATTGATTAACTATTCTGCTTAAACTGCTCGACGTTTAAAGCTTATTTTTGGCAAATGTGAGAAAAATTTATCCTGTTTGTAGGTTAATGGAAATGCTTGCTTTGCTTTATCATTACCATTACAAATTATTAATTCGACGCGAACGAAGTCGCGGGTACACGCTAGTTTAAGTGTAAAATTAATTCGAACTCTAGTCTGTAGTTGATTTTTTGACCGCAAATAGTAAAATCATAACTAAGAGCTTCTCGCCCGTCGAGTGAGATGCACCCTGTACAGATGTGCACCCTGTGAGATACACCCAAATATATTTAGTAAGTCTGCTCCTAATTTTTGTAGTATGGTGTTACGCCTGGGGTGAGTTTATAATTTGTTTGCGAGTACTTGATGTATTCACTTTTGCCTGCCATAATACGCCTTTCTGTATATTCTGTACTTGCTAAAATTTTACATACGCTGATCGATGGTTTCCTTAAATTGGTGGCATTTTCTACATGTATTGGTCGGTATGGTTGGGTCTTTTACAATATATTTTAGGTAATTCCGCGTTGCTATCACCTGATCCTGCACTGCCAAGACAAATTCTTCTGTCTCCGGGTCTCCAAATTCTTCTGTCTCCAGGACAAATCCTTCTCTTACTATTATTATTACTTCATGGACGTCTCTTACAACACTTTTCAATCATTTTTTCCATTTTCCCGTCGTATGCCACACAGATCGCGGATCGTTCGCTCACTCGCGGTCCTTCAGAGCCCCGGGTCGCGACCCTTGCCTGCCTCTCACCCCTTCATTCTTACTCTTTCCTCTCCCCACAGGTCCCCGACAGCTATCAGTCTCACGACCGCACGACGTCATAGTAGGCCGGTTCGGCCGAGATCTGCGGGACCTGGGGCTCGGAACAGCGCCGCGGTTCGTGTTTGTTTTGGTACCAAAAGGTACAATTACTGGCGGGGTACAGGGTGGTCGTGTATAAGCCTGGCACTGGAGATATAAAAAAAATATCTTGTGACACTAAAGGCGCGTCTTCACGAGGCAAGTGAAAACTGATCAAGTATAGTGTTGAACGAGAATTGTCTTGACCAATAAAAAACAGTTTTGTGTACCAAACAACTGCTAGTCATGAGTTTTACTATTATGATATACATCCAGCGCAAACTGCAGTTAGGGGCGCAGCCCCATCTATCATCTGCATGAGGGCCTTTGTAGCTATGATGGAAATGTTCTTAATATGCCGGTTCCGCAATAGTTTACTGTCCAGTGTTATTTCTATATATTTGAGTTCCTGTGATATCACTATTTCTTTTCTATCTAGTTGGATTCTTTTCAGATTTTTCAGACTTCGCCTGCTGGTGAATGGAACTACTTGCGGTTTTTCCTGAATTGATACTTAGACCGACAGTCTTGCACCTGATAATATCATACAAGGTGCCTTAAGGTTTCCCCAAGCGACTTCATGACTATGTCGTCTGCATACTTTATGCAGTGTATTCCCGCTAGAGTTAGGCTAGGTTAGGTTATTTGTATAGTAGTTCATCCACTATCAAGCTCTACAGTAGGTTACTCCACCTAGTCAAGTTCACTGCATTGCTCTAGCCAGCTACAATTTCGGTGCCCATCTCGGGCTTTGCTGTCCATGTTGACAGCATTTCTCATCGTGTCTTAGTCTTGCATCTGCACAGGACTATAATCAAGTCACAGTTATTCAACCGATGAACTGATATCAAAAAGCTCCTGCTAGTTGATTTGAAGTAGCAATTAGTGTGTAAGGCTGTACTTCAAATTACCAAAATTTTGGCAATAGAGTTGACAGAAAAGATTATGCATAAAAACAGAAAAAAAATGGATTAACCGCAGAACTACTTCTATTGTGCATCTAATAAATAATTTAATGCATAAACCAGAGTCACAAAGTCGTAGATATTACAAAAAAATAAGGGTGGAAACAAACTAATTAACGTTTTAACTTTTTGTTGGAAAAACCCAGAATTAAAAAACAAGAACCATTAATGCGCAACGCCATTCATCCACGGCTTAAGCTGGAAATTACTTTTCTTTCCCTAATTTCGTATTTCGTATTCTGCATGTTCCATAATATACACTCAAATTTTTCATAAATAGTAATAAACTTCACATTTTCTTCATACCACCTACTCTATGCTGTTTTAAAAACACAACTTGAACGCCAAAAGTTACACTAGAGTCAAGTGTGATATGAAGTAAAAAGCTCTAATTCTACTATTTACCAGACAGTTTTATTGCCATATTCATTGCGTGTATTATGCCTGGGGTTTGCGGTTTTGGATTCTTTTAATGTAAGATCATAATAAATGCATACTGATAATATTCGGGTTTATATTTACCAAGTGGCAAACAAGCCATGTCTATTTTATAAAGTGTGTTCAGATTTTATTGCATTAGGACCTCGATTAGGACTTATCATTAAATAAAATATAAAACAGTTTTTCACGTCCAAGTATTAGAAAAATGTTGTCTTTCTAGCTGAAACAAATAACTTTGGCTAATTTATTATTTCGGTGGCATTTATGCAATCGAGTCTAACCCAAAACTGTAGCGCCTGCGTTGCCAAATCATTTATTTTTAACATCATTTGTTTGAAAGAAAATTTTATTTTTTAATCTTTTTTATGGAGATCTTCTTATATAGCCCTCTATAAAGATAGAAGTATGGTTGAAGTATAGCGTAGCAATGTTATGTTAGCCTGGCACGTGAGTCACAGGCGTAAGGAAAAAGCAGATGAAATGGCCAAACCAGACTCATCAATACCTTTCATAGGTCCAGAACCTATCTGCGGCGTTGCAAAAGCAGTCACAAGATGATGACCACAAAATGGTAGTCGTCAACAAATCTCCAGGATGGTGGAGAAACTCACCAGGGCAGAGGCTGGGGAAAAGTTCATAGTAAAACATTCGCCAAAATGCACAGCAGACCTAATAAACAAAGACAGAAAGACACTCAAAGCTATAGTGAATCTACTAGGGCATTGTAAGCTTTAATACTAGGCAATGGTAGGCCATTGACAAAGAGTTATATGAAAGGTTCAGTCTCCAGTTGCTAGAGTTTTTAAAAAGGATACAACTGTAGAATATAACCTAAAAATCAGAAAAAGACCACAAGAGATCTGAAAAAGTCGCAGTGGAATAAGCCGATAGCAACAAAAAATCCATGTCCACTCGTCGGTCGTGAATACATTGTTCTGATGCAATTAATTTTTAACCAAACTGTCAGGCAATATTTGTCTTCATATCGCCATGACGTCTAGTTCTTCAGACGAAATTGAAGAATATGCTGCCGTTGTCGGTTTTCGTTTATAAAGAAGAGAAGAAAATTCTGGATATTAGAGAAGCATCGCGCGAATAAGTTATTTGTACTACTTTTTAAAGATGAAAATCAGTACCATATATGCTTTAGAATGTCCAGAGAACAATTTGAATGTTTACTTAAGTTTACATGGAAAAATAGAGAGGAAAGAAGCGTTGAAAACAAATCAAAATCTGGACTAGCGGCATTTTTAGTCCAAGAAAATAGGCCTTTATATACGAAGTTTTGGTAAAAACTTGAATTTTTCATATGTTACTTTGAAAAATTTAAAAACGAATTGTAAAAGATTTTTTTTAAATTCACCCAGAGAAGGGGTGAAATAAAGAAATAAAAATATTTTTTCGAAATTTCGGAGAAACAGTAAGAACTCGAAAAAAAGTTCAAATAAAAGTTTTGGAGCGTCACATTTTAGATAGAAATGATCTCTATCCCTTTTTTGCTTAGATCAAAATTAACCGAGATAGGGTGGCTAGAAGCTAGGGGATGATAGTAAAAATTTAGAAATTTAAAAAAATATATAGAATGTCATTGAAATGGTGTAAAAAAATCGGGGAGTGATAGTACTCCTAAAAATAGTAAAAAAAGTTCCTATAAGTATAGGGCGGAACATGCATATTAAGGGAGTTAGGGGCACTGAAAGGGTGAATTTAAAAAACGGTTGTTTTGAAATTGTAGGCTTAAAAAACGAGATAAAATTTTGAAAAAAATCGTCCTGCCATAAATTTTGACCCTAAATCAAATGGTGATACTGAAAAATTATTTGGAAAAGCGTAAAGGGTAGATTTTGCAAGGGTAGGGGGTTGTTTCGCGAATAACTTTTTTAGGGTTACTTTTTTTACAACGTGGTTTCATTTTTTGAAAACTACGTACTTTTTCCTACAAAAAAGGTACTGTTGTTGCACATCGCCCAGAGTGATGGTTTTCGAGAAAATTGAAGGCAAAGAGTTTTCTCTGATGGGTTGCAAACTGGTTAATCAACATAAACTTATAAAAATTATGGCGGTTCAAAAGTAACCAATTAGCTATCAAATAATTAATTGAAAAATCAAAATTTCATTATTTTTAAAACATCTTATGGCTTTAAAAAACGAAATAACCCACTAGATTTCTACTTCTGGGGCCACTTGAAAGCTTTGGTTTACTCAGTACCGATTAATACTGAAGAGCAACTACGGCAATGCATTATTGACTGTTCCAATCAAATTCGGACAACACCAAGGATATTCCGCAGATCTTGGAGAAGAAGAGCAGATGTCTGTATTGAAATGAATGGTGGTCACTTTGAACATTTACTATGAATGAATTAAGGAATGCATTATTTTAATAAGGAATTTTGGTAATTGGTTTATTTCGTTTTTAAAGCAAAAAGATGTTTTAAAAATCATGAAATTTTGATTTTCCAATTAATTATTTAATAACTACTTGGTTACTTTTGAACCGCCATAACTTTTATAAATTTATGTTGATTAACCAGTTAGCAACCTATCAGAGCAAACTTTCTGCCTTCAGTTTTCTCGAAAACCATCGCTCTGGGCGACGTGCAACAAGAGTACCTTTTTTTGTAGGAAAGGGTATGTAGTTTTCAAAAAATGAACCCAGGTTGCAAAAAAAAATAACCTCAAAAAAGTTATTCACGAAACAACCCCCACCCTTGCAAAAACTACCCTTTCCGCTTTTCCAAATAATTTTTCAGTATCCCTATTTGATTTAGGGTAAAAATTTATGGCAGAGAATTTTTTTTCAAAATTTTATCTCGTTTTTTAAGCCTGCAATTACAAAACAACCGTTTTTTAAATTCACCCTTTCAGTGCCCCTAACTCCCTTAATATGCATTTCCCGCCCTATACTTATAGAAACTTTTTTTACTATTTTTAGGAGTACTATCACCCCCCGATTTCTTTTACACCATTTCAATGACACCCTGTATAAGCCGCCGAAAAATTAATATATTTAACATTTTTATTTAATTTGTTTGGAAAACTACACTGAGAAAAATAATGAGGTTATTAATTAACATATAATTATTTGGATGGTTTTTACTAACAAAAAATATAACAAGTTTTCTATAAAAAAAAATTATTCACTATTAATAATTTATAGAAAAATCAGTTTTAATTAAAAACAAATGCTTTGTTTGGCGGTCATAATTTTATAACTAATGAGGTAAAGAAAAAAAAATGTTTGACTAAAAGTTTTCTCCTAGCTTCTAGCCAGCCTATCTCGGTTAATTTTGATTTGAACAAAAAAAGTATCGAGACCATTTTTTATGTAAAATTGAACGCTCTACAACTTTTATTTGAACTTTTTTTTTCTAGTCATTACCGTTTCTACGAAATTTTGAAAAAACAATTTTATTTATTTACTTATTTACCTCTTCTCGGGGGTGTTTTTACCGAAACTTCGTATTTGAAGGCCTACTTTCTTGGACTATTTATTGCGACACAGGACAACGTGTCCCCGGCTTAACTAGTTTAGTCTAGTCACCTCTTATCTCTCCGACATCCTTATAAAAACCTTTTAAGGAATAACCTGCAGTGAATCGTCAGAGAAAACACATATCATGGACATGTGGCAACGCCGCCCCCACTTTATCTTCTCCCGTTTTGACGGCTGCCGTTGAATTATGAGGGCGATTCGCGTTTGAAAAATGTGCGTTTGAGATCGTTAATTACGGGGCCCGCCGCCGCTGTCAAGGCGTCGCTGTTGTCGGCTCGTCCGCAGACAAATGACGGTCGCGGTAATTTATAAATCCTATACGAGAAAAAGAATCGAGAAAAGTGAGAGCAAAAGAAACGCTCTCTGAATAAGAGAAACGGGATAGACTGTGAGAGGGTGTCGGAAATAGAACTGGAATTGATGGAGGAGTTAATAACTTAGGTTGCGGTAACATTTTCGAACAAGTTTGAATAGCTATAATAAATAACAAGTTTAGGGGGTAGTGTTGTTTGGTTGGTTGATTAAAGCGTCGAATACGATCTCTTATGTCGTCTTATATCTAGAATATGATTGACTTTCTTCCATAAGTACTCCATGCTAACTTAATTCTTCTCGTTGATTTCTGGTAGTAGAGATCCCGAGCTGTGATTAGTTGTCCCAAATATATGCATTCTTCTACTATATCCGGTGTTGTGCTATTTATTAGAATATTTTTTTCTGTCCACTAGTTCGTTGAACATTAATTTATTTTTTACTAAGTTCATTTTAAGACCCACTCTATTGCTGGCTGCATTTAGTTCGTTAATTTATGCTTGTAGCTCTTCAGGGCTATTGGGAATTACGACTATGTCATCAGCGAATCTTAGATGGTTGAGATATTCCCCATCTATTTTTATTCCTTTGTTGGTCCAGTCCAGTTGACGGAAGATTTCTTCTAGTGCTTCTGTAAACAGCTTTGTGGATATTGCGTCTCCCTGTCGTACTCCTTTGCCAGTTGGGAACTCTGGGTTTGTTTATACAGGGTGTTTCAAAACAAATGCGAAAAACTTCAGGGGGTGATTCCTTGTTCAAAATAAAGGGAAGTTTGCTTCATAAACGTTGGGTCAAAAGTCAACCATTAGGGAGATATCGCGGTACAAAGATGGCGGAAAATTAATGTTTTTATTTTTTATCTTGAAAACAAAAAGAGATAGACTAATGAAATTTTATGGAAGCATTACTGTTATGAAAACACACTTTCAGGTAATTTTTTTACTTTCTTAAAATGAGTGGAAGGGGTTGAAATAAACTACCCCTATCATTCTTGTTAACGAAATTTAAAGAAAAATCTTATCAAACACATGCAAATGCTTTAATTTGGATAGTTTAGTTTGTTTAGAAACTTTTTTATCTCTTGTGTTTTTTTGATAAAACTCACCGATTTGAAATTAAGAAATAAAATGTAAAGCATTACATGTCAGGACAAAAAACATTTTTAGATTAAGAATCTAGTGATAATAACGATAATAATAATCATCTAGATAATAACGTATTGCAGTAGAGTAATGTCAAATAAAATAATATTAGGAACATCCTAAAAAGTAACAGCGGCCGACTAGATTTTTTCCTAAAAAAATTACAGCAGCCCATTAGATTCTTTATCAGAAAATGTTTTTTGTCCTGACATGTAATGCTTTACATTTTATTTTTTAATTTCAAATCGGTGAGTTTTATCAAAAAAATACAAGAGATAAAAAAGTTTCTAAACAAACTAATCTATGCAAATTAATTTTTTTGCATGTATTTGATTTTTCTTTAAATTTCGTTAACAAGAATGATAGGGGTAGTTTATTTCAACCCTTTCCACTCATTTTAAAAAAGTGAAAAAATTACCAGAAAGTGTGTTATCATAACAGTAATGCTTCCATAAAATTTTATTAGTCTATCTCTTTTCGTTTTCAAGATAAAAAATAAAAACATTATTTTTCCGCCATCTTTGTACCGCGATATCTCCCTAATGTTGGACTTTTGACCCAACGTTTATGAAGCAAACTACCCTTTATTTTGAACAAGGAATCGCCCCCTGAAGTTTTTCGCATTTGTTTTGAAACACCCTGTATATCGTTATACCCTTGTTTTGGCTTCTTTGTATATATTGGCGAAAGTTTCTATATAAGGCCTGGCAATAGCTTCAGTGCCGGTTTTACAAGGGTGCTATTTGGTGCTATAGCACCAGGCGGCAAATCTTAGGAGGGCGGTGTCACGTTGAGAGAACTGTGGTAATGTTTTTTTTATTTTATTTTCTTTGACTCCCTTTGACTGAATTTTAAACTTTCGTAGGTAGCTAGGTAAATTTTAAACCCATATGGGATAAACGACTAAATTAAAAAATAAAGGAATCGTTTTGATTTTCGCTTTTCAAAACAATATATTTTTATTTTTGGGATTTTGTGCCAAAGTCTGCGTTTTTTTTTGTTACACATGGCTTTTAGTTCATACCATACCTATAATAGCTCTGTATTCTATAACGTAATTTTTTAACAGAAAAAATTTACCCTATCTTTTGGTGCAGACTTTATAACATGATATTTTTAGCCGACCATACCAATAGGTATGGTAGGCTATTAAGATCGGCAAAAAAAAAGTTTTTTTAATTTCACTCAAAATGAGTTATTTGGGTCAGAAATGACCTAAATACAAAATATTTTCATGGTGTCTGTCTGTCTGTCTGTCCGTCTGTAACACGATAACTCAAAAACCGCTAAACCGATTTTAACCAAATTTGGCTCACAAATACTGTGGCACCCGAGAATCTGGCTATTAGTGTTTGGTGGGGGTGGGAAGTTGGTAAGGGGGTATGGGAGAGGATTAAAAATTTAAAAAAATCGTAACTCCAAAATTACAGTAGCTAGCGAAACGCGGTTTTCAATTTAAGATTAGGAATAATATTTGCAACAAAATTTGTAATAACATCAAAATCAGTCAAAGTCGCAGTTTTTGAGATAAAAAAAATTCAAAAAAAATTCCTTTACTTTGAAACTAAAAGAACTGCCTACCAACTTTTATTAACATATTTTAGTATACGTGCCTCCCGGCGCCAATTTTTTAATAATAATAATTATTATTATTTATATATATTAATATTTTTAATAATAATATATATTAATATTTTTAATAATAATAATAAATCAGTTATTTATTTTCGAGACTCTCGAAATTTCGAGAATCTCGAATCGAGATCGAGAAATTGACTTTGAGGAAAACATCGAGACGAGAGTTTGTTAATATCTCGTCTCGATGATCGAGACGAGACGAGAAATAGCCTCGTCTCGATGAAACCCTAGGAACAATGAATGTAAAAATTGCGCCTTCGATTACGTAAATAATAGTTTAATTGATATGAAATATATGTATGTCCATATACAATGTATGTCAAAAACGAGTTATATTTTATTCGAAAATCTTATTTCTTATTATTTATCATATAATAAGTCACATACGATGCATGTTTGTATTTTTTGTTGCCCCAAGTCTCCTACACCCACAGCAGTGGTTATCTCGGGTTCAGGAAGTCACAGCATAGGTCGGCGCCGATAACGGGGCATCCGTATTATAAGCCACCGTGTGTTAACGATTACGAGAGGCAAAGGCAACAATGCTATTTTTGTCCGGCGAGTTATAATAAATCACGTTACCGAGTTCAAATAGAGAACGATATTTTTCTGAACTTATTTTTTGTTCTCTGGCGTTTTGATACTGGACGTCTGGGAATTTTGCGTCGATAAGACGATAGTTGCAAAATAAAAAGGACACGCTTTCGTGAGAAAAGCGAAATAAACAGGAATATTTGTGATTATATTAATAACAGCGAAAACGAAACAAAAGATGTGTTTAAAATCAAAATCAAATAATTATACTGGCTGTTGTACATGATTTTTAATTACTAAAAAAATGTTGTGAGCACTATTGCGCATTCTTCTTACTTCTTACCATCTGTCTGTCTGTCCAACTAAGGACTCCATTCGGGTGCCTCTCCAAACCAAAATAAAATCAGGAGAAATTTAGAAAAACTTTTTGTAAATCACTTTTTTTCATCATAAAATATTCAAAACTATTCCCAATTTGTCCAATTTTCGCTTGAAAACATTTTTATTTTAGCCATTTTCTCTACTGCCGGTCAAAATTTAATTTTGTCCTTCGTTCAAGCTATGTTCTAGACGTATTAAACTCCAAGTGCCGCGGCTCGTGACGCCAACAAGGTAAGGTATACTACGCATAGAAAATATAATGGGTTAAGACGCGATAGATATAGTTTATATTGGCCATTGACCGCGTCATTCATAGTTGATTAAGAAATATCGAGTGCATTATTTCTATATAAATATACAGGGTTGTTCACCACATATGACACGGAGTATTGTAGCTAAATGATTAGATTTTTACAAATTGTAAGTCTTGGGTTCGTTGAAGGACTATTAGAGCTACAATTTAAAAATATTTTTACAAGATACAGAGTATCCCAAATAAATAAAAAACATCAAAGTTATATTTTTTTAGATGGAACACCCTGCATATTATTACATTTTTAGTTTCTACGAGTAAAATAAAGGTAAATTTGATAAAGTGTATTACACTTAAACCTTACCGTTTTTAAAATATTTTCAATTTTGTGAAATTGCGTCCCCTTTTTATTGTGAAATGGTCTGGTCTCCAATTTTGTGAAATTGCGGTCAACATTTTAAGGCTTCATTTCTCCAAGGGTATCAAAGTTTTTAATACTAAATATTTATTGAAGTTTACTTATTGATCAGTTATTGTGTTGCAATAATAAAAATTATACTACCTTATACAGAGTGTCTAAAATTTTATTTTAAATAATGACTAGCTTTAAACGGCAATAACTTGTTTAATTTAAATGGAACACCCTATATATTTTATGATAATTAGATGCACAATTTAATTGTCTATCAAATTGTATTATACCATTTTTTACCTATCTCTTCAACTTTCCGTAGAAAATGCATTTTCTTGTAATTTAGAACTCATTTATCAATATACCCATGGAATACTGACATTTTAGATTATTTTTAAAGATGTACCAAATTTTTAAAGAGTACAGGTATTAATATTGTCGATATAGTTTGTTTATTTTATTAAAAAATAAAAAAAACTGTTTAAATATTTGTTAAAGAGGACCAATTAATATGATTCCAGTATTCAAACTACATTAAATTGACTGTTTGCGTTGATTAATAATTGCTCCAAATACTAAAAAACTGAATTTTGTATGTGTATTAGACAGTGGGGTAAAAACTAACACCTTAAAAATAATATTTAATTTTTTTGACAAATGCTTATTTATAACAACCAAAGATAACAACAGAGACATTCATTTTCATAACTTATTATTATATTGACTTCTGATTCAAATCCACATTTATTAAGTGTAATAAACCTTAATCAAATGTACCTTTATTTTAATCGTAGAAACTAAAAATGTAATAATATACAGGGTGTTCCATTTAAAAAAATACAACTTTGATATTTTTTATTTATTTGGGACACTCTGTATCATGTAAAAATATTTTTAAATTGTCGCTCTGATAGTCCTTCAACGAACCCAAAACCTACAATTTGTAAAAATCTAATCATTTAGCTACAATACTCCGTGTCGTATGTGGTGAACAACCCTGTATTACAGGATTTCAGTCATATCGCTGGAAAAATTTTGCCGTTTGGGCAGTTTGGTTGTTTATAAAAACTCAAATTATAAAACAACTTAGGTTTTGGTATCGTTTATCGCGTATCGCGTATAATGTTTGGTTTAATCAATATAAATCAATATTTAAATTTTTAATAGGTATCGAAAAAAATGTTAGTTTTTGTTTTTGTACGTTATCTGTGGTTTTAGTTGCTGTGCAGCGCGAAATTTGTGTAGGTAATAGTTCATAATTTTCTGGTTCTGGATAAATGATGAACTCTTGCTGACTGATTCTGGAATAGATATTTTCAAATAGAAAACATATGGTGTTTAGTTTGTAAAATCATGCTGTTAAAAGAAAACAATTGCTTAAATTTCTAAAAATGTTTAGAGAAAGAATTGACTTAAAATATAAAAAAATGTGAAATAAAACTTTTAGAAATATGTATGTGTATATATGTATTTATATTTTTGTGACATTATTATTTAAGTGTCTTTTAAATCCTACTGTGGAAAATTTGTGTAAAGAACATTGACTGGATTTTTAGTGAAATGGCACTAGGCAACCTGTTTAAAAATGTAAGGGTAGGTTTCATTTTAACATAATTTTTATTTATTTTTAGATTTATTTTCCTTCCTACAATTGACCTCCCTACAATAATAACCACGAGCCGCCGCTGTTCCGAAATAGAAAAAGACTTTAGTCATTAAAAAAACTTAAATCTTTTAAATTCTTTAATATATTTTTATAATAAATTTTAGTAGCAGCGTTTCTTTTGAACAGTCAGGTCGGCATCAGGGCAGCAGATCAAAAATCTATCATCATATCGCCACAGTTTTTAATAGGTAGGTAGGTTTTATTCTAAACTGTACCTACAATAAATTAATAATATAGGTAATAAGAAACTCGACAATTGGTAGAACAAGAAAATGTATATTAATATTTAAAAAATAGGTACCTAAATTGAATTTTGGCTTTCTTGACGTGACGGCAATTATTCTAATTTGTCATTTGGCCGACTTAACTCGCAGATCGTCATGATGTAAATCAAAAATGTAGACTGAAGGCATAAAAACCACTTTTAAATTACATGATACATCAGTATCATGTAATTAAATTATGTCCTTACGAAAATGGCTTGATTTGAAAGAAAATTATTATTGCTCTCTTGTTATATCAACTTCATGCTGAAATTGACTTAGGGTTTAAATCTTTTTGATTTGACATATATGACTTAAAACTTAAGATTTAAGTCTTTTTGAAACTGACTTGTTGCAGGTTGCAGCTCTGGTCACTGTAATACTCTGAATCAGTGATTGCGGCTCCCTGGTGGGACCCATTCTTATTAGAAAAATACAATAAAGACAATCTCTTCTGATAGACGGCATCCCTCTAGTGCAGAATTTCAAATGGGACATCGTTTACAGGTATATTTTTACCATTTTTCTAGATAGACTTCTTTTTCTATCCACTTATCTTCATAGACTTAAAAATTAGAACAACAAAAACGAACCGTTATAATCAGAAAACTAAAAATATACAGCTAGCAAGATAAAAAGCGAGAAATAAATGTCACTTCGTCGGTGACAGCGTCATAAATTATCTACTAAAAACGTTTTCAAAAACTGTCTCCAGCCCAAAGATTTTTCAAAAAAGAAAAAAAGCAGCACCGAAAAGCCAACAGAAAAGAAGTAAAAACTACGTAGAGATAATGTGACTTGTGAGACCATAAAATATCCGACCGTAATGTAATTGAACAAAAGCATAAGGTAATTTGGATGTGACGCTTCTGTTTAATTTTAGGCATGAAAAGGGAGCTTTGCGGATGCACGTTGGTGTTCCTCAACACTGTGACCTTTTTTATGTCCCTTATTCAGATAACCGTTGGATTTATTACGAGTTTGAAAACGTTAGCGTATTATTTTGGCATATCAATAATATTATTAGGTAAATATATAGATGTAGAATGTATAAAACGTGGAAGGGGGTTAACCACGGCTACCTGAAAGAGCATAATCTCCCCCTTTCTTGAGATATGTGTACACTATGTGCGCATATTTGAAATGAACCTACTTCTTACTTCCGTCTGTCTGTCTCTGAACCGAATTTGGACCCTTGAGAGTACCTCGAAAAAAGACTTCTGGCTTCGTTAATTTATTCGACCACACTCTAAGCATCGCCAATCAGGGATAGATCCATGCGCTTCAAACATTACGAAAACATGCTAGAAAGGGTAAACAGGACGTTAGCACTCAGGGCAGCATCGGCATACTACACATTTCCAACAGTAGCGATACTGTGTCTTGCTAAGATACCTCCGATCAGTCTACTGATCGAGGAAAGAAACAAGAAACCAAATATATAAAAACGGAAACAGAAACATTGTACTAGAGCAATGGCAGACACGATGGGAACCATATAGCAGGTGGACAAAGACTTCCACATCTAATATCAAAGATTGGATAAAGTGCGACCGGATAAACACGGACTATTATATCACGCAAGCCATGACTGGCCATGGAGTATTTGGCGAGTATCTACACAGGACCCGCAAAGCTGACTCTCCTACATGCTGGTATAGCGAGTCAGACTCGGCTAACCATACACTATTTGAGTGTCACACGCCACGAAGATAAACGGAAAATGCAGAAACTGTATGTGGTACGAAGATCACTACAGTAAACGTAGGAAACCTTCTGAGATTATCGAACGTAAATATCAAAACGATTTGCGGGATGTTAAGGAACATTATGAAGAAAAAGGAGAAGGACGAAAAAGACAAGATTTAGGTACAGACAAGACCAACAGAGAAGAATGATAAGTGTCTAATCTCGACAAAATGCCTTCGGCGGTACTGGATTTGCGAGCTTAGTGCACAGATGGGTTTTTAGTGGGTAGGCTGTCCCGCATGGGGCAGATCCACACACTCCAGCCTTAAAGGTGTGTCCGATCTATAAAAAAACCTCCGATCGTTACCACCTTTCCTCTCGCGTCTTGTGTGTCACGGCCTTAAATTTTTACTCCCTCGCGCGTAAAGAAGTTTCACTACAAAAATATTGCAACCCATTTTATTAATAAAATCTATTTGGATGAAAATAAAAATATTGTAATTAAAACAAACTTTTTTTGCAGGTTTTGTTACTTTTACGGTAGCTATACTGTACTTCTACCCATCCACTTACTACCCAAAAAGCAAACTAGTCCAAACGGCAGTTATCTCGATTTCCGTTTCCACAGGGGTGGAAATGATTAGCAACGTAGCCTACTTTATGAGGATCAGAAATGTGAAAGACCTAATCGATACCGCAATGAATGAATTAGAGACTATTGTAAAAAGTATCCACGTTTTCGTAGTGTTCGCTTTGTTCGCGTACTATTGGCGGGTGCTGCCGCAAGCTATGAGAACTGTTCCGAGGTTGTTCGAGGGCCGCGACACTTATGATTCGGAGACGGAATTAGAGAGTGTTGGTTGACTTAGAGATTATACATTTAAAACAACTTTATTAATATTTTTTAAGTATATTTATATACGTATTTAAATAAAAAGTTAAAACCATATATGTTGAGTTTGACGTATTGGGTCCAAACTAAATATATAAAACAAAGTCGGGTTAGTTACACCATCTATAACTGAAGAACAGCTAAACCGATTTTAATGATCTTTGATTTGTTGGGTTCGTCTCCACCCCGAATAGCAGAATAACTATTAAAATATTACAAAAAATCATTTTTAAATAAATTAGGTTTGGAACTCTGCAATCCTCCACAATTGACAGTATCTCACGTCACGCGTCACGCAAGCTTAGGTATAGCTTATTTGTAATAATTTATGTCCACTGTAAATCAAATATACTAGAAATACTAGAATTGAAATTCAATAAAAATAGTGGGAAGATAACATATTCAATTCTAGAAAGGTATTGAAAATTATACTTTTAGAAAATACTTTCTTACTTACTGCCATTACTCGCTGACGAGTATTTGACACGCATCAGAAGATAGTTACGCAACGCGTTTTCTTCCATTGTTGTGAACATACATTTAATATGGTTATATGTATATGTATATTCGACAAATTGTATAAAATATTATTTTTACCCTTATTCTACGGCTATGCCTAAAGAATTTAAGGTACGAAAAATACCATCAACATTATTATTCTTCTCAGAAAGATGGGTGATGCAAATAAACAGAACCATCTTTTTATGTTCAACAGACCGCCGCACAGTGCTTCGTCCCATGGACAAAAATCGAAAAAAAAGTTAAAACTTACTTATATCTGAATATGTAATATTATACTTATAGCAATGTTCAACCATCCTGTATATTATTTTTCATAAACAGCGTTTTTTTTAGCAAATATTTTCACTAAAAATAAATTTTGCGATCATTATCTTATCAGTGAAAAGAATAACATTCATAGTAGTTCTGTATATTATGGAGTTAAACGGTACGTACTTAATTGACAGCCACTATGGATATTGTTAAACAAGGTATGTACTTTAAATTTATTTCTAAACAAGTTCGTCATCGTTAAGTTTTTAATTATTTTTTAAGATGATTCTTAAATGCGTACAAAAATTTTACGTTTTCAAACTTCAAAAAGGCATTTAAAAAAATCATATCAAAACATATCGTATTTATTGAATATATTGTTGTCATATTCATACACTTTTAGTTTTTGTATAGTTCACCTGCGTCTGGTTGCGACGAACTTTATTTTATAATACTTTTCAGATAAAGTAAAATTGATAAGCAATGCCGATCAGGTTAATACTTGGCTTGATCATAAGGACAAGAATTCAAAGTTATTTGTATTTCAAAAAATGTGTTCTTTATTAGATATTGATGAACCTTCCAGTCAAATGAGACACCACTTGTGCCTGAAAAAAACCACTATGTTAGCGCGAAAAGTCGCATAAAAAAGTTTCCATCTTTCAATTTATTATAAAACCTCATACCCAAGAAAAGGAAACAATAATATATGGATATGGTCTATTAAAGAGGTAACTATTAACATCCGAACTCCTCATACCAACAAAAAGAACAGTAACAACGCGAAAAAGTAACATATTAGAAAATGATGTATAGAAGTATCTTATTATGTGAGGATACTTCATCTACCTATGATTTGGATACTATAAATTTGGAAGATTCTGTCAGCGGTGATTCTTCTGAATCAGAGTAGTTACGATCTATGCATTTTGTTGTCCTAAGGTAAATTTATAGTATCTTAAGTTTTTTTTTAATTAAATATAACATTAATGTTTCTTTTTCATTAAAGAAAAACATTTTTATCTTATATTAGGCTTATATTGTAGGAATCATGTTCTAATGTTATTTCAATTCTTTTTTATCACTGGGATTTATTTAATACTTACACCGTTTTCATACTATAAATTATTATTTCCTTAGATGGAACACAGCTCCAACATTTTTATTATTTATAATTTTTTTTTCATAAACGTGGGGCTAAGAACATCATCATTTAGTACAATGAGAGTACTCATCATTTATGTCAAATAAACCTAGTTTGAATAAATTGCCTACAATAAAAGAGAAGTTTTGCATTTTTGTCCTCTAAAGCCATATGTTCGAAGCACTGTGCGCCGTCATACCTGTATCTAACACCCATTCCCCTTTCCTACAGTTTGCTGTCCACTATAATAGAGAGCGCTGCCATGAATATGTTGAAGAGGCGCTTCAATATCCCTTACACCCCCCAAGTAAGTAAGTTGAATAGGAGAGGAGCTAGGACACATCCGTACATAACACATCGAAACTGAATTTCAAGATTTCAAAACCATAGGGTGAAATATAGGTATACTTATGATATAGTAACAATATTGCTAGAAATATAAAGAAATATATGGTTTATGTTTAAAAGTTTAAGTACAACGCAGTAGGAAGGTATCAGCTATAATCTGCATTTAAGATTTTTTGCTGTAAGAAGATTTAAATACTTGGGTTGCTGGCTGAATGATAAATGGGATGAAGAAATCAAACATAGAATTGAAATAGCCAGAAACACATTTTTCAAAATGAAAACTCTATTCTGCAACCGAGACTTGAATCTGACTACTCGATGGCGAGCTACCAAATGCTATGTACTGTCTACATTGTTATCGGAGTCGAGGGATGGACGTTGAAGGCACGGACCATGTCACACTTGGATTCATTTGAGATGTGGTTATACCGACGAATGTTGAGAATATCCTAGACCGAACGAATAACAAATCTCGAAGTGTTAGAAAGAATGTGATGACTGAAGATGTAACTACAATAAAACGACGGAATTCATACAGCATATTTTGGTCATATTTTTAGGAATAAGAAATATAGTTTCCTACAGCTGATCGTTGAGGGAAAGATTGAAGAACGACGAGGCATCGGGCGTAAACGGTTTTATTGGTTTAATATAGTCGAGGCCAGTGCAATTATCCGTTTGACTAAAGACAGGGAGGAATTCAAACTGATGGTCGCCAACCTCCGATGAGGAAAAGGCACATGAAAAAGATGAAGAAGAAGATATTGGAGATGGACCTCTCTAAAATCATCTCAGATACTGGCTATTGCCAAAGCTCTGAGACTCTATAAGTTATAACTCAAGAAAAGGGGACACAATAGATCTATAATGTCGCGATTAACTTCACTCCTCCCATGCAATATACAAATCAGCAAGTATCCAATAATCAGAAAATTGTTATAACGAACAGGCTTGTTCTGGCGTTTAGCGGTGTCCGTTAGCGTTACCGTGACGCGAAAACGACTCTCTCTAATTGGTCGAAACGTGGCGTCGAGTCTCAGTGAAAAAACGCGACGGCATCCCGTAATAAGAAGAAACAATAATTATTTGTCGGTGAGAATTTATTGACGCTACTGCCACTCGCTCATTACGGCATATTTTCCCGCTTTTTCCATCTACGGTCGCCATTTTTAATTAAAACGCCACCAGATGAATTTCATCGAATGTTTTTATTCATACGGCGTATTTTTTCAGCGCGCTCGCGGACTCACAGACGCAATATGAAATATTTTCTTGTTTTTTTTGTTCTCTTTTTCTTTGGTTTGCTTTATTTATTTACCATCGAGACATAAAAGGACGGGGCCTTTTCTTTATCGGGAAACGTGGGAAAAGCTGGGATTTTTCTTTAAGGATTCGTCGTGGCTTTCCTTAAATATATCTGTGTCATTCTCTTTGGGGCACTTCTTGGTAAGTACACAGTATGTCCAGAGCGATCAACAATGATTGAAATAGTTGGCTATTCTGATTTTGCTAGTACGGTTGGCAATAAATTTAAAAATTCTAGTATTATCGCGAGCGTCAAAACAAACCAAAAATTAAAAAAAAATCATTAATTTTTTGGCGATATTCAAATTCGTTTTCCATAATAATATTAGACTAATCAAAAAAACATGAGAAATAAATGGATTTAATATGAAGATTTTCTGATTGAATTAAAGAATAAGTATACTAAATAATATAGATTAACTTACGTCTTCCTAATGAATTTGTGTAATAAACGTTTTATTTCAAAAAAATGTTTGTTAAAAGGCATCCAATAAAAAATAAAATATATTTGAAATTAATAGTAAAAAGTTCTACATATTTTTATATATAAAAAGCGAAATGTACCTACAGAAATATATACCTGACAAAACAGCATTGTACAGGGTGGTCGAAATTGGTCTGTTTTAACAGAGAAAACCTATTTCCTGACTAGATAGAGCAAAACCGACATAGATGTCATGGGCTCGATTTCTGAGACATGTTTAATGGCGTAAACCGCCTGTTGATATTTTCACTGCCAACAGATATACGGGGTCTTTTTGAATTTTTTACAGTTTGGAAAATTGCCCATAACTCTTATATTTCGCGAAATAATAAAATTCTGTAAAAACGTTCTTAAGGTACTTTTTAAGCACAATCCAGTGGCGTAGTCAGTTCTTTTCTATACATGCTCTTTTTGTCAGAAATAATAAAAAATATAATTTTTTAAATGGAAATCATAGTTGGCTATAAACTTAAAAAATGCTGGCGTTTAGCCCTTTCTAACGATATAAAGTTATGTGTATTTATTTCTAAGAATGAGAGAAACATTAGGCTTTAACACAGTTACTGTTCAACAGGCAGTTTACGCCATTAAACGTATCTCAGAAATCGAGCCCATGACATCTATGTCGGTTTTGCTCTATCTAGTCAAGAAATAGGTTTTCTCTGTTAAAACAGACCAATTTCGACCACCCTGTACACTAGATGTTTCCAATTTAATATTTCCGAGCTCTACAACAACTGTTTACCAGCAGAAATGATAAACCTTCAGAGTGCTGCATTTAAAAATAAACTTAAAAAACATTTTCTGGATAGTTCTCTTCCCTCTAAGTTTTTTTTACCTCAGAATTATTTTAATATAAAATACTTTTTGTGTTTTATTTCTTTGAATTTCATACTAAATTTTCTTAGTCATAGGATTACTATATAATTTACTTATATTTGTAGATAAGTTGCAGTAAAATAATTTAGCTACACATTTATACTAGCTGATATTGTGATCTGACAGGAACTGAATTTAAACCAATTTTAATTGTCTTCAGTTCCTTTTTTGCATGTTTTTTTTGGATTATTATTATTCATTTTTAAATTACATTTGTTGTAAATGATATTCATGCAAAATAAATAATATATCATATTATAATATATTATCATATCTCATATTATTTCATCTTCGTTTGTTAATTCCTCGTTAACAGCATTTTGAAATCATCCATCTATACGTTTCTGATATTAGTGAATAATTAAAGCGTGATCAAAATTGCGATTCTGTCATTATTAAAACTTAATAATTCGCCGATTACGTTCAGTTTCTACAGGGGATTCTTGTAAGTCGGTCATGCTGTCGGGGTATGATAGGGGACGTCGAAATATTAATTTTAATATAGCACACTATGAGTCGGAAATACCTCTTGCGCAAGACACAGGGTGGTAAAGTTTTTGAAAAATTAAAGATATTCTTTAATAGTTTTTTAACAGTTGAAGGTGTCGTTATAAAATTTTATTATAGGAGTCTACCTAACAGCGACACTTTAAATGTAAAAAGAAGAGGTTTTAGTTTCAACCAGCGGCGTAGATCGTAGATGTAATACGTATCGGATAATTTTTGCAAAAAAATAGTACGCCACTGATAAAAATTAAAATTTTTAGAGTTTTTTTATTTACTCGGTTTATTTCCAAGAAAAAATGTCTCTTCAAACTTTCTCCTATCTAACACCATTTTGTCACAATTTAAAAATAAATTCAATTTTTAATGACTATCTTAAATACAGCGAATTATTATAATTAGAGGGCAAAAACACATGTGCATCGTCAGCTCCCTTCGTGACTTGTGAATTTAAATAGCCCAAGGTTAGAATTACACACCTTGGATAACTTTAGTACTTTTTACTATTAGCTCCTTAAATAAATTTTTAAATTTAAACTAGAAATTGTTTTACTGTTAATAATAAAATTCCTAGTTTTAAGGTAGTTATAATATTTCGCAGGACGACACGGTATATTTGATACCAATTGAACTTTAAGTTACCTAATCGAGGGCGCGATTTATAAATTCATTATTGCCAACCATAGACATATTTGGCGCCGGGCTGATTAGCTGGTGTTTTAATTTCTCGCTGGGGATTCAGGTGGTAGCTCTGCTGTAAAAAATGTCAAGTTGCCACATTTACTTATTTATTTCCTGACATTGTCATTCGTTTTGACACTTTAGTTTTGTGTTACGAGTTTTAGGTTTAAATAAATAGTGTTGTGATACTTTAAGATTAAACATGTTTACTAGCAGACCTTACAGTCGAACATTGTTCTTTTTGAAACCTCTTTTAGTGCGAAGTGTAAAAGATAGTTTAATAGCGGTAAAAAACTCATCGCAACTTTATTAGAATATTTTGAACGGGAAAGCGTAGTTATGGCTCTTTATGTCTCTTCCCTTAAGTGCTGTTAAGAAGGTGAGTTTTGTTGAAAACCTGTTTATATATTTATGATTAATTTATTTTTGTTTCCTAAAATATTTTGATTAAACCAATATACCGGGTGTTGTATCGTCGAGTGGGACATAGGAAATCCCATGTAAATTTTAATGGGGTTAATTATTGGCTTTCCTAATTATTTTAGAGAATAATTCTATTTAGGTTTATTGAAGAGCAGTAAAACCCACATTCAAAAGAATAGCTTTAGATATTTTTGATTAGCCCGTTTACGAGTTATCGCCTATTTCTTTTTAAATATTTCTCCTTTCTTATGGCCCTCTATTTACTTATGAGCACCAGTCAAGGTAAAAGATAACTGTCAAATGAAGTTTTCATTTCAGAAATTTATCTATTTAGTGCTTTATTATTATTATTAAAAACTCATACCTACATCGAAAATATTAGCCATGAATTACACTACCAAAGAAAAAGTATTGATGATTAAATGGTATTATCAAGGAAAGAGTTATCAAAAGGTGCCGGGCATGTTTGCTGCTCTGCATCCGAATAGACCGATATCTGGAAAATCTACAATCGCTAGGAATTCAAAGAACATTCAAATTTCAAAAAACAAAGAGAAGATGCAAAAAATGATGCTGACTTGGAAGTTTTATTGTGCGTGAAAGAGAACGATGGAAAGATCAGCACAAGGAAACTTGAGGATGAAATAGGAATAGATCATACTACAGCGTTTCGAATTTTGAAACGACATAAATACTATTCCTTCAAATATGAAAAGCACCAAGAGCTACGAGATGGGGACGAAATACGGCGGCAGGCGTTTTGTTTTGATATGATGGAAAGAGCAAACACGGATAGGGAATTTTTAAAAAACATATGTTTCACTGACGAATGCACGTTTACCTTAAATAATGTACCCAATATTCAAAATTATCGATATTGGAACAAAGAAAACCAACACAGGTTTGTCGAAACAAGGACGCAATATCCACAGAAAGTAAATGTTTGGGCAGGGATATTCGGACACAATATTATCGGGCCATTATTTCTTAAGCAAAATTTAAATGCAGAATATTATTTGGAACTAATCGAAAATCATATTTTACCTGCTTTACATGATGCCGCTAGGGAAAATCAGGAAGTTTGGTACCAAATGGATGGCTGCCCGGCACATAGTACTCTGGCTGTTCGGGAATATTTAGACAATAGTTTTAACGGAAACGTTATTGGCCTAAATCATACAGTAAATTGGCCAGCAAGGTCTCCTGGCATTTCGCCAAATAATTTCTTTCTCTGGGGCCATTTAAAAACAGGATATACAAGGATAAAAAATAGATATACAAGGATAAAAAATACCCAAATCTAGACGAGTTAAAAAATGCTATTTCTGCCGTATGCAATAGAATTTCAGTTTGCCAACTAGCGAATGTAAGAAGAGAATTTTATGATCGCCTGGGTTATTGTCTAGCAGTCGATCGAGGAATATTTGAACATCTTCTTAAATCCTAAAGTTCTAAACAATTTAATAGTACCTAAATTAATAAGTTATTGAATATTGTAATAATACTATAATTAACCTTGTAATTGATTACTTTATTTTACTTTAATTCATATTAATTTGTATTTATAAATACATCTTTAAGATTTCCGATGTAGGAATGAGTTTTCAATAATAAAGCACTAAATAGGTAAATTTCTGAAATGACAACTTCATTTGACAGTTATTTTTTACCTTGACTGGTGCTCATAAGTAAATACAGGGCCATAAGAAAGGAGAAATATTTGAAAAGAAATCGGCGATAACTCGTAAACGAGCTAATCAAAAATATCTAAAGTTATTCTTTTGAATGTGGGTTTTAGTGCTCTTCAATAAACCTAAATAGAATTATTCTCTAAAATAATTAGGGAAGCCAATAATTGACCCCATTAAAATTTACATGGGATTTCCTATGTCCCGTCCGACGACTATGTCCCGTCCGACCGATTTATATCGGTATGTAAAAGCGGCAACGATGTGCCGGTCAAGCTTAATCACGTGACTAATAGCTTATTTGAACTATATGTTACCATATTATTAAGATATTATATTTTTCGACTAAAAATAAATGCGAAAAAATAACCTGATAGACCTGCTATAGACCACCCCTAAAAATATTTGCACCTATTTAAAACTCACCCTGTATAATGTATTTCAGGCTTTCATATTTACGATACGAATCAAAGGAAACCAAAAACTACGACAAACGAAAAAAAAAAAGAGAGAGACCTGCCCCGCGAAAAATACAAGAAACTCGTTCAAAAGCCGGCCCCGATATTTATATCGTCCGCGTCGTCGTCGTCGCATATAAAAATAAACCGTCGCATTTCACCTGCTGCTGCCGCCCCTCGCCGCCACGGCCTTAGCAGCCCGAGCAGAAGAAGAAGAAGAGAATTACGGCCCGTCGAGCCGGGACCCCGCTGACTTACACATGTCGGGCCCCTGCGAACGCCACTTTATAATTTTGACACACCGCGAAGACTTAGGACCTAAATAACGTGTAAAAGCCCGGGCGACCGGCCGGCCGTTCTGGCTGGACAGTAGAAGGAAGAAAAAAGGGGTCAAAGAACCAACCAGGAATAACGTATAGTCCATTTTATGCGAGCATAGTTCTATGTGAAAAAAGCCTTTAGTTAATGTACAAAATTTAATGTTTTCTATCACAATATGATACACATTACAATTGCCCAAAATTTTTTATTGTTTTTACGTAAGTAAAGACCGTTCAGCCATCGTTCACCGTTCTTCTTCTTGCGGTGCCGTGCCTGTCTTCAGGCGTTGGCGATCTCCATGACTATTTCATGGAAGAGTTCTCTATCTTCTGCTGCATGAAACAGCCTCTCCACCCCCAGACCGGTCCAGTTTCGTATATTTCTGAGCCATGACAGTTTCTTTCGACCTACCCATCTTCTACCTTCGACTTTTCCTTGAATAATCAAACGAGGAATATAATATGTGTCCGAAGTAGCTCACCTTTCTGGCCTTGATGGTGGTTAACCGTTCCCGATCTTTGTTCAGATGTCCAAGAACTTCCTCGTTGCTTGTATGTTCTGTCCAAGAAATTTTAAGAATTCTCCGGTAGCACCACATTTCAAAGGCTTCTATTTTATTTATATTCTCGACTTTTAGCGTCCATGTCTCGCATCCGTAAAGAAGAGTGGACCATATGTAACAACACAGTTTTCGCAATCGGGTTTGCAGTGATAGGTTTCCATTAGTGAGCGTGGTGTTCCATTTTTTGAATATTATACGTGCCATTTCAATTCTTGCTTTTACTTCTTCGTCACATGTATTTTCACTATTTAGCCAGCTTCCTAAATAGGTATCTAAAATGTGGTACTTGTTCAATATTGTGTCCGCTGATTTTTATCGGGATTGGATTAATTCGTATTTTACCCACAAACATCCATTTCGTCTTCTTGATATTTATGTTAATACCCCATTTGCAACTAGCTTCATGAACCCTATCTAGCAACGTTTGCAAGTCTTCCAAGCTTTCTGCGATAATGGACCGCCATTGTCGCAGAAAGGTAAGATCAGGCAGATCATAAATAACGTAAGGTACGCAGAAGACCGTTTATGATCTGGCCTCCAATTTTAACGCATTCTATTCTGCCGGATAAAGCCTCGTTAAAAATGTTCTCCGAATACAAATTGAATAATAGCGGTGACAAAACACACCCCTGTCTTACTCCTCGCTTTATTGGGATGTCATTTGTAGTTCCTTCATCGACCCTAACAGCAGCAGTTTAATCGTAGTATAAGTTTACTAAAAGGCGCATGTCATAGTTGTCTACGTTATACAATTTCAAATGCCGAAACAGCTCTCTATGTCTTACTCGATCAAATGCTTTTTCAGAATCGATGAAGCACACATAGATGTTCTTGCGTAATTCGCTGCACTTTTGCAACAATAGCCTCGTGCAATACAGGGCTTCACGTGTGCCTAGTCCGCTACGAAATCCAAACTGCTCTTTTCCGATGTTCTTTTCACATTTAGCATATATTCGGTTGAGGATTATTTTTAAAAGTATTTTTAACATGTGGCTCATCAGACTAATAAGCCTGAACTCATCACATTTACTCGCTTTGGTATTCTTGGGTAAAGCGATAACTATCGATCTCTGCCAGTCGCCAGGTAATTTTCCACTTTGGTAAACCTGGTTAAAGAGGTTCCTGGGGTTGAGCCCAGGGGGGGCCTAGGGCTTTTTGTTTTTTAAAAATGAAAAATTATTTTAAAAAACACATTTTTTGAATAAAACGTTTACATGAATTTCTCATCAATAAATTTCAAAGACTTGGTTATCAAACCGTGTTCCCGTAGATTACTTAAATACCTACAAATTTTCTTAAAAAAAATAAAAATTAACACATTTTTTGAACACAACAAAATAATATTAACTAAACAAAACTAGAAAACGTAGTTTTTACTGCATCAGAAGCAAATAAAAATTAATACATAGCCAAGACTCATAATTCAGGATTTCTCTGGGGGGTGCCCAGCAGTACCTGGGCGGCATCCCCGGGCACCCCTGTTGTTACGCCAATGCGTCCCCGTGCAAGAATGTTCTACCAGCGTCTCTTTATCGAGGAATATAATTTACAATCTTAGCAGTGATCCCTTCTTTTTTTGAAAACCTTCATTTGAAAAAAATTATATTATTAAAAATATGATTTGGAAATATAACCGGCCAGAACACGACACGAAAAACATTAGACGATCAAATCTATTTTTCCTAGCTTCCTTGATTAAACATTAGTGTTTTTAACACAGCCATGGCACTCTAGATTGAAATTTAACATACGTTTTTTTTAATTGAAAATGTCAAAAGTTGGCATATATGTCATTCTATTCAGAGTGATATTTTCTTTCGAATAAAGTAAAATATACCGAGGATGCCATTTAAAAATCAAAAGTTGTAGTAAGTTCCGGTGAAACAGGAAGTGACCAAAAACAATTAAATGCACCAATCAATCCTAATTTATGTCATATACTAACATACCAAATCTCGTTTGGATCAACACCGTGAGGATTTTTTTATTTTTATGTGTGCAGCTCCAATCCAAATTTTTAACATCAAAAATTAATTTTATTTCTGTTTTTTTTTCATAATTCTTGTCATATTTTATCGAAAAACATATTGAACATAATTTTCTAAATTTTAAATATCGGTTGACACATCGGTATTATTTACTTTACTACATGGTCAAATCTACAAATAAAAACTAAAAATCCGAGAACGTACCTACAGTCGCAAATCCACCCGACTCATTTTTCCATTGTATCCCCTCACAATAACAACTTTTGTCAGGATTTGGTAGAGTGTTAAACCGGGGTATTATGCAAAGATTAAAAACATTTTCCGGTATATTTGACCCGGGCTCCATTTAAAAACATCTTAAACGGGTCCCTAAGCCGAAAAAGCGATTACAGATTTTCGGAAATATGAGAGACAGATTTTATTTCGTGTTTAAACAGATCGGACAACAGATTTATGAGATAAGTAATTTTATGTATTGTAAAGTGCATTCTTAAAGTAATTGTCACTTTGTTCATGTAACTTTTTATTTTATGTTGTTATTGTAGTCTCTCGTAGAAATGTCACTGTAACCTAAAGTTAACTTTAAAATATTAAATGTATATAAAATAAATAACTTTTATGGAATCTAGAGGTTCTTAAAGTAATTGCCAGTTTGTACTTGTTACTGATTTATTTATTATTATTGTAGTGTCCTGTCATAGAAATGTCATTGTAACCTAGAGTTAACTAGTTGCCACGCTCTTTCTAATTTGAAGTTCAATAAAACACAAAGTTTACTTAATCTGGATGAGTTGCATAGAGGCCACTAGCTTTTTAATTTTAACAGCCGGGTGGTCGGGGTTCAAAGATATTATTAAAAGGGCGCCACGAGATTATACTCTATGAACTCGGCATAAAAGGTGTTACTATTAAGTAGACTTCAATACTAACCTCGAACTGTTGAGTGTAACTACCATGAACTTCAAATATGCTATAACTCGTAAACTTAAGTGACTCTAACTTAACTATGAGACTAGACTGCAAACAATACTACAAAAAATGTTTAAGCTATTTATTAAAATATTAAAAGTTAATATTTAAAGAAATGGAAATGAATAAACGTTGAAAAGTAGAATAAAATTTAAATCAAGAAAACTAACTAAAAGTATGACGTCATAATCCCCCTTACTTAAACTAAGTACAATATCCTGGGTGGATTACAAATATCAAACTAAATCTAAACTAAAATTGTACAGTCTTACTCTATTCGATTGTACTTGAAAACTTCCTCCGGCTGAGCTACGGTGTATAGCTACCGGCTGGAGCCCACGGATGTCAGCAGAGGTACAGGTGAAAGGTAGGTGTTGAGATTTCAAATGGTGAGCATAAAAAAACCCTAAATAACATTGGTTGTCTTAGAAAAGACCCTCAATTATAGAACAAGGACTAGCACAACGTGTAGGAGTTAATAAAGGTAATAAAGAAAAACTAATCAAATCTGAACTTTACCTCGACGAGGGTTTATGATGTCCAACGGGTAACTCTACACACGGGCAGCAGGAATGGATGAAATTCTGGACTGTTCTGTGCTGTACGGTCTGGATCGGTCTTCTTGCTCTACAATTACGAACAACCAAATAAGACTTAAGAGAGATAACACTCAACTAATCTTTCTACACCACGTGGGCGTGGAAAAGTCGAAAACCAGTCAACAATACGTATAAAAATCAGTTGAGCATTGACTTAGAATAGGCAGAAGAATTATAGCATACCTTGGAACTATTCGGGGACTTCTTGGGCACGTGGAATCGGACTATCGGTCGGATTTGACTATTTTAATCCCATTGCGGCAATTGGTGTGAGGTCCATACAAATCAACAAAATCCAACCACGTCTCTGACCAAAGGTGTTTCGGAAGCCTTAATCCTACTTTACGAAGACCTGCTATTCACCAACAGGGAATGCTTCACGAAACGGCAGCCAGTTCTTCACGACGATATTCTCGGTCGGGGAGTACACAAGAAGTGATACAAGGATTCGATTTCCTATACAAAATCAGATTTCAACCGGAAATCTCCCTCCAGGATATAGATAGAGGACTATATATCTTGACTAGTCCAACTCACAAAAAAGCATAAATAAAAAATGATGTTCTAGGATATTTTTCGACAGCCATATTTCATATCCGGTCAATGAACGAACTTAACTCAGAAATTCCACAATTAAATGAACAAATTGCACACTGCGATCCACATCAAAAATAATCAATTTAACTACGACATTTTATGTGATAATTATAAAATTTCAATAACCAAAACAAAGGATAAATAAATCCAAAAACATCTGATTTGATCTGACAGTGACAAGTGACGGAGGTGATGATCAAAGATATAGAGAGATGGACAAAAAGCCTACTACTGCTGGTGTGCCTGGTCCAGTGACAATATTGTGTATCTATAGCTGTATATCGCGGTGTATATCGGGTTGCATAATTGTAAAATTTAAATAAAATAATATTTAACAATAAAATTATAGTAAACATGGTGCAAAAATAATAGTTATTTGCGATAATTCATGAGCTAGCACACAGATGTCGTAGCGAGGAAATTTGACTGTTACATAGTAAAATATTAAATTGATGAGATTACTAAGTATCGCCTTGTGCTTGTTACAGTTTATTATTTATTATCATTGTAGTGTCCTCCCTTAAAAATGTCATTGTAACCTACAGTTATAACTGAAGGTTATATTCAATAGCATTTTTACAAGTCTTTGTTATTTATTTTTATTATAGTGCTTCCCTTTGGAAATATCATAGTGACCAACAGTTAACTACTAAAATATTTGTTTTGTCTACTACTTCTTTTATTTACTATTACCCTTATTTATAAGGCTATTACTTAAGTTGAAAGGGTGCCCGGTGGCGTAGAGGTACAGGCTCTCGTCTACCAATCTCAAGGTAGTAGGTTCGAATCCTACACCCGGCATTTTATCAACCGACTATTTATAAAAAATAGTTTGGGTACCTAGGTCCACTCAGCCTTAAATCAGTACTTGGGATTCACAATCCTGAGGTAATAATAGGCGGTTGAAGCGCCGTGCTAGCCACATTACCTTTCTTGTATACCGAACGGCTCTAGCATGGCAAGCTGTACCTTGCTACTCCCATAAGGCGTTAAATGCTATATACGGGAACTATTATTATCATTACCTACTTAGGTTGAATTGGTTATCGTTGCTTTAATTGGAAATGGTCTCGGAAATGGTAGATATCAACTTATATTCTGCTAAAATAACTAACAAATTGTAATATGACTTTTCACTGACAGTGACATTACTAAAACAGTAGGACACTATTTCATAGGTATGTTGATTAGAACTAAGAGCAAATGTATGCTTCTATTAATGGGCACTGTCTCCTTCAAAAGCTAATATCTCCAATATCTCCAACAAAATTAATGCAAAAGGCGATAGTGGTAAACAAAGAAATTCGTCATAAATAGCACAAGTTTCTTTATTATTGGAAAGTTTTACAAGAGTATTCTATGAAATATTTTGACTCTAGAGTACGTCCCCTGATTGTCTTCACAATTGATTCTTTTTTATTTTTAAGACTTTGAGAGAAAAATGCATTATTTATAAAAAAATTGGCGCCGGGAGGCACGTATAGCCGCCCATACTAAAATATGGTAATATCTCAAAAACTGCGACTTTGACTGATTTTGATGTTATTACAAATTTTGTTGCAAATATTATTCCTAATCTTAAATTGAAAACCGCGTTTCGCTAGCTACCGTAATTTTGGAGATTTTTTTAAATTTTTAACCCCCTCCCATACCCCCTTACCAACCCCCCACCCCCACCAAAAACTAATGGCCAGATTCTCGGGTACCACAGTATTTTTGTGCCAAATTTGGTTAAAATCGGTTTAGCGGTTTTTGAGTTATGTGTTACAGACGGACGACTGACAGACAGACAGACAGACACCATGAAAATATTTTGTATTTAGGTTATTTATGACCCAAATAACTCATTTTGAGTGAAATTAAAAAAACTTTTTTTTTGCCGATCTTAATAGCTTACCTTTTTAAAATGGTTAATCCCGTTTTTATACTTCCAAATTTCAGTACCGTTTTAGAGAAAAATAGAAAAATTAGGAAAATACGGCTGATAATTTTTAAATTCTAAAAATTAAAACGCCTTTCCATGGTAATATCATTTCGTTTCCATTCTTTGATCGATGCTCAATATTGATTTAAATTAACTCCATATTTGTTGCAGCATTAAAATGTTTAAGGCATAAAATTTATTTAGTTCAATGTTAGTTATCGGAAAAGGTAATATTTTAATATTAACAAAAATATGACGTTAATCAAAGTCAATAATAACCATATATCAAAGAAGACAATTTTAAGACTTGGATGAATTAACCAATATAGAAGAAGCCACATTTTTTATAAAGAATGCATTTTTCTCAAAACGTTTTTAATAAAAAAGTTTTTCCTCTTGTAAAGGCTATCCGGGTTCATGCTGTGGTGTAAGAGTATTTCATTTCGTTCATATTTTCAAGTGGGAACAATCTTCGGATTAACACAGGGTTTATGACAGGACACCGACTCCTTAATGAACACCTCAGTAGACTGAAACTAAGAAAAAACAGCGAATGCAGATTCTGTGGAGAAAATGGGAAAACACCAGAACACCTGATCTCTGAGTGCGCCGACACGACAAAGCAAAAAAAAAATGGTGCCATGAACTTTGGTACGATTAATATCGTATATGGAGAACAGACTCTGTAAAACCGTTTTAGATACAGGCTTTTATCAAAGCCCTGAGACTGTATGATAACTTATAACTCAAGAATGGCGGACTCAATAGATCTATAAGGTCGCGGTGATTAACTTCCCCCCTCCAATACAATCTACAATCAATTAAGAACGAATATCTGAGATTTTTAACTAAGATATTTCCCGTTTTTCGCAAATGCATTTCTCTCGATCGCCAACATCTGTTAAACGACGATTTTTCATAGCGGTCTCGCTCTCTCAAGAACGGTGGTGACAATTCCATTATATCCCGTGACAATAGGCCTGCGTCCGTCGCCCGGCCGAAATCCGTCATTTTAAGCCATTTAGCGATGCGGCCGTAGACCACCTACCGGTGCCTCCTCTTCTTCGGTCCTTCGAGCAGATGTCGAGTGCGATAAGAAGAATGAATAAACTACCGCCGCCGCACCGCACATCTCTTTTCGAGTACTGTAACGTCGAGGAGGCTACCTGAATAAGAGTGTCAAGTACCGTCCACGAATTGCCACGTTCCTGATTTCCGTACGGGAATCTTTTTCCACTGTATTTATAGCCCAATAACACGGAAAAAAATTGTAATAAACCTTAAATAATTACTGTACAAAACACTGCTGCATTTTTCGTCTAAATTGTCTTCATCACGTTCTATATAGCTTTTATTTCTATCAATTTGTAGATCTCCAAAATTAGTTAACAAGTTTGGTGGTAATTTTCACAATTTGTGTCAGTGAATATTCAGATTGTACTTGTTGAAATTTAAATGAAAATAATTTTTACAAGTTGTAGCACTACTAACTATATTTGATATCAATTAAACTTTTAGTTACGTAATCGAGGGCGCAATTTTTAAATTCATTGTTGACAACCATGGACATATTCGGCACCGGGCTGAATAACTGGAATTTAAATTCTGATAGCTCTGCTGTAAAGAAAGTCAAGTTTCCACATTTATGTATTTATTTCCTAATATTGTCATTCGTTTTGACACTTTAGTTTTGTATTACGAGTTTTTGGTTTAAATAGATGGCGTTGTGATACTTTAAGCTTAAAACTTCGAACTAGCAGACCTTGCAGTCGAACATTGTTCTTTTTAGAACCTCTTTTAGTACGAAGGGTACAAGATAGCTTAATAGCCGTAAAAAAGTCATCGCAACTTTATTAGAATATTTTAAACGGGAAAGCGGTAGTTATGACCCTTTATGCCCCTTAACTGCTGTTAAGAATGTGAATTTTGTTGATGTAAATAATAACTGTTTATATATTTATAATTAATTTATTTTTGTTTCCTAAAATATTTTGATTAAAAGAAAATATGTAAAAGTGGGCAACACTGTACCGGTCAACCTTAATCACCTGACTAAAAGTTTATGTGGTATGAACTGTATATTTTTGACGCTGTTACTAGGCACTATTGTAAACTGAGTTGGGGAAGAATAAACTTAATGAGGTAAAACCAAAAAGCCTCTAACTTTCTGTATATGATTATTTTTTTATTTGTTTTTAATGTTTTACTAATGTTATGTTCAATAAAATCAAAAAACGAAAAATAAAAGAGGCTTTGTTAATACAGTCTATATAATAATAATAAATGTACTTACTGCTCAGGCATCTGTCAAGTTAGTAATGTATGGCTATCGCTTTTTGATTTTAATAAACATAACATAAGTAAAACATTAAAAACAAATAGAAAATAATCATATAGGGTAGTAATTGTTAATTTCGAAATTTAACTTGATAATGTAATTTTAACAGAACGTCAACGGTTTTTAGTTTTTAGTCGCATCTGTTGAAAAAACTAAAGTGTTCTTGAAGAGCTGTATCAGATATCTTAAATATTTTTTTTATTTGTGTTTTGTTGCTTCCGACGATAACGAGAAGAGATATACACACAACCAAACATATGGAATCATCTATTATTTTTCATAATTTTTGAGACGTATGAAAATTTTATGTTTATGAATAAAACTCAGTCCCTACCAATGGCTTTTAATGAAAAATAATTCATATAGCAATAAAAAAAATTAATCAGTTCCCAAAATAAACAAAATGGTATTTTTTTGCTTTCTGAAACGAAATTAAGATTTAAATTTTTATTGGCCAAAAAGCAAAAACAAAAAGAAAATTGATAATTTTAATATTCCTTGTTGCAACCTCTAGCCCTTATGCAAGCTTCTATCCACGCTGGCATGCTTCTTATTAAATTATCAATGTTGTCTTGGGGTATGTTTCCCCATTCTGCTAATGCTGCATCAATAAGCTGTGCAAGATTTCCTGGATTGTTTCGACGAGCTTAAAATTACCCTTCTTTTGAGCTAGTCCCACAAGTGTTCGATAGGGTTTAGATCTGGTGAACATGCAGGCCAGTTTTTCCAACCTTCCGTTTCAAGGGGTATGGGGAGGTGCATTATCGTACAAGAAGTTAAAATTGTCCCCAATTGCAGTTGTCCAATGATTAACGATTGGCTCTAGCACCAAATCAACATATCTCCGACCCGTTAAAGTGTGTTGAAGTGGTAACAATGGAGTTTTTGATCCCAGTATAATACTTCCCCAGAACGTTACAGTTCCTCCTTTATATCTTGGTACAGATTTGACAGCCTGAAGTCTCGCTCGTCTTCCTGGAGCTCTGAGAACCCGAATTCGATGGTTATCTGATCTTTGGCCAATTCTGGTGTCATCCGAAAAAAGAACATTTTGTCAATTCTCAGTTGTCCAGTTTTGATGTTAAAGGCATCAATTTAGCCGGTCTATTTTATTTTGCCGAGATAACTGTGGGATCCGTAACTCTCTCTTATTGTAAAACCTTCAAGCACGAAGCCTTTTTCTTATGGTTTCAACTGAAACGTTCACACCTGTAGCTGCCAGAAGTTGTCTTTGTAACTCTGGATGAGAAGCATTGGGATTTATTCTAGCAATTTGGCACACAAGGCGGTCTTGTTGTTCAGTTGTGACTCTTTGACGACTTTGTCTGGGCCTATCCTTGTGTGTTCCTAATTCCAAGTACCTTGCACATGTTTTCGATGCAAACCCTGGGTAACGCCTACTATCTCTGCTACGTCTCTTTGGAGCATTCCTTGTTTGGTGAGTGCAATAATGCATCCCCTCTGTACATCTGTTAATCCAACATAAGGCTTTTTTTTATTTTTTTTTTTGGATCGAATGAAAATTACTGGACAATCATGATTTTATTACTGAACACAAAATTCAAAAGAAAATAAATCGCGGCAGTCGTTTATTTTTTATTATCATGTTTATTTACAACATAAAGCCTTATCTTAAAGCTTATTATATACCTAAAAACTGCAAGAAATTTATTTTCCATTATATAGATGTTTTTTTCGTGAGTATTCAATCGGACAAAGACCTAATCGGCAGGCCAAGTCCGCCGACTAAAATACATGAGTTTTGGTACTTGACAGGCCAAGTCCACACGTCGGGTCCGAAAGCCGGATCCGCAGACCGAATCTTTCGGTGTATGTTTTTTTTGTTTGTGTGTTTCGGGGCGCTTATGGACAAAACAGAGATTTTATCATCTACTTGTCGAATAAAAAAACCGCGCCAAAACTTTTAACGCTCTTTCGTCAAATTAATTATCGTAACGTAAACGAAGAAATTCGTCATAAAAAGCATGAGTTTATTCTTGGGTAGTAGTACTTAATAGTTACTTATATAATAGCTCTAAAATCCTAAAAGGCTCATGGCTTGATTGGTTATATTTCTCCATTTGTTTCTCCCTTTCGCCTTTATTTATTCTCCATCCCATCCACTCTTATCCTTCTCAAGTCCTCTGCTACATCATTTTTCCATCTAATTCTCGGTCTCCGAGAATCCGAGAATCGTCTTCCATCTAATTCTCGGTCCTCCTTCTCTTTCCACTTCACGTTTCATTATCATATTAGGAATTCTTGCTTCAGCCATTCTTACAATGTGTCCCAGCCATCTCAGTCTTTGTGCTCTTGCTACTCCCGTTATACTGGGTGCTCGATATAGTAGCTTTAATTCTTCATTTGTTCTTCTGGTCCATATGTTGTCTATTTTCATTCCTCCAGAAATCTTCCTCAGTATTTTTCTTTCCCAAATCTTTAGCCTCGAACTTTCCGTTGCATTGAACATCCACGTTTCACATGCATACAGCACTATTAGTACTATCATTGTTTGGTACATTCTGATTTTTAAACTTCTAGAAATGTTCTTACTCTTAATAATTTTCTGTAATGCGCTGACACATCTATTTCCTGTCATTATTATTGCCATAATTTCTTGAGTTACATTTGGATTCCTTAGAAATACGGCTCCTAGATATGTGAATGTATCTACTTCCTCAAACTTGTATCGTTTACCTCTCTCAGAATTCCATTGTAGACATCTTCCCTTCTCAAAATCCCTATCTGACCACTCCACATTTCCTTTTCTTCTTATTAAACACTAAGTCTACTTTTTGCGCTTGATTTTCTAGTCTTTTGGTCACCGATATCAGCTCTTTCCATTCTCTTGCTAAGATAACTAAATCATCGGCAAAGGCTAAGCACTGGTGTCTTTTTGTATAGAGAAGACCCTCTCTGTTGATTCCCGCATCTTTTATAACTTTTTCTAATACTACACAAAACAGGACTGGAGATAGTGGACCCCCCTGTCTTAATCCGTCCCTGATTATAAATTTTTCCGTTGTTTTCTTGTTTACTTTGACTTCATTTACTGTCTACTGGAGTGTCAATTTTATCATCTTGGTCAGTTTCTTGCTAACCCAATAGTTACTTACTTAATAGTTATTATTGGAAAGTTTTACAAGAGTATACTAATGAAATACTCTTTTTCTTTGTAGTTATCGTATTTCCTAATTTGTCCAGCAAGAGAAGAAGCAATTTCACCAGATAAGATTCAATCAAATTTGATAAAAAGTTTATAAAAGTTTTTATTCCCAACCAAATGTTTTATTTTGGTTTACATTATTCATTGACTAAAACTCTAATGTCGCCGTTCTGATTTTTACAGTTTCGAAACGACATCGTCCAACCTACGGCTATGTTTTTTTCGTCTTATGTACCAATACACTTTGTTCTAATCTACTAATCCATCAATTTCGGTTGATCGACATCGACTTGACACACTCGCAGGCGTGATCAAAAGTAAAATTTCCGATCCGCTGCGGTCGGCGATGAAAAAATCCCAGATAAAAACGGACGACGTCAATATAGAGATGGAGAGATAAGGACAGTGTTTTGAAAGTGTCACAGTTAATTCCAGGGATGGGTAAATGTCCGATCACGTTAAGTTTACTACTTTTTAACGTGTTTGCTATGTAATCTAGATATACTGTATGTCCCCGGATTGTTTTTACAAGAGGAAAAACTTTTTTAATATTGACATTTTGAGATAAATGCATTCTTCATAAAAAAGTTTGCTTCTAAAATTGTTAATCCCATTTATACTTTTGCAAATGTCAATACCGTTTTAGAGAAAATTAAAAAAAACATGAAAATATGGAAGAATTTTTTGTCCTAAAAATCAAATGGCATTTATATAGTAATATAATTTCGATTTCATTCTTTGATAGATAGTTATTATTAATTTTGATTAACGTCATATATGTTTTGCTATTGTTAAAGTGTCACATTTTCCGATAAATATTATCACCCTTTCCGTAGCCATTGAACTAAATAAATTTTGTGCTTCTTTAACGTTTTAAAGAAGCAAAAAATATGACGTTAATTAAAATTCTACCAATAAAATGCTATCAATAAAAAATGAAATTTTCTAAAAAAGAATGGACAACAGATTAGATGGACCACAGAAATTACACCATAATACCCAAGAGGAATTAAGAGACCTAGAAGAAGACCAAACCTAATATTTTTTCGAAGAAAAATTTATGATTAATTCAAAAAAATAAAAAATTACCCAATTTATCATTCCAGTCCAATAACTATGATGATTATTTTTTGTCAATAATGAAATGTATTGACTAATTACATTTTAAATATCTTGCGAACTGTTGCACGTAGCGATTTAACATTGGGCGCGTTCAGGGAACACAGCCGCTGACATTCAGCGTAGAATTTTGCTGACCAGCAGCTTACGATATTCCATAAACGGCACAAAGCAGCAGAAAGAACAAGAAACAGTATCTGTCTCATGTGCTCTCTGTCTACTATAAAAATTTGATAGAAATAAAAATAAATCGTCTTCGTCAAATCGACCTATAATCGATCTTTAGTCTTTAGAATAAAATCTATTTTGAAAAAAGAATTATTATTACAGGTTGGGGGATTATTTAATATATTATTTGACAATACAGTATTAAACATTAAATTTCTAAAAAATAACAGTTTAATTATAAAAATAATTTTACCTATACACCTAAACAAAACAACTTAAAATAACAGGAACTGGCAGTTCGACCAAGTCACCTTTTACGCATTTTTTTTTTCGATGGTATGATACAAATAAAATTACTGAGGGTGTAAATACCCTACAATAGAAAAAAACGACGTCAGGGGTGATGTGGAGGTGAAGATTGCTGTTACTTTATAAGTAAACTTATATAGCGAATATTATCGATCGTTATTTATAAGCCAACTAAGCGCAATTTTTTTCGATCAGACGGTATTATAATTACAATCAAAAGTTATTTATGCTGATTTAGATTTTTTCAGAAAGTAATATTTTTTCTTAATTTCATTGTATTTAGAAAAGTCGACATTCGAGATGGAAATCAAGTTGAATTTTCTTTATATCTTTAACTTCTTCGATCTCTATTTACAAGTCTTTTTCGAACGTTTTAGATTAACCTACTGCTTTGTAACTTTTTTGGTAACAAATATCCCTATTTTTTAAAGATTCGATTAACTACGATTGACTACATACTTCAAAAAACCATAAAAAGTAAACAATAAACTGAGAAAATTAAAGTTATTTTTAGTTATTTTACATTAGTTGACCACAGTTGGCCTAAGACAAGTCAACCTTAATCTATTTCCTTAGATTACGGCTGACTTGTCTCAGCCTAAATATTTACCGCTGAGAATTTTGCACAGCGGCTGACTGTTGCTGTTCGTCAGAATAGACCGTTTAGGGAAATCGCTTACTCAGCCACTCAGCCGCTGACCGTCCCCGAACGCGCCCATTTTTTACGTAAAAAATCACGGAAATGTATATTTTTTACTCAGTAGTTTTATAGAGATACGGACGAAAAGTTATTGCTCTTCAAAACAGTTAAAACACATGAAGCTGGCGTCCCCTACAAATAGGAGTTATATTGACCTCAAAATCAAATTTCTCATGTCAAAAAACTTCGAGACACCAATTTTCATCCAAATATTGACGTCACTTCAGAAATTATTCTGAAAATTTCACACCTCTACTTTTCAACTAATAACATGCTTTAATGTTGACTAGTTACCATGGCAACTAAAAAAATTTCCGGAAATTTTTTCGAGGCGCCACGAAACTTTAGTGGAAATTTTTTGACAGTTGAAAAGGTAAACATAAGATCTACAATCATAATGTGAATGAACTACAATGTCTATATATTGAAATATTACCCATTTGAGTTTTAGCATTTGATGTAACTAAGGTTGGTAATATTTTTTATTTAATTTCATTTCTCTCTTTAACTCATTTCTTCGAAATTGCCATGTTCTAAAAAATATAGTTCTGCCGCCTTTATTTAACTAAAGCTGGTATTTTTCTATTTAACGAAATATGATGGATATACACTTGATTTTGATTTTCGGGTGTTATCTGGTTTTATATTTTCAATTTCTTCTTTAATGACTTGTTGGTTTACTTTTCCAAATCGCGACATTTCGCTATACACTTCTTACTCTACGTACAGACGTTTTAAAACTAGTAATAGCTTAATGACAGAATCGCAAACAAAAATGACAAAACACATAATATGTCAAAAACATCAATACCTTGGCCAACTTAACAAATTGAAATTATTTTAAAATGTCATGTTGGATTAATATTTTTTTTCAAATTTAGGTGTGAAATTTTCTTACCGAATACCACGCAAGCTTAAATTATTCCTGGAAATTTTCTTTCGGGCACGAATATTTTAGGAAAATTATCCCTCGTCTTCGACTCGGGAACTCTAATTTTCAAAATATTCGTGCCCTCAAAAAAATTTCCGAAAATAATTTAAGCTCTTGTGATATTATAAGTGAAAAAATTGAAATAAATTGAAACTTCTACATCCTGTATCTCCGAAACTAGGCAATTTAGGACATACATTTATACGAACTTTTTTACTTATTTCTCTCTACAGAATATGCTGCCGTTTCCGGAATACAGTTCGGACCACCCTATATACTATCATAAGATCATGAAAAAGGCACACGTATTATAAAATCAATTATGCTTAATATTCTATATAGTCTAATTTTCTGTCAATTTCTCCTGTGTGAACATCATACCATCTTGGGTTTAACTGACTTTAACAGAAAAGTTTCAATTAAGAGAAAGTCCTACTCACATAGAATCTGGAACCAAGTCTTACTCAAGACTCATAGAACCTTTTCTATAGATACTCCCAATTTCCATGTTAGTAATAGAAATAAGTTAGGACACAGCTATTTGCAGATTTTGTCAATCAAATGTCATTTGATATGAGCCTGGAAAATGTGGGGTTCTTCGTACTAGACAATGATAGGTCATTGAGAAAGAGCTGTATGGAAGGCTCAATCTCCAAGTTGCTAGACTTTTTGAAAAGGTAAGGACTGGAGAATGTAAAATACTAAAATAGATCCAAAAAAAATTCCGTTGCAGTGGAAGAGGCCTCAAATATATAATCTAATAGAAATAAGTTCAAATGCAAATTCTTCTTCTTCTTCTTTTACTTATTTGAGATCTTTCGATCTGTTAATTTTAAGGTTGCCTCTGTAGGAGTTCTTGGGAGATGGACTGCCAATTGTTTTTCCATCTTTTTGGAGGTCTCTTACCCGGCTGTCTCTTACCCCTGGGTTTCCCTTAAAGGGCTATGCTTGGCCTGTTTTCTTCCATGCGTTTTACGTGTGCGAACCATTGTCTTTTTCTTTGCCTACCCCATCTCACTACGTCCTGTATTCCACATTGTTGTCTGATATTTGTGTTTCTAATTCTGTCTCTTCTAGTCTTTCCCACTATGGTTCTTAAGTTCTTCATTTCAGCGACTCTTAACATGCTTTTGGTCTCGGATTTCTATGCCATATGTTATTATTGGTCTGATGCAGGTCTTATAAATTTTAATTTTGCTGTCTGTTCGCATAAAGGGGTTTGTCCACACTATTTGTCTCAGACATCCTGACGTGGCCGTTGCTCTGTTTATCTGGCTTCTTAGATCTTTCTCTGGATCATGGTAGTGCGACATATCTATTCCTAGGTATGAACTGTGATACCTGCTCAATAATTTTGTTTTCTACTACCAAGTTGCATCTTACCGGCTCTTTAGAAAAAAAAATGCAAATATTAACATAAATTATTATTAAATATTTTGATCGGTATTTATTTACAACCGTTAATAAACATTAATATCACCACAGGCAACCGCTTATCGATTTCTTTTGCAAAACTACACGAAAGAAGAGAAGAAAAACGGTCTTTATCGGACAGACAGAAATACATTCAGAGTTCAAATTTCAAATCAGGGTTCAACGGCGGCTACCGATGACTGATTCGAAATACTTGGCTCGATAAGAACTGATAACAGTGGGAAACTTTGACACGGGACGGTTTATTTTCGACCCCAATGCGGATGAAGAGATGTTTTCGTTTAGTTCTTAAGGACCGACAGTTTAGAGTCAGAAGTATTTTTTAAAGAAATGATTTATTGCAGCTCTTATTTCTAAAATAACATACATCTGTGAGGCAAGGGTATTGATTTAATTATAGCATGTGATAAAAAAATGTCTAAATTTGTCTAAGATCAGAACTCTATGTCAAAATAGCTATTTATGTAACAAGTTGCGAAATTAATGTGTTTTAAGCACGGGACGCAAAATGCGCGAGTGCTTAAAACACTCTTTTCGCAACGAATTTCATACAAGATTTTTCGTGAAAGCGGATAATTTGAGATTTTGATACTATTATTATTATTTATTTTTAAACATTTTTTTAAATGTTCTGGTAATCGGTTTCTAAGGCATTGTGCATTGTTTAATGACAAAGTTCTGTCAGGCTCAAACGTCGCCGTATTTCCTACAAAATTTTGTGAAAAAATGAGTGATAATGACGAGTCTTTGGATATTCAACAAGCTGCTGAAACTGTGTAAGTGCCCGAGAAGTCGAAAAAGCAAAATAGCAAAGTAGCAAATTCACAAACCTTATTGCATTTTTGAAAAGAAAAGCTTCCGGATCAGGCAAAGAAATCAAAAATATTTATAAAACTGGAAATAGAACGCTTTATGACAGAAGCCGATGACAAAGAATTCCTGTTAGCTAAAGTTGTCTTAATCGTTGGAGTATTTGGAGCATGTAGGAGGGAAGAAATCACGTTTTTGACCGTAGATGCCATTAAAGATTGTCAGTCATTTATTAGTTTGAAGATTCCGAATATAAAAACTCATTTTCCAAGAGTGTTTACGATTATTGAAGGATCAATAGATGGTATCAATTTCTTACATGTATTTCGTAAGTACGCAAAACTTCGACCACTCAATGTGACACATCAGCGATTCTTCTTGACGTATCGAAAAAATCAATGCTCTACCTTGCCAGATGGAATCAATACAATTGGAGGTATATCACAAAAGATAGCGGAATTTCTTGGACTCTCCAACGCCATTAAATACACTGGTCATTTTTTATAGGCGCAGCTCTGCAACAATGCTGGCAGATTCAAGAGCGGATATAACCGTTTTAAAGCGACATGGAGGACATCAAGCTCGGTTGCTGAAGGTTACATTGAAAATTCGATTGAATAGAAAACCGAAATAGCAAAAAGAATCATGGGACAGAAAGATACGCCAAATACGAAATTAAAAGCAGTTCACGTAGGAGCAGAAGCTACCAGCATTGCTAGTACAAGAAATTTACTTATTCCGACTCCTACAACTTGCATTTCTCTTAGAGACGAAAAGTTGGATGCCTCTTATATTCCCTTTAATAATTTAAATAATTGTACCTTTAAGATTTATAATAAATATTTTCATTGTTTCTAACAGTTCATTTTTTACTTTTAGGCACTAGTCCCTAAACGAGTGTCACTTTTAGATACTAGTCATAGACAAACAAATAAAAAGAGACTGGCAAATTAAATGGCAAAGAGAGGGACAACGTTCCCGTAGCGCAACTCAGAACGCATTGCGTCTATTGGGCCCACTATCTCATTCTAATATAACAAGAGAGAAAGAAGCAGCCATATAAAACGTAATTTCTAAACAGAAATTAGAACAATCGCCTTTCGTTTTCGTCACCATGACAACCAAGATGACAACATCATGACAATTCCTCACGTTTGTTAATTTTTCTTTTGGTGATTTACTTTTTTTTTAAAATCTCCATTTTATTGACTTATGAATATGGATAGGGAACAAATTTCTTTGTTCCATATAGGTATTTATATTTTGTTACTTATAATTTTAGATTATACTCTTTGTTATTTTATTTGCTGCAGGAGCCAGTATCATCTATTTTCTATATGTATTGTGCCCCTTTCTCTGATAGATATGTTAAAGACACCCGGTAAAATAAAAGTAAGTAGTTATATTTATCATTTTATTAAGAAAAAAGTAGAACTAGTAGTGTCAAAAATATTTCGAACCTCTCTTAACATAACAAATTAATACAATTAATTTTTTTCATATTTTGGGTAGGTAGTTTATAGCTGGTTTATAGTAACCAGAAACTTTATTAATATACCTTATTTCTTTTACTTTTGTTTTAGGATTAAAACTGGACTTGAAAATAGTTCAGGATCATGATTCTCGTAAAGTCTTCTTTGCTTGGATATTCACTTTGTTATTGCAAGTAGGCAGTTTTTTCGAAAATGAGATTTTTAATGCCCTTTAAAAAATTTGGCCGATCGTTTCCTGCAACAGTCAGTTCTTCTGCATTTAAAATTGGTAGGTGGGTGGAATAGACACTGTTATTTTTTGTTATTATATTATAAAAAGTTTATTTATTTTTATGTATAAATAAATATGTTTATAAAACAGTACAATTTTTGCTTTTTTATAATTTCCCTTATAATAGTAATATCCTTTCGTTCTGAAAGAAACTGCAAATTTTCACTTAAACTGATTTATTCCCTACATCACGTTCCCTTTACGTGGTATGATACTAGTGCCTAAAAGAATGTCATTTCGAATCTCAAATAAATATCAAAAACTGTCAATTTCGAAACGCTTTCACAAAAAATTATTATCTTTATTTTTTATTTACAAAATTATTTACAAATTCAATTACTTTTTAGAGTTGCCTTTGCAGCAACGTAGAATAATGTTAGATATTGTGCTTAAACTATTTTAGACAGCCTGTTAGACGTTTCAGAATTACTTTCAAAAATTAAACTTTATGTACCTGTATAGGCGGTTTTCGGGCTCAGAATTATGTTGTGATGAAAAACAAAATTCGGTTATAATTCCCCAATATGTCCCATGTTGCCGAATTTCAAAGAACATCATGATGTAGGTAAACTATTGATTTGTATTAATATTGAATATGTATTTATCAGCAATTTCAGGACAAACTAAAACAACAATTCGTTAGTACCTTATTGGAAGCTCAAATTGCTGCATTTTGTTGATATTTGTGATATGATTATTGTAAAAGAATCGATGATTTGCTAAAAAAATGTCAAAATGTTGTATCAAACCGAATCTTCAACGTTCTTTGTTATTTATTTATATCTATTTTTTATGTTTTAATTTGTTTTTAATATTCAGTATTTTTATTATTAACATTGCGTTATAGTCGTATTTGCAACATGTTAAACCTCAATAAAAAAAAGATTAAAATATGAAATCAATCAGTAACTGTATCTGCATAAGATTCCAAAATGATGCAATAATATTAGAATATTTTGTATATCCTTTGAATATTTTTCCACTTTTAATATTTAAAATGAAAAATACTTTCTTGTACGTTAAACAGTCTAACGCTAGATAATGAAATATGATTATTTTATAAGTAGTAACTTACATGCTACAAAATAATTTCCGTCCATGTATAGTGTATATAGTTATATTTGATACTAAGCTGGCATTTCTACATCGTGTATCCTTAGACACATGACGCAGAAAAGATTCTACATCATATATGTATCAACTTATTCAGAGCTGATTTAAATCTGTAAGATGATTTTTCTAGCGTAATAATTATGCTACTTAAGCCGGAAAGTAATAAAACATTTGTTATTACTGACGTTTGACATGACAATATCTGCATTCTTTATTAACTAACACTCCACTCTATATAGATGCAGATTTTATGGCTGGGGGTTATATAAATTTATTGTATCCCCCTTTCTTGAGTTATTATTAATCATAAAGTCTCAGGGCTTTGATAGAAGCCAATATTTGAGACGGTTTTATAGATGTTAGTTCTCCATCATTGCAGATAGCAGTCGTACCAAAGTTTATGGCATTAATGTTTGTCGTCTCGGCGCAGTCAGTGATAAGGTGTTCTGATGTTTCCCCATTTTCCCCACAGAATCTGCATTTGCCGTTGTTTCATAGCTTCAATCTACTGAGGTGATCGTTGAGGACACAGTGTCCTGTTAAAAACCCCGTCACAACCCGAAGATTGTTTTCACTTAAATCAAAGAAAATCTTTGATTTTTCTTGGTCGTAAGTTCTGAGAAATTTCTTCGAGTGTCTTAAACCATTGGAGGATTCTCATTGCAGGTTACGAAAGAAGTCTTCCAGGTTCTTGAGTTACGCTTTAAGTTGATTTTCCTTGGGAAGCAGAACGGTACAGTTAGTGGAGTGTTCGCTCCTTTTCTAACTAAATGGTTTGCTTTTTCATTACCTTCTATCCCTTGGAGCGTTGGCACCAATAGGAGGACTTATTTTCTTGGCCTAATTTGTTCAATTTCTCTAAGCGTTTTTTGACCAACTTCGAATTGATGGTTACTGAGTTCATCGCTGTTAACCACTCTATATAAGAATTAATCCATTCGAGACAGTATATGAATTGTAGTACCTACGAGGTATTCTGAAGCAACTAAAGTGGATACAATTGAGTAGCAATGAGACAAAACATTCCCATTGAAAAATTAATAACTTCAAGTAATTCTTATTTCAAATATCTTCATTTTCAGCAAGCTTACTGTGAAGATCTCTCATCATTCTAGCCATCAATAATGACACACACACCAACATTAGAGACTTCAGTGGACAACCTCTAGCGAACATTAACTCTCCAAATAAAAGAAAATAAAATATGTCCGACTAATGTACATTTAAAAAAATACATATTCATAACTGATTATTTCTATGTAAAACACGTTCCTATCATTCTATTGCACTATGAGTTTGGTATTTTTGTCAAAACAGGTTATTATATTTCATAAATTTATGACTAGGATATGCAAATGAAATTTCTCGCCTGGCGTCTCAAACTTTTTAATTATTTTACTAAACCTATCGATTCTATTATTAATTATGCAAACACCGTATATTTCTACAATTAAAGAATCGTCAAGGAATTCTTTTCAATCAATATTTAAATTACTTTTATCTTTTAAATATAAAATGAATATAAATCTTTGGTGTGATCTGTTGTTATTGATAGATAATCAAAAAGGCTAGAATATTCAAGATTTAATTTGGATTTGCATATTTTCTTCTATAATCTAGTCATCTACAAAACTGTTAATATGCTATTAATCAGCAATCATTATTATTTATTTCTAATTTTATGTAGCAACTTTTTGAACTACTTACCTCCACTTTTTATACAAAAGTTCATCAGAAAAATATAAATTTATAATTAATAGTTAAAAGCATTAGTAGCAAACAGAGCCACGGAAGAATTTGGTCTATGATTTTCTGCTTATGACAAAAAGCATCTTTCTATTATCAGATTGAAGTTTTTAAAAAGCTTGTCAATAATCAACAAAAAAATCTTTTTATAAAAACGACTAAACCGATCAAGATCTAATTCATCTAATTAATCACAGCATTTAATTCTTTCAAATAAGTAGGTGGAACGGAATTGTATACAATTAAACTGTAATTAATTTTAGGTCTTATTATGGTTTTGTAAATATGTAGTAGAAAATTAGTATTCGAGCCATATTTTTAATATGAATGCCACTTTAATATACCAATATTCTTCAAATAAGTATCTAATTTTTAATAAAGATAAATGAGGACTCCAAGAGAGTCTACTACCAAAAATTAATTCAAGGAATTTAGCAGATGAGACAACAGTAATTGAAAGATTGAAGATTTAACAAGAGATATCTACAGACCAGATGTCTTTTACAAGTTACTGAGGAAGATTAAGCATATCTGTATTAAGAGTTCTCCAGTTCGGGAATATTTAGTTGATGTGTGTAAATAAACAAATAACACATTTCTTTTCCAACAGGCATACACCCAAACAAAAGACAATTAAATAATAGAAATATTAACATATTGTTTGACTAATAACTTACCATTTTCATTTTATATTATTATTATTCAAAATCTGTATTGTCTTTCATGGTTTGTATGACAAATGAGAAGTTAATCACCGCGATCTTATAGATCTACCTAGATATGACCGAGGATATAACTCATCACACAATCTTAAAGCTTTGGCGAAAGCTAGTATCTGAAACAGTTTTCAAAAGGTTAGTTCTGCATCTCCGATATCAGTCGTACCAATGTTTATGGCACGAATAGATGTCATTGGGTTATTTCTTGTTTCCGATAGTTTCTATCTAAGACAAGTTGTACAGATCTATCGAGACACGCCTCTAAGTCACATTTTTTTTTCTAGAATAGCTTGGATGGTGACTTAAGCGATGCTGTTCCTGCAGAAGGTTGCACAAGGGATCCAAGTGTTAAATCCCTTTATAATGCACCCCTGCGTCTAATAGAATAGAAGAGAGAAGAAAAAGGCAATATCTCTTGCCAAAAAGTTTTCTTGTTAATTCTTTACTCATCTGAATATAATTTTCACTCACAATCTTATATTTACACGTATACAAGTTAAAGAGAAATTACTTAGGCTTCTGCCAAGAGGTTCTTCAAGGGGCCTCCACGAATACAAAACTAATAACAGGCTCGAGACTTTTTAATACAAAATTACTCGCTCGTTACAGAAGAGGGCAAAATTCCGGCGAGATTGTGGCGCGTCAGGCCGAAAATAGCCGTGCAAAATCACGCTTCTCCACCTAAAAATGCAGTCGGGCCGCGCCGCGCGATCTTAATCAGTTTACCTGTTAATCTGCCTCGCCGAGCGACGTAAAAAGGTCAACAGCATGCGTCGCGAGGGAGATCGTGACTTTTTCATCTCGCGCCTCTCAGCGTGCGACCCGAGAACAGAACCGTCCCACGACGAAGAAGAAGATGAACATTTTCCGAAAATGGTTTAATATCTATAATCTGTAGCGGTCGCGATGGAAACACTATAGCGAGACAGGCACGCATAACAGCGTTGAAGAGTTGGGACGGATAGAGAACATCAATGCAAGGTTGATTTTTTTCGTTTTGTCGAAATTTGGTGTCTTCTTTCGTTTATTATCATGAAATATTAATATTTAATAACTGACTTTATTCAAATGAAAGTTGTTTACAAATAAAAACAATATACACACAACCAAACTTATATGGAATCACTCTTTATTTCTGACTAAATTTCTTGCAATGAAAAGAATTGGTATACAACTTTAAGATAAGGTTTTTTGTTCTAAATAAACATGATAATAAAGAATAAACGACTGCTGTGATTTATTTTCTTTCCAATTTTGTATTAATTTTGCGAGTAAAATCACGATAGTCCGGTAATTTTCAGTCCATCAAAAAAAAACAATGCTTTCTGTTGGATTAAAAGATGTATAGAGGGGAATAATTATTGCTCTCATTGAACAAGGAATTCCCCAAAGAGACGTAGCAGAGATAGTAGGCATTGCTGAGGGTGTTGCCTAGACATACAAGGTCGTCAAAGAATCACAACTGAACAACAAGACCGCCATGTATGTCAAATTACTAGAATAAATCCCAATGTTTCTCATCCAGAGCTACAAAGACAACTTCTGGCAGCTACAGGTGTGATTTCGTGCTCGAGGATTGTGCAGCAGAAGAGAGCTACGGATTCCACAGTTATCTCAGCAAAATATATTTGACCGGCTAAATCGATGCCTTCAATAACTGAGAATTGGCAAAATGTTCTTTTTTCGGATGAGACCAGAATTGGTCTAAGGTCACATGACCATCGAATTCGGGTTCTCAGAGCTCTAGGAAGACAAGCAAGACTTTAGGCTGCTAAATATGTATCAAGATATATAGGAGGAGCTGTAATGTTCTGGGTACGTATTATGCTGGGAGCAAAAACTCCGTTATTACCACTTCAACAAACTTTAATGGGTCGGAGGTATGTTGATTTAGTGCTAGAATTGGTGAGCGAGAATTGGTAGCGAGAATAGTGCTTTGGAGAGCTGCAATTTGAGATAATTTTAACTTCATGCACGATAGTGCACCTCCCCATACCAGCAAAGTGATTAGAGAACGTCTTGAAATGGAAGGTGTAATGTTTTTTTTTGTTTAGCCTGCGTGTTCACCAGATCTAAACCCTATCGAACACTTGTGGGACCAGCTCAAATGAAGAGTTAGAGCTCGTCGAAACAATCTCGGAAATCTCGCACAGCTTATTGATGCAGGATTAGCAGAATGGGAAAACGTACCACAAGACAACGTTGATAATTTAATAAAAAGCAGGCCAGCGCGGCTAGAATTGGGGCTAGAGGCAGCAACAAGGATTATTAAAATTATCAATTTTCATTTTGTTTTTGCTTTTTGATCATTAAAAATTTAAATCTCATTTCGTTTGAGAAACCAAGAAAAATACCATTGTGTTTATTTTGGGAACATAATAATTTTTTTTATTGCTATATGGATTATTTTTCATTAAATATCATTGGTAGGTAAGGACTAAGTTTTATTCATAAACACAAAATGTTCATACGTCTCAAAAATTATGAAAAATACCTAATAGATGATTCCATATATTATAAGTTTGGTTGTGCGTAACTACAGAATTTCAGATCTTGCTTGGCTCAGTCTAGCTTAATAGCTACTCAACTAAACCAAGAAGATCTGTTAACAAACCTAAGAAACTAAGCGAACTATAAAAATAAAAAACTTAGCATTAGAGGAAAAAAGCAACCTTGTATTGATGTTCTCTATCCGTCCCAACTCTTCAACGCTTTTATATGCGTGCCTTTCTCGCTATAATGTTTCCATCGCGACCGATACAGATAACATTAATATATCTATTTATGAAATTAGGGTATAAGCGTTATATAACAAAAATTAACGTAACATAAATACATACATACAGAGACAAAGACAAATTAATAACAAGATTCAACAGCAATATTATCAATTTCCATTCTGCGGTTCTAATAAATGCTTTTTATACCTTGTTTTAAATGAGTTTACATTTAAGTAATTTAAACTTGGGAGTATAAGGTTATCATCATCATTTTCAGCTTATTCAACATTTCCAAGTATGGTGTAGCCTCCCTTACATACCTTGTTTTTACTTGGGCCCATTGTTTTCTATTGTCGGCTCTGCGGGCCCAAGTTATCCCTGCTAATTTCCTAATATCATGGTCCCTTCTCAGGTTTGGTCTTCTTCTAGGTCTCTTAATTCCTCGTGGGATTCCTCCCATGTTGTAATTTTTGTGGTCCATCTGTTGTTCGTCCTTCTTGGCAGGTGTCCTGCCCATTGCCACTTGAGGATTGGATTCTGTGGACAATTCTGTGGATTCAATTACCTGGGTATTTTGTCGTATCCACTCTATTCTTTTACGGTCTCTCTTGGTTATTCCCAGCATATTTCGTTCCATTAAACGTTGTGCGACCTGCAGTTTCCTTATGATGTCCGTTTTAAGTATCCAGGTTTCGCATGACTGGTAGTACACACTGGTAGAATGTTTTCTTCTTTAGATAGAGTGGCAATCTAGATTTGAACATGATTGAGGTTCTTCCATAAGTACTTCATGGTAACTTAATCCTTCAGTTGATTTCTGGTAGTATATAGATCCCGAGCAATGCATTAGTATACGGTTATAACAGTAAACTGCTAAACTATTTGAAAAAACTATGGTAACTTTCTCTGCCGAAATAGCAAAATAAAGTTTCCAATTTCCTAGTTGGACGAATCAAGATGGATTTCATGACAATAGATAAAAGTAAGAGACCAAACCATTTTCGGAAAATTTTACAAATCAAAAAATAATAGACTCGTCATAATTAAAGAATATTGAAAAAGCAAAAGTATTACAATAATTATTATATGATATTTGGTGACATTTTTTTGTATGAAGATAAATCCGTAATAAACCTAGGCAAATTGCAGCACTACAAGAAAAATCAGGGGATGTATTTAAGAAAATGTTTTTATTGGAGAGAAAGAACTTGAAGAGATAACCTATAATATAGAGATAACCTATAATATTAGAACCTTTTGGTTCTAATATTTTATCAATAATGAATTCTAACGTTAAATATTAAAAGAACATAATCAATACTGTACCTATCTCTGTATATGATAACAAATTCACCCAATAATAAATGTGAAATTTCAAAATATTCTAATAAAGAGATTTATTGACAATTTCCTACCATATGTATATTTAAAATAATATTATCTATAACTATTATAGACCTACTATCTTGCTCTGAAAATATTTAATCGTAACGTATATCTGCATTCGTAAGAAGTGAAAGCTATTAACTTTATCTTGATATTAAAATAATACTGGTTTGATGTTTGTCTATCTGGAGTATCGGATAGCCTTTCGGAGAATGATATTAATTATTCATATCTTTGATCGACATCAAATTTGAAACGCTGGTGCAGTTTTAATCAAAGAGAAAGATTATGAACTTCAATCGCGCGAGGAACTTTTCACTTATTTATTAAACAAAAATATTGGTCTCATATTTAATTCTAATATGTTCCACATCAAAATATTACAATCGAACAAAAATTTTTGATTTGGAAGTTCCTTATTACTTAGTACAAGAGTTTTTGTATAATAAAATTTAAATTGTCAGTAAAGGAAGCTATTTCCCTACAACCCACCAGGTTTTTAACCCGCCATTTAACATAAGATTTCCCACATTGCACACATCATTCTGTAGGGCAAAATATTTTATATATCAACATCGACAGTGAAAAAAATATATTATAGGTAGGTAATTCTCTGTTATTATCAAATTTGCAGTTTTTGATTATTAAATTTTAATGTCGTATGCTCAATGTTTTTAATAAATATTAATCCAGTCATCATGCCCGTAAGACACTTTCGATATTTCAGTTTATTAGAATTATTTTTTAGGAAGAAATTTAGTTACTCTAAGGACAACCCTTTCGAGAAACTATTTTTTTCACTACAGGCAATAGTGTTGCACTCGTTACATGCAATATCTATTCTGACTCTACATAAGAAATCATAATTTGATCAAAGAGACAACGTTCGTTGTTGTTCATAAAGCTTCATTCAGAACCTCCCAATTAATGGAACAAATTAGTGGTTTCAATTACACTTTATACTTTTTAGTTTACAATCATTCACAATGTCTAAAAAACACAATTAAAATTAATAAGATATCCTAGTAACAGCTTGCGGTAGTCTGTTGTATCCATAGAGAAAGCATACATAGTATTTAGCTTATAAAACAATAAACTTTTGACTTCTAATCAATATTTTTCTTGACAGGTGATAATCAAAGGCCAAAATGACATTCTTCGCAAATTTTGAAGTATAATTAGTGGAAAAGTCAAATGTTTGTTAACTTTTTCCACTAATTGAAAATTACTACCAATAATTATGAATTTCTGAATGCTTACATTAAAATTAGGTGAACAAACTTCTACGACTAATTGAAACTACTAATTTATTCCACTGATTTCGAGGTTCTAAATGAAGCTTAAGTCTCACGCAATAGTTTCTACTGATCTTTATTCTAAGCTGACACTATCCGGTGGAGTTTTTTAGATATATTTGACTGTTCCTTCTATCCTAATCGCAAATAAGATCGTGTTCATCCACTGTTTTCATAATAATTATATTTCTAATAAGCTGCTGTCCCAATACTTTGGACAAAATTTAATAATTTGTTTTTCTAAATCTCTCGCCTTTATTTAAAAATAAATCAGTAATAATGTTGCTAGAACATCCAGTTGTAAATGTTAAGATGTCTATACCACATGCTATTATACGTTCTTTATAACAAGCGCAGTATCTAAAATAAATTTCCTATTTGAATGAATGAAATGTTTTAGTAATTGAAGATCGATAATGAAGGTTCTTTTCACAACAGATTGAACAGATTCAAACACAGAAAGTAAAACATTGATGTTCATTGTGATCTACATTATTGATTACTAATCGGTATATACTACTTTTAGACAGCTCGGAATCTCCTACTACCAGAAATAATCAACAGAAGAAACAGTTGGAATGGAGTACTTATGGAAGAAACTCAATCATATTTAAATCTAGAATGCCACTCTATCTAAAGAAGATTCGGCCAATGTGTATCACCAGTCATGACCTATGCATGCGAAACCTGGACACTTAAAATGAACACCATAAGGAAATTGCAGGTCGCACAATGCTCAATGGGACGAAACATGCTGGGAATAACCAAGAGATACCGTAAAATAATTTAGTGGATACGACAACAGACCCAGGTAATAGATGTCATCCGCAGAGTCAAATCCCTCAAATGGCAATGGACAGGACACCTGGTAAGGAGAACGGCCAACAGATGAACAAAAAAAATTACAGCATAGTGCCCAAAATGAATTAAGAGACCTAGAAGAATACCGAACCTGAGATGGGACCATGATATTAGGAAATTAACAGTGATAACTTGGACCCGCATAGACAACAATGGGCTCAACTAAAAAGAGAGTATCTAAATATGTGAGGGAGACTACACCATAATTGGAAATGGACGAATAAGCTGAAAATGATGATGATGATTATGACACAATCTAATTGCTGAAGACACACCCTTTATTGAAAGTAAACAGAATCAAGTGGTTTATAACTAATTTCATTAACTCCTTTAATTTCATTAACTCCTAACTAATTTCATTAACAAAATTTATTTTGGAATGCACAGGAATGACAAAATTAACATTTAACTGATCATTGAAATAAATTGTAGTTGAGGTTGGAAACTTCGATGTTACCAGGGTAAGATAAAACAACCAAAACTCTTTACTTTTAATATTGAACTATATCCATGTTAGCATCATCAGCAGATGATTAAAACTCAAAGATTTAAATTCAAATGACAAAACATATTCATTGTTTCAATGGACGATTTAAAAATTTTAATCATCTGCTGATGATGATACCATTTTTTCAGATCTATTGTGGTGCGTGGAAAAGTGAATTAGTATTTTACTTTACTATAGAAATAAAGATATTAACGTGAATAAGTTTGCTGTTCTGATGTAATAAAGATGTCTTCATGTCCTCAATATTAAATTTTAGCAAATTTTAGCACACTGTTTAATTCATGGTCTAAGAAAATGAAAAGTTTTCTCGGTCATTCACAAAGAAATATAATTTATGCGATTATGATATGCACGCTTTTAACGTTCTAACAAGAATAGAATGCTGTAGTTGTTTAAGAGCCTATTATGCTGTATTATCTCCTTCGGCCACATATAATATATTATATTATATTTACACATATAATATATTATATTTCAGAAATCTGCCTAAGGATTAGCTCGATCCTGTCGTGTTAAGCCATATCCAAAATTCCAAACACACGTGCTTTGATTAAGGTTTGCAGAGCTTCAGCATAAAATAGCGAGCAATTTGTTACAAAACCATATAAATTATATATCACTGTCATTCACTGTAATGACAAAACTTCAATCTATTTCGGTATAGTAAGGGAATTTTAAATCATGTCTTTGTTTTCGAAAAAAATTAGTCCAAACATAAGGAATATTTTGTCGATGTTTGCGACCATCAAAATCTTAAATATAAAAAAGTTGTCTTTGTTATCTTTTGTTTGACATAAAATGTTAAATGTCAAATGCTTATTTTGCTACTTTTTCGGACTAGTGAAATGGACTCTTAAGACTTAAAAAAATCCTGTAAAGAAAAAGCGTATGAAACAAGATAAGCAGGCGACTCACCCAGTGCATTCCGTGCGAGACTCGCCTGCCCGCGTCCTCGAACACCCCCATCGGCACCTGCAGCGACGACAACCCCGAGGAACGGACCTCGCGTCCACCCTCCGCGGACACCTTAACCACCACTACGCCGACGGACGGCGTCGTCTTGCGGCCTCGACGTCCTCACCTCAAACTACCACCATCACTACTACCAATCCACACCAACAAACAAGTTTTTTTCTTTCAATATACCCCGAACAACCCCGACAAACAAAAAAATGTTAACAGAACCAACAACAACGACTCAAAAATACCGCGCGAAAAAACCAACTTAAATCAACGTAGTACGTCGTCAGTGATGGGCGTCGCGCATGCCGATGCTGCGGTACGTCGGGGTACACATGACAACCATGCGAGAGTCCGCGCACTTGTGACGCGGCCGGCGGTACTTTGCGCAGGCTGCCCGGACCACGCCTACCGCGCCTGTTATTGGTGGGGGGATGGGGGGAGCCAAGGCCGTAGGGGTGGGGCGCCGGCGAACGCGGCAAACGAGGGGTTAGAAGAGGAGTGGGGAGAAGAGAGGAGGATAAAGGGTGGTGTGAATGAAATGAGGTGAAAGGGATGGACGGGTTTGGAGTTGAATTGTCTCTTATTTAGGAAGGAAAAAGAAGTGCGGATGATTGTTGGTTTTTGTAGTTAAAGGATGTCCAATAAGTTAGGACTTAATTGAAAGTGTTAATGTTTAAGAAGTATATGGGATATATGGATTAGTGTGAGATAATATATCTGTTAGGATAGAAGGGATGATAAAAACTGCAATATTCAGAATAAAATTTCTACACATGCATAGAAAATTCTCTTGAATTCCGAAAGTATTAAAATCTAACTCTATGATCTTGAAACAAAAATCATTAGCCTCCATTTAAAAGTACCTATAACGCTTTTTCTATGTAGCTACTCGCATGGGGGCATGGGCAATTGATGAGAAACATGGAAAAAATAAATTGGATGGCGTATTCGTGATTATGTAAAGCATACCCATTTATTTAAATTTTAACAATAATTGTAGACATAGAAAAAATAAAATTGTAAAAAAATAAATTGCATCAAAACATATTAATTGCCTGAATTTTCGGATTCATAAAATGGTTTTGCCTTATATGCTAAGCCATTGTTGATGGATTTTATATATCCATTCAGTGCACTTGAGGTATTCCATGATTTCATGATTTAAGGGACAACAATAACACCTTTGTCAGTTTTGGATGTTTTTTATTTATTAATGTTTCAAGATTATGTACTTCAGTAGATCTTGTTGGTTCCTCGACATCTATAAGAATAGTATTTTTTAAATTTATTAGTGATTTAATAGTTGCGACTATCTGCTAGAACACAAACCACTTCGGGTAAAGAATATAAAGAATACAAGGAACGGCATGTAATTTTGACATTCCCTTACCAAGATATCTGTGCGGGGTGTTTTGGTACTGGCGAGTGTAAGTACTGAAGAGCTAAATGAAGTGAATGTTATCTTTTTTAGAAAAATCAGTTACTTGAACCAAAACATCAGAACATCAACATAACAGATGGTAGTTGTATTGTCTTGTGACAAAATTACACTCTTATTCAATCAAGAAAATATTTTATTTTTTCAGAGAGTAAGAAGGTATTGTTGTATGAAAATATATAGATGTAACATTGGGTGGTTTTTAAGCCACTGACTTTTATTTTGTCCTACATTTTGCAAAATAAACTTGCCTTTCGGAATTGTTATATTCCTTGTGAAAATAATGTCCACATGACATAGTTCATTCCACTTTTAAGAAAAATATAAACTAAAAGTTATGGCCATAGTAAAAATATTTTTATGATTTAATATACAATGGTTTCATAGCCTTATATAAATATCAATAATAATTAATTATTGAATATTAAAAATAATCTTTAAATAGCTTTTTGAAAATTTTCCTCATATAAAGTACATAACAGCTATGATTCCTAGTTTTCTTAAATAAAATTTAATCTTTAATTAGCTATTACACTTTCGAAAATATTTAAATTCAACTGTGTTTCTATTCTGCTTAAATTGATAATTTTTACTTGCCTGTTGTCGCCTACTTGGTATTTTATTAAAATAGTATTTTTGTATTCTTTGGGGGTAGATCGGAACGACTCGAAGGTATTCTTTCTATCCAAACACTAACTAGATATTCAACATATTCTTGGCAAATTCACAAATCATACGGAAAAGAATTTTTAACGAAGCAATTTTAAAGGAATAATTTGTAATCTAACTAACCTTTCGAAACATTAGCATTAGGCGAAAATAAACTTGTCAGTTGGAAATACAATGTTGTATGTTGTTCTTTATAATTTACACAGTAAAATTTTTAGTAGCACAAAAAATATTACATTTATAATAGTATCTAAATGAATATAACTTAGACGTAATTATTTTATTGCATTGGTATTTATATATTTAGTATTATAATTCGTTTTATAATAAGATAATATATTTTATTGAATTCAGTTAACTGTTTTATACTTGGCAAGAATGTAATTGTTTGGAAATTTTTCCTTTAAAACGCGACCCCGTCTGTCTTTTTTAAAATCGTTTCTCTGTCCCACTGTCTCGTCTTGTGTAGTCTTTGGTATATGTGACTATATTTTGCACTAACATTCAAACTATATGTTTAGGGAATCTGTTGGCGTAATATTACATTTAATTTTGATTAATTTTAATTGGGGCAATATTTTAGTTAGTTTACCAAACCAAACCAATATTTAAAAACAATGTTGGGGCAATATTGCACTTTTAATTGGGGCAATATTTTAATAACTTTGTTGAACCAATATTTAAAAAAAAATGTTGGGCCAATAGGTATATCAAAAAGTGACGAATTATTATTGGCCCGACATTAAAAACTAGCTTGGCCCAATATGTATTTTACATTGGATCAATCTTGGAACAATATTGTTGTGCTACTTGGGTAACTTAATTCTTCTGTTGATTTCTGGTAGTAGCTCCCGAGCTGTATAGCATAGTAGGTCCCAAATATATATATATATATATATATATATATATATATATATATAGATATATATATATATATATATATATATATATATATATATATATATATATATATATATATATATATATATATATATATATATATATATATATATATATATATATATATATATATATATATATATATATATATATATATATATATATATATATATATATATATATATATATATGCTGCTATGCCAGCATATATATATATATATATATATATATATATATATATATATATATATATATATATATATATATATATATATATATATATATATATATATATATTCTTCTAATATTTCCGGTGTTGAAGGTGTTGAAGAATATATCTATTTCGGACAACTAATATACATCTTGGGATTTCGACTACTTAACAAATATATATGTTAGTTCTACAAACAAAAAATTTAACATATTCCTATTAGCATAAACAATACCCAAATACATACTATATGCCATTCAGGCCCAATATTTAGGAATGATATTGGAAGCAAAACTGCGTTGGAAGAGCCACATCAAAAAGACAAAGGAAGAACTAAAGATCAAATTAAAAAAAATGTATTGGCTTCTTGGGCGAAATTCGACCTTATCAATATTGCAATAAATTACTGATTTACCAACATGTATAAACATATGGCATACAATTATGGACACTGGATTCACAGACCGAAAAGAGAATAGAAGCCTTCAAAATGTATGTGTACAGACGGATTCTGCGAATCTCATGGGTAAAAAGGATCACCAACGATGAAGTACTCCAGCGCATGCAGAAACAAAAAGAGATACTGAACACCATCAAGGAAAGAAATATGCAATATCTGGGTCATGTGATGAGAGGTGGTAGATACGAAATACTGCACCTCATAATAGGGGGCAAAGTGCAAGGGGAAAGATCAGTAGGAAGAAGTCAGAACTCATGGCTAAAAGATTTAAGGAGATGGTTTGAACGCTCGTCTGCGGAAATCTTCCGGGCTGCAGTTTCCAGAGCCACAATTGCTATTTGAATCGCCAACCTTCGGCAGGAGAGGGCGTGATAAGAAGGAGATACAATTATGGGGTTGTGCTAGTAAAAGCAATCAAAGAAATAATCCAGCATTCCAAAACAATATATTAAGGAGCATTGTCAACGCCTTCTTGTAGTTTAGAAACAAGTCTGTCCACTTCCAAGTTCCACAGGAACAGAAGTGGATAGAGTTACTCAATCTATTTGGAAGGCTTAGGCTCCAATGAGGTTTTTTGAAGAAGATACGACAGGAAAGGGTAACCTACAAGTGAGATGAAGACCACCATATTCAGCAATAAAGGTAATAAAAAATATGCCTTTTACGTGAATGTTTCAATTTAATTTCATTAATACAAGAAAATTATAGATTTTTATAAAATGAAAATAATTCTTCGATTGAAAAAGTTACCTTTTAATAATAGTAATTACTAAGTCATAACTAAAGATATCAAATGAATAACTTATGATATAACAGTAACCCTCTTAAACCAATTATAAGTAACACAATAAAAAGGCGCTACACGGGCCGTTACTGTACCAAGGGCTCTGAAAAATATGCACGGAAAACTTAATGGCTGTAAAAATAGCCAGTTTGTATTCAGTTGGAGTAAAAATTTTCATAAAGATTTCCAGCTAAGTAGCGCGAAATTGCTCACAAATAAGCTCATTATAAAAAAGAAACGCTGGCTTACTTATTGCGCTCAGTTTTATTTATTTTTTACTATCATCATCCTTAATTCTGGATTATTATTATGCGGGAAGATGTTTCTTTTTATTCATTTCTTTTGTTCGATGAAAAGATAATTATGTAGTAGGTATACAAAAGGGGAGAAAATGTCTATATGTATACCTATACTAAGAGATTTATAAAGTTTCATTTCACCATTAAAAGTATTTATAAAATGCATGAAAAGATTTTAACACACTGGAAACTACACTTCAACTAACAGTTTCTACAACACTGGAAATAGAAGAATATATATGTATATTTGGGGCCTATTATAGGTCAGGATTAAACAGAATTGGCAGTTAACAGAACCATCTGATGAGGAAGAAAAAGATAAACGCCTACGCAGGAATCTGCACGGCACCTTAAGAAGAATAGGTCAGGATTAGCATTGAGTACTTATGGAAGAAACTCAATCATATTCAAGTCTAGAATGCCATTTTTTTTAAAGAACAAGAGACCAATATGTACTACAAGTTGTAACAGTCAAATTTCCTCGCAACGACCTCTGTGTGCTAGCTCATAAAATATCGCAAATAGCTATTATTTTTGCATCATGTTTACTATAATTTTATTGTTAAATATTATTTTATTTAAATTTTACGATTATGCAACCCGATATACACCGCGATATTATACATATATTGTCACTGATGCCAACCAGCAGTAGGTTTTTTGTCCATCTCTCTATATCTTTGATCCTCACCTCCGTCACTTGTCACTGTCAGATCAAATCAGATGTTTTTGGATTTAGTTATCCTTTGTTTTGGTTATTGAAATTTCATAATTATCAGATAAAATTTCGTAGTTAAATTGGTTATTTTTGATGTGGATCGCAGTGTGCAATTCGTTCTTTTAATTGTGGAATTTGTGAGTTTAGTTCGTTCATTGACCGGATATGGAATATGGCTGAGTAGAAAACATAATTTTTTATTTATGCCTTTTTGTGAGTTGGACTAGTCAAGATATATAGTTCTCTATCTATATCCTGGAGGGAGATTTCCGGTTGAAATCTGATTTTGTGAAGGAAATCGAATCCTTGCATCACTTCTTGTGTACTCCCCGACCGAGAATATCGCCGTGAAGAAGTGGCTGCCGTTTCGTGAAGCATTCCCTGTTGGTGAATAGCAGGTCTTCGTAAAGAAGGATTAAGGCTTCCGAAACACCTTTGGTCAAAGACGTGGTTGTATTTTGATGATTTTATGGACCGCCGACCAATTTCCACAATGGGATTAAAATAGCCTAATTTTCCGACTGATATTCCGATTCCACGTGCCCAAGAAGTCCCCGCATAGTTCCAAGGTATGCTATAATTCTTCTGCCTATTCTAAGTCAATGCTCAACTGATTTTTATTCATATTGTTGTCTGGTTTTCGACTTTTCCACGCCCACGTGGTGTAGAAAGATTAGTTGAGTGTTATATTTCTTAAGTCTTATTTGGTTGTTCGTAATTGTAGAGCAAGAAGACCGATCCAGACCGTACAGCACAGAACAGTCCAGAATTCCATCCGGTCTTGTTGCCCGTGTGTAGAGTTACCCGTTGGACATCATAAACCCTCGTTGAGGTAAAGTTCAGATTTGATTGAATTCTTTATTACCTTTATTAACTCCTACACGTTGTGCTAGTCCTTGTTCTATAATTGAGGTTCTTTTCTAAGACAACCAATGTTATTTAGGGTTTGGTTGGTTTATGTCACCTGTTGAAGTCCTACACCTGCCTGGTATCTGTACGTTTGCTGACGGGCTCCAGTGACAGTACACCGAGCTGCTGTAGCCTGCTCTAGCCTGCTGTAGCTACCCCATTGCTATACACCGAAGCTCAGCCGGAGGAACTTCCGAGTAGATTTCAAGTTCTTGTCAAGACATTACACTCTAGAGTAAGATCGTTTAGATATTAGTTAGATTTAGTTTGATATTTGTATTCCGCCCTTAGAGCATACTTAGTTTAAGTTAAGGGGGATGACGTCATAGATTTAGTTTTTATTGATTTAAATTCTGACTTAATATATTCCAATCATTTATATTTCATTCATTTCTTTTCTTTATACCTTTTTAATATTTTAATAAATTGCTTAAATATTTTTAGTAGTATTATTTACAGTCTAGTCTCATAGTTAAGTTAGAGTCACTTAAGTACAAATAGTTATAGAATATTTGAAGTTCATGATAGTTGCACTCAACAGTTCGAGGTTAGTGTTGAAGTCTACTTAATAGTTACATCTTTATTGCCGAGTTTATAGAGTATAATCTCGTGGCGCCCTTTTATTAATATCTTTGAACCCCGACCACCCGGCTGTTAAAATTAAAAAGCTAGTGGCCTCTATGCAACTCATTACCGATTAAGTAAACTTGTGTTTTATTGAACTTCAAATTAGAAAGGGCGTGGCAAAGTCATGACCTATGCATGCGAAACCTGAACACTTAAAACGGACATTATAAGGAAAATGCAGGTCGCATAACGCTCAATGGAACGAAATATGCTGGGAGTAACCAAGAGAGACCGTAAAAGGAATAAAGTGGATACGACAAAAGACCCAAGTAATAGATGTCATCCACAGAATCAAATCCCTCAAGTGGCAATAGGCAGGACAACTAGTAAGAAAGACGGACAACAGATGGACTGGAAACTTAAGACATATTTTAAAGCTAAAAAAATGTCGACATATTAACCAGGGACGTGCATATATAGGTATGGGTTATCACTGGAATATTTTTCTAAAAAAAACATGTACGCCACTGACTTTTTTTTCTCTTGTTAGCGAAATAGTGTAAGGAGTTTAATGGCGATTAAAAGTTGTCTCTTGATATTTTGTCGATTTCGGTCTCCTTGATGAGATACACGCAATTTTATTAATTTACCGTGATCCAAGTCTAATAATAACCTTTAAAAAATTTAATGTTATTAACTTGCGAAAGTTTCAAATAAGTACTCATTGATTCCCCATCAAAAAATATGAAAAAAAGTTCCTATAAACATGGGTATGGAAATGCATAGTTTTAGAGTTACAGGATGTTAAAACTTTTTAGAATTAGGTTTTTTTGTATTTATCTCGAATACCGTTATTTTTTTATTTAAAATTGCTGTAGGTTAGACTAATTGTAATAATAACTAATAGTAATAATATTTAATAATAAATTAGGTAACATATCGCACCCTTAGTACTAAAGAGGCATAATCCCAAAAATACAGTTTTCTTATAAATGACAAAAACTGTTGGTGTAATGGTAAAAGACTAACATAAATGTTATTTTTATGAAAAGCATTTGTGTGATATGTCGAAGCAATTGTTTTTATGATTGTTAATATAGTTGAGTTAAGAGGTAGTTAAAGTTTTTCGCAATTAAAGTGATATCGAGGATTTTGTGGCTTTGAGAATTAGATAAAATCAGTTGCGCCCCAATAGTTCTAAAATTTTTGAAAATAAACAAAAACGTTTTTAGAAATGTGCCTGTTTTCGTTCAATTTCAGACTTTTATTGCGATGTTTATTTTGAGATGATACTTTTTATTAGTAAAAACTATGATTTTGTTATTATAACATTTATGATTGTGCCTCTGTAGATATAAATTCTAAAATGATTCTGGGTACTATAATACTATAGGAATTTTAAGGTAAACATCAGTACACACAAAAACAAATTTTTTTTAATCATTTCAGCAGTAGGTATAAAAATTATATTTTTATAAATCCGGTAACGCCTTATGCTACTCGTTAACTATAAACTTTGAAAAAATAAAATTTATTTCTTATTCTACTCGTAAAACTTTGGTATAACAATAGGAACCCTTATAAATAAACCAGTCTTATTACAAGTTTAGTATGATTTAAAAAACACTAAATTTTACAAAATCGAGTTAAAAAAATCGGAATAAAAACTAGCTATTAGGTTTCTTGAAACGAGATCTCTTAAGTCATTCTTCTTATTTTCACCAAGTTCAAGTTTTGTTGGATAAACCAGCCCCAATTTTAACTTTTCGATGGCTTTCATTTTTCTCCTTTGAGATCTCACAACTACTTCAGTGTAATCATCAGAATAAGATGTTCTATAAAAAAAGCTGTATGGCTTGTCTTTAATAAATTTAAGACTTTTTATTTTATTCCAAGATAAAACATTTCCTCGGACATCTTCGCTAAAATTACATCCCAGATCCTCTTGAAGTTTTTTAATATCAAGGAAACACTCGTGTGAGAGTTCGTGAACATTGAAAGACGGCTTGGATTTTTTTGCGCTTTTTATAGGTCTAGGTCTTTCGGCATTCGTGTATTTGTATCGGGGAACTATATTTTTCATACATGACCCAACAAATGCGCGTTGCTTATAAATATCCGCAAGTTTCCAGAAGCTATTAAATATCGCTGTTCGATTTTCCGTATCGATATTATCACCACATTTTAATCGACATTTTTCAGGACAAGGTGATTTCATTGTTCTTTCTGGAATTTGTTTCTTGGACTTGGATACTGATTTGTAAGCTTTCCCACTGTTTCGAAGTTTTTTGGCCTTAATTTGCTTCCATTTTTCGGGATTTCTAGAACGTTTCCTCCCCTTGTGAATATTCTCTTGAAGATTTTCTTCATCTGTAGACGACTCTGAAGAATTATCGGAAGATGAATTCGAAGACAAACTATTTTCAGGCACTGGGAAGTTTGTTGATAGTATATCATTCAGAAAAGAATACCTAATTTATAGTTTTCCTGTGAATAAGTCGGATCAGAATCGGTGTGGTCAACATCACTTTCATTTGAGTGAATCGGAGAAATGCGGTATTTTTTGTTTGTTACATCCGTACAGCATTTTCGTTTTATCTGTAATTTAGTGGGACACTCTTTATCTAGTTCAACAGTAAATGATTCAGTAGCCTGAAACACGAACAAAACGGTGAAGATTTTAAATATTTTTTGTAAAATGTTTTCAGCTTACTTCGACATTCGAACGTTGAATCAAATTATTTTCATTGGTCAAAGTTGAGTAATCTGATTTTTCTTTCGGGCGACCTTGATCTACTTCAACAGAATCATTGAAAGACTAAAACAAAAAGAACCAACTTTTTGGAGAACTTTTTGTTATAATGGTTGAAACCTACTATATCCAAATATTTTGTTAAATTTGGTTCGTTAACATCCAAACTGAGATGATCTGGTTTTTCTTGAACGCATTCTCTCTCTACAGAACTATTTTTGCCCTAAAACAAGCATCATTAATTTACAAAATTGCAATTTTTTGAATGTCGTGATAACACTTACCAGCTCCAAATCTTCGTTAGTATCTTCAATAGATTGATTTGAGATGAAATTCTCAGTGAATTTTTCTTTACTACACTCTTCTGTCTCAATAAATTCGTATGAAGTCTAAAGAATAATAACAAAAATTTAAAACGCCTTTTAAAAAATACATACATAATATATTCTAAATTTACCATAATCGAGTTTATAGTATTATCCTGTTCGATGCCCTGATCTAAAACAATACGATTTTCCGGTTCGGTTTGAAATTCTAAAGGTAGGGTTTCCTAAAAGAAAAAAAATCCAATTAAAAATTAAAAAATGGCGCGGCATAATAAGGGTAAACGCATATAAAAACAAAAAAAATATCCAGTGCTTACCTTGTGTAAGGTAGATCTTGCTACATCTACCATTCTGCGAGCTCTTTCAGACATCACCGACGATTTTCTAAGGAAAAAAGAAACATCACAACCTAATATTTAGTTCTAGATGGGCCTAACTCGAAATGCTAAGAAGTATACATTTTCATAATTTAAATCAAAAGAGCACTAAGACCTAATGCGCTTTTAAAAATTGACAAAGTTTAAACAAAGTCAGTAAAAAAAGGCATATTTCGAGATAATCATATAAATGTACTTATAATTTCAGTAATAAAAGGGCATTAACCTAAATACCTCTTTACAATTGCATCACTTTTAAATATAAAAAAGCACTAACTAAAAATAGGCCCCTATCACAGTAAAAATTAAATGATTATTTACCTGACAATTTGTGAATCAAAGACACAATCACAAACACGCCGACAAGAAACACAACCTGTTCACTATAGTGTTGGCATGATACTGAATGGTGGCCGTCTAGTTCTAAAAAAGCGCGCGGCATCCATCAGTACTAAAAAGGCTGATATAGGTTTCTACACTTAAAAAAGTACGTTTTATGCGTAAGTCGGTTACAAACCGATAGAGGGCAGTATTTTAGGCCCCTTTATGAATAAAACTGAAAAATCGTAATTTTTGAGTTATGCCCCTTTATAACTAAGGGTGCGATATATAATTTATTAATTTTATTTTTATTTTAATTTTATTAATTGTGATTAATAAAATTGCGTTTATCTCATCAAGGAGGCCGAATTCGACAAAATATCAAGAGATAACTTTTAATTGGCATTAAACGGCCTACCCAATTTTAATATCAAAAGAAAAAAAGTCAGTGGCGCACATGTTTTTTTTGAAAAAGATTCCAGTGATAACCCATATGCACGTTACTGATGCAGTTCACACTTTTTTAGCATTACCATATGTAGCACTTATAGTAACTTTTACCCTCAAAATTTCTTGGAAGAAAATTATAATAAATCGAAAAAATATTAAGACTTTAACACCCTGTAGCTGCGAAACAAACCAGAATCGGACCTATGTTGATATGAAAAATAAATCTTATTTTTCCGTGAGGCATCTCCCCACGAGGGATGACACATATTTTTTGAGACACCCTGTATATGTAAAATTATATAAGAACATGTTATTGATCGTCATTACCAAACCAACTCGATGCCGTTTTTTTCGATCATATGGTAGTATCATTTGCGATACAATCATTTTTAGCATTACATCTAGAGATGTATAAATGTTGAAAAATATAAGGTTTGAAACAAATATGTTTTTAAATTATGATCTTTGTGTTCTTAAATTGGAACATCTAGTAGCTGCTATACCTACCAATGCAATGGCATTTTCATTTTACTAATATACAGGGTTGTTCACCACATACGACACGGAGTATTGTAGCTAAACGATGAGATTTTTACAAATTGTAAGTTTTGGGTTCGATGAAGGACTATTAGAGGTACAATTTAAAAATAATTTTACAAGATACAGAGTGTCCCAAATAAGTAAAAAATATCAAAGTTGTATTTTTTTAATGGAACACCCTGTATATTATTACATTTTTAGTTTCTACGATTAAATAAAGGTAAATTTGATTAAGATTTATTATACTTAAACCTTACCGTTTTTGAAATATTTTCAATTTTGTGAAATTGCAGTAAAAATTTTAAGGCTTTATTTCTCCAAAGGGTATCAAAGTTTTTAATACTAAATATTTACTGAAGTTTATTTACTGATCAGTTATTGTGTTGCAATAATAAAATAATACTACCTTATACAGAGTGTCTAAAATTTATTTTAAATAATTATTAGCTTCAAACGGCAATAACTTGTTTAATTTAAATGGAACACCCTGTATATTTTACGAGAATCAGATGCACAATTTTAATTGTCTATCAAATTATATTATATCATTTTTACCTATCTCTTTAAGTTTCCGTAGAAAATGCATTTTCTTGTAATTTAGAACTTATTTATCAATATACCCATCGACTATTGACATTTTAGATTATTTTTAAAGATGTACCAAATTTTTGAAGAGTACAGATACTAATATTGTCGATGTAATTCGTTTATTTCATTAAAAAATAAAAAAAAACTGTTTAAATATTTGTTAAAGACGACCAATTAATATGATTCCAGTATTCAAACTACATTAACTTACTGTTTGCGTTGATTAATAATAATTGCTTCAAATACTAAAACAGAATTTTGTATGGGCATTAGACAGTGTGATAAAAAGTAACACCTTAAAAATGATCTTTCATTTTTTAATAAATGCTTATTTATAACAACAAAGACTTTAATTTGATAACTTATTATTATATTGATTTCTGACTCAAAAATCCACATTTATTTATAATAATTTATTAACGAACACAATTAAGTATGTCATTAATTAGTATATGGTCGGAAATAATGGTGTTATATTTAATTAATGGTATACTCTTTTATAAAGATTTAAATAGTTTGCTTTTTGCATACAAATGGGCTAGTAATATTATCGTTTTGCTAAAAACGATAATATTACTAGTCTGTACATTTTGTACATTTGTTGCTTTAAAAACAATCTAAAATGTCAATATTCCATGGATATATTGATAAATGAGCTCTAAATTATAAGAAAATGCATTTTCTACGAAAACTTGAAGGGATAGGTAAAAAATGGTATAATACAATTTGATAGACAATTTAATTGTGCATCTGATTCTCCTAAAATATACAGGGCATTCCATTTAAATTAAAGAAGTTATTGCCGTTTGAAGCTAATAATTATTTAAAATAAATTTTTAGACACTCTGTATAAGGTAGTATTATTTTATTATTGCAACACAATAACTGATCAATAAATAAACTTCATTAAATATTTAGTATTAAAAACATTGATACCCTTGGAGAAATGAAGCTTTAAAATTTTTACTGCAATTTCACAAAATTGAAAATATTTCAAACACGGTAAGGTTTAAGTATAATAAACTTTAATTAAATTTACCTTTATTTTAATCGTAGAAACTAAAAATGTAATAATATACAGGGTGTTCCATTTAAGAAAATACAACTTTGATATTTTTTATTTATTTGGGACACTCTGTATCTTGTAAAAATATTTTTAAATTGTAGCTCTAATAGTCCTTCAACGAACCGCAAACTTACAATTTGTAAAAATCTCATCGTTTAGCTACAATACTCCGTGTCGTATGTGGTGAACAACCCTGTATATGATCACACCCAGAAATAGTCTATTTTAATTATAATTTTACTACAGAACAATTTAAAAAAATCTGTATAATTTATTGTAAACAAACGTGTGATTATAAAAATGAAAACACATTTATTTACTGAAAAACATCACACTCGCCGGTTAAACGTACACAAGATGGCAGTGAACTCGTCACTAATTGATTATTATTATAATTATTTATTTAGTTATGGTAAATTAGCGTCCCATTAGCGGCCGACTCGAAACAAATCGAATTATTTATATCGGCGCACCATAATAACAACCAGACATTAGCGCAATTTGCATGGTAAATGATTACAAATGGACGTGCGTACCATTAATCATACCGGGTGTACGTTAAAATCGCGCAGGAACTGCTACTGTCGGCAGTTAAAAAGACCTTTTGTGATTTTACTTTTGCTGCTGAATAATGCATTTTCTGTTTATGCTTTTATATTCAATCCATAAAATTGTTCCATCAACTGTTTTACTGCTTTTGGCGGGCTTTGATAATATATTTTAGATTAATTTTTATGTTTTTTTTACCTATAACTATACTGAAAAAATTAAAAGTAATTTTACAAAAAAATATAGATATAATTATAGCATTTTTAACAAAAACTTTTAAAAATCATAATATATTTTTGCGCATTTTTACAAAAAAATTAATTTTGCAAAACGGTTCGGTTTGGTTTGGTTTAATGATTATTAAACATCGTCTACACTATGCGAGGAACTCTTCGAAACATGTCAAGATGGCATTTCGTTGCCCAACTTTAAACGCATTTCGACTTATTTCCAGTTGTCTTGACCCACTTCGGTTTGCCTCGACCTACTTTCGATTCTTAAACGCGCCTGAAAACTACTCGTGAGGAGGGCGAGGGGGATTTTTTTTAGCGTTTTCTGTTGCCTCGTTCAATTTTGTTTTGTTTTGAGCTGTTTCCAAAACGTGGCGGTATCTGTATCCCAGGCAAAGGATTTTTTTTCGTAAATCTCAGCGAAATAAGTAAACCTAGACGTTTCTAAAATAGCTGTTACGATGATATTTCGTTAATTACATACCGTTTTATGATATATTTATATATATATTACACAGAATTAATATTTGAACACGCGTTTATTATATGTATAGTAGATATTTTGAAACAAAACTTTTCACTTAAACTGCAGAAATATAATTAGGTACAATATTTTTATGATTGAATTTTATTATAATGAATTAGTATATAAAATTGTATATGATATGTTTGTTTACGGCCTTAATTGATTAATATAAGAGTAGTATTGCTTGATGAGTAATACTGGTACTCAATTATGTACTCAACATAATGATGAGTATTACTTGATGAGTAATACTCGTAACATTATCAACATATCCGCTTGGGAAAATTATTGATTGACCCGATGTCAACAAAAGTATGGTCCACGGACATTATTTAAAAGCAATGTTCTTTTTTTGTTCTTAAGAGAAATCTGTAAGCGATACTTTCATTAGCGCCCAGCCTGGTTTCATATAAATCCATTCAACTAGTATCATTTATTATGTAGGGATTTAGACAATTAAAACTAGAAAAACAAAACCAAATTCGTAAACTAAACTTTGCTACAGACTACAGTATAAATAAATAAATATATTACTTTACCATAACCAGAAATAATAAATAACTAGACGATTTTTTAAATAATTTTATGTATATTTTGTACATGAGGCGCAATGCCGTGGATTATAAGCCTATAAATGGTAAACCGCGAGTTAGTCACTGATTTATGTTTTTTACTATATTGTAATTAATAATATAAGACAATGATTAAAACTAAGCATTCTTGTGTAACCTTCGAGGAATAGCCAATTTAATTTATCATCGGTAACTGTTTTCATATCAGTTTTTCCATGTTTACTTATTTTTCTGAAGCCACCAAAACCTTTAACCTTGATTGCCTCGTGCTATTCCACAAAATAGTACGATAAATATAAGCCCGTGTTATAAAAATTAGTTCCAAGGTTTCCTGAAATTGATCGAGACGCGCCGTGATTGGTTGTTTGTTTTTTATTGTTAATATGGGTTAACAATAAAAAAAATAAAAATTAAATTTAAATCAGTAATACAATCTTGTAGTAAAATTGTATGTCTCTTAGACACAAAACTTGTGTAAATTTACCTTAATATATTTAGTAAAAAATGACACCACGTCACGTGACTTCTTGTAAAGCTGATGTGAATTAGGTAATCGATTGAAAACGTAGTTAGAGGAAAGACGAAGAACATTTTAATCTAAACAATTTTTTGAACAGGTGGCTGAGACTCCACAGCGTGGGTGTTTTTATAATTTAAGGGTAAGTATATTATATTAATTAAATTCATGTGTTGTTTCTGTAAATATAAAGACAGCCCATTAGAAAACACAATTTTCATTTGTTATAATTATTTGCATTTTAATTTTAGCGATTTTTTTATGTAAACATAAATCGTTCCATGATCTCTCTATGTCAACATATCTCTAAGTATTATTTATTTTTTCAGACTGTGTTTCGGAAGACAATTTAATAGAAGACTCTATAAATTCATAGTCTCCAAGACGAAGAAGAAGAAGATACAGGAGAACATCAAGAAGTATTTGAAGGTTATGAATCAGACTAGTAAATTTCATTTTTTTTTTATTTCCATCGCTTTTATAATTTCTAATCCTTACTAATGTCTTTTATTCTGTAATAGTGTCCTATTAAACAGAATCACAATAATTATAGACATATGGAATAGTCATACTGGGGAAACCACGTTAAAAATAACGCGCTAAATACACTACCTCAGGTGGCGTGGAAACGTGTGCATATTATGACGATTACAACTTTTTGACTCGTTATATCTCAGAAATAGTGGCTCTAAGGAAAAAAAGTATTGATACATATTTTATAGGGAATTTTATTCTCTATAATTTTTGTTTGAAGTTTTTTTATTAAAAAATTTACCGTTTTGCTGAAAATCGCGAAAAAACAATTTATTTCGAGATTTTTGACCTCGCATTTTTTTTTCCAGGCACCGGAATGATTCGGAATTTTAAAATATTATTTTTAATTATGTTTTAAATAATTACACGCATTTTCAGCTTGTTGTAAATTTATGTACCTTTGAATGTCTAGATTGACCGGACTACAAGCACACAACATTTAACATTTCAGGCGGTATATCTGCCTCAGTTATCAGAAGCAAAATAACAAAGAATAAACAAAAAATAAATAAAATGGAAAAATCTAGCTAAGTTTTTGCAAAACGCTTGTAGATTGTAGACTGTATGCGAGGGGGGAACTTAATCATCGCGATCTCATAGATCTACTGTGTCCCCTTTCTTGAGTTATAACTCATCATAAACTCTCTGGTCAAAGCTTTTACAAAAACAAGTAGCTGACACAGTTTTACAGAGGTTAGTTCTCCATCTCCGATATTAGTCATACCTATGGAGTCTAAAAGGAGGAGGCGAATCGAACGCAAAAATTTTGGGCCCAGATTTCATGATCTAAATGAAGTTCGAAAATTGCCGTTAGGGGCGCATGTGATGATAGTGATACTAGAAATACTCAGCTTCTTATAGCAAGAATAACTATTTTGTTATAAATTATAGAGCCAAGTTAATATTTGGGCATATTTTTACCAGAGTTAGCTTTTAGAAACGTGTTTTTTTCTAATTGAGCAATGTGCGTGGCTAAAATTGTGAATACAAAACCTTAAATTTCAGTTTGAAAAGTGAGTTAGGTTATATCAGATGCCGGTTTTAGATATTATTTTCCTAAGTTCTTATTATAAAAAATTTTTATTATGGGGTTCTATTTAGTGCATACACGGCCGAAGAAAAATATAAGCTGCTAAAATAAATGTTTCCTTCAACTGGTGTACACAAAATATAGAAGTTCCAGCAACAAACGTATCACCAGTTCAACTTTTGATTTGATATAAACAGTAATTGTTCCTTGATGAGAAATGTGAATTAAATAGTTTATGATGTGAGTGTGTTAGTGATTTATTAATAGTTTAATTGATGCAGTTTAAAGTTTCATAATTTTTTATGAAAACACTTGGAATTGACATGTTTACATGCAGTTCATTGTGATACTAATAATAAACATTAAACACTTTTAAACTAGTAGTGGTTTATGACAAATTACAGCAAATGAATGACGAAAATTAATCAGGAATATATAATATAAACATTGCACTTATCTTGTTTGATTGGTGTTGTGTATCTCGTAACTTTTTACTTTTTTCTAGCTTCTCTAAATTGTAAGTTTTAATGTCATCTCTGATGTCATTAGCAAAGTTTTGCCAATTATGACTGTTTCACAGACATTTAAATTGAAGATGTATTATGTTCAATGTCACCTAACAATTATTGTGTTATAAATACATATGTATACATTTGATTTGATCTGTAATTAAAGTTCCTTCTGTTGATATCCACTTTTTTATTAATACGAGTATGAGGTAGGTTTGTAAATAAAATAATAAGTCAAGGACTACCGTATGATCGAAAAAAACGGCGTCCAGTTGGCTGGGAAATGAACATCTATCACATTCCCCACATAATTTTATATATAAAATGATCGCTGACGCCGTTTTTTCGATCATAATGTATGTATTCCTAGTGTATACATTCTATGAGAAGTATCGACTGACTAGTGAGAAAGAAAATCTAGGAACTAGTGGGGTTGCAGTTGGAAGGGTTTGGACTACAATTAATACACTTTGTTAATGGTCCATCTTTATTTATTCCATCCTCAGGACACTGAAATGGAAATACATGTTACAGAAAAAAGGCTATAAAAGGCATCAAGTAGAAAGAACTTACTCAACGTGATAAAAAACCTTCTCTAAAAACTACATTAAAAAATAGGCTTACAGGAAACATTGAAACATTAAATTTATTTATTTAGGAATATAAATACATAACTTTTATTTTGATTAATTGACTAACTCCAAGTAGCTAAATTTAATAAATGTAATATACACCTCAATATACAATAAAGAAATTATCTACTAATAGTAAAATAAATTATCTACCCTTATCTAGTGATAGTTCCCTTTTGGTTCCGTCAACTAATTTTGTCTAAATAAGTGCATAAAACACATCACTACTGCGAAGTATTTTGTCTGGGGAACTGCCCTTTGCCAATGCTGTAGCAAGTTAGGATGTCTTTCTTCTTTGTCGATGCTAGGATCCTAGTCATCCTAGTAAAAGAGATATACCTAATTATTAAATAAATTTAAAAAAATATTTTTCACTATTCGAGGTAGCTGTTATTTTGAAACTACATTTTTGAAGTGTAAATAATGTTTAATATTCACTTTCTATAAGATTCAAATAATATTTAATAGCAATGGTTGTTAATATATATTATTAATACCTACTTATTTAATAACAGGTAATTTAAACACCTAGTAGCACATATATATTAACATGTTAGTAGGTATTAAAGTATTAAATTATTATTATTTTAGGCTCTCTAGGTTATGTCATGCAGATGTTCGATTATGGGCTATATTCTCTATTAATATGATTTTTAAATAAATGTGTACACTGATAGTATATAATTTTAATGTTTTTATTAACATCTTTCATATTTTTTTTAAATAAATAATCATATTACTTACATTAGGAGCTTTGAAAAGTTTTGGGTTACTTTTCTCTCTTCGCTTTTTTTTCATTGAAATATCCACTTCTACAGCCAGATACCGAGCTATTTCTACTGTATAGTTTTTTTTCACAACGCTCATTATTATACTGCTAAAAATTCAACAAATTAACTATAATTTTAGCAAAAACAAACTTAAACCGTATAATAACAATGAAAATATAGTATTCACTGTCGATCGCAGTGCCTCTACTGTCAAACCGAGGAACCTGCTTAAAAGTGGGGACAGAAATTTCAAATATGCCCATTGCCGATAAACCTCCTTTTTTAAGCCCTCCATAGTCATACCAAAGTTTACGGTAGGATTGATGAGGTTGTCGTCTCGTCGCACTCAGTGATGAGATGTTCTGGTGTTTCCCCACTTTCCTCACAGAATCTGCATTCGCCATTGTTTCTTAGCTTCAATCTAAGTTTCTTAGCTTCTGAGGTTTTCATTGAGGAGACCGTGTCCTGGTAAAAAAACCCATGGCAATCCGAAGATGATTCTTACTTAAATCAAGGAAAATCTCGAAAAATTTCTTCGGGTGTTGGAGGATTCCCATTGCAGGTTATACGGATGGAGTCTTCCAGATTCTTGAGTTCCGCATTAAGATAGTTTCCACTTTTAAGGAGAACGGTTCTGGTCCAGTAGTTTTTGGTCCTTTCTAGCTAGATCGTTTGCTTTTTCATTACCTTCTATCTTTTCGTGGACTGGCACTCAGAGTACGAGGATTTTATTTTTTTACCTATTTTGTTAAGCTTCTCTAGACGTTCTTTGACCAACTTTGAACTGATGTTTACTGAGTTGATCGCTCTTAAGGCTGCTTGACTATCGGATAGATTTTTCTCTACTAAACAGGTAAGACTGACAGGTAAAACATTATGTGTAGACAGAGCTTCACGATAAAATATATTGCAACCTAGTTTTATTCTAAATCCAAATTTAAGTTATTTCCGTACGTCATATATCGTTAAATATTTCCCTTATCGGCTTATAAATACGTATACCGTAATTATCCATTTTTCAAAGCTTATATCGATAACTTAAAAAAACCAAGACATTTACCTGAAACGAAAATTGCTAATATAGGGGCATTTACTTACGTACGGTTTAAAAAAATAGGCTTTTTTTCCTCGAAGCGCGTATTTTAATAATTAACGAGATTATCGTGAGCGACTCTTGACGTCCAGCTGTCACACACACCTCCTGCCCGACTGTCATTATCTCGGGCACAGGTGACTGCGACGACCAGGACAGGCTTCGGAACAGGAGCGGGTTTTACATCATTATGGTACAACGGTACTTTAAATGCCGTCTGTGTTTATTAAGGATTTGCTCTATAGGCCGATTCACGAAAAAAGATGATTGCTTTAGAATATTGTTTATTCAGAAAATTATATATTAGGGAATCCATTGAAAAAGAAGAAGACTGGAAAAAAACAAATACCATTTAAATATCCATACCATCATCCTTCCATTAATGACATTTTATCTTTATATTGTTCAATGGCACTCTATATTTTAAAAAATGTCTAATACCTATGTGGCTGATTCATCATTCATCTCTCCAACAAAATCCTATATGGGTTTTTCGCCACTCCAAGAAAATCTACAAAATAAAATAGTTATTTTATGTAAACACTTCTGCGTTAATCCCAAACGGAAACTACTTGTCAGAAGTTAGGTTTAAAGATTAATATTAAATCTTTAAATTTGCCTAACGAACAAAAATATGCTTAACGTTTCGGAAAGTTTATCTCCTCTCCTCCTTTATCCGTCGTTGGAAGCAAAAAAAATAGAAAGAATAAAGAAAAAACTATTTAAAATATTTAAATTGAACTATTCGAGAACACTTTAGTTTTTTAAAACAGATACGTCTACAAAAACGAAAAGCACAACCATGGTCAAACCAAAAAGCACAAACTTTCTGTATGATTATTTTTAATTTTTACGTATGTTAAGGTCTTTAAAATCAAAGAAGCGATTGTCATACATTACTAACACCTACAGATGCATGAGCTATCATTTATTTTTATTAGATTGTATAAAAAAGCCTCTTTTATTTTTCTTTTAGAGGCTATCGCTTCTTTCATTATAATTTTGGCGTTATTAAAATTTATTCTGTACCCTGTGTCCCATGAATGCTGACAAATCTTAGATTTGTGAAAATCTCCCTTTTTTAAATAATCTTTATGTTCTTCAATTCATAACATTTAAGCACTGAAAAAAAGGATCTCTCAGTCGAAATGAATATGACTTTGACCCAAAAGATTGGCGCTTTTCAATAGGGCCTAGAACGACGTTTCTTTGCCCAAAGAATTAACTATCTTTTCATAAGCTTTAAAAAATTACTTTAGAGAATAGAAGAATCTATCTGTCCAAAGTATTTCACTCCTGACCCAAAATTAATATGCAAAGAAGTTCTTGCTACAAGAACAATAGTCTCTTTGATTCATGCAAAAATTCTTGATTGAGAAGGGACATTTCTTGATTAAAGAGACTCTTTCCTTAAACCAATAGCGAATAACATTGACTCAACTAAAATTTATTTTGATCTAAGAGAAGTCTATACATCATATACAAGCATATTACGAGGTATATTATTTTCTGATAAATTTAGGTTTTCCTAGTCTGTAGTAAGTAAAGTAATATTATTTTCCTCGATAGTAGGTAGTTATTTCTGCTTCTTGACTCCTTGGTATTTTTTGGGGTGGTTCATCACTCTACAAATTACAAAAAAATGTTACATCACGATTAATCAAAGTAAAGCAAACAAATTATTAAAATTATAAGCTTTGGTCACATTTTGTTTTTTTTAATACGACGACTTGAAATTCTAAAATTTTTGTAATTATTTGCATAAAAAATAGATACCCATATTCTCATTCTATCTATAGTCACGCATGCATTATCTATACAGGTGCATTAGGTAAATGTCCCTTACCTTCAGATATAGCAAATAAATGCTCTAATTTCCATTTTCTTAGAAACTCCTTTAAAGAATCCATATATCCTAAAATTTGTCCATAAAAAATGACAAATGCATGTTAATAACGATCACTAATTTGTTATACGATATGCGTTTAAAAAGCAAATTATGCAAAATTCCAAGTGGAAAATTCCAAGCAACAAAACCCGTGCGTATATTATGATGTGCGACCTATGAAATGCGACGACGTGAGGCGTGATACTGATCGGACTGCCGACTGATTGTATAATACCAATGACTAAAGAATCCAAGGACAAATAACACCCGAGAGCAAATTGTGACGATGTCAGCAAACAGTGCCGTGGCACATATTTTTCTTAACCTAGCTGTTTGAAGCAATATTTATATTTTTTGATAATTGTTTTGACTACGCCTATGGTGTATAATCCTAATTAATTACGAAAAAAAACGTATTAAAATGTTAACAAAAGGTACAAAACTAGTATCGACGTATAGCACATATCAAGTACATATACCTAGATGTTAAATAAATGAAATTGAAAAATAATTATCGAATTCAATAAGAAAACGCTAAAAGGTTGGAGTGGACTGTTTATTTACCTATGAAACGTAACTCCTGGCTCTTTCTTATCGCTGCTGCTTTTACACTTGAAAGCTGAACAACTAATCACCATTGTAATAAAGTTTATACAAAGTTTACTACACACAAACTATTAAAAATCGCTAAATTTGTCGCTGGTGACCAAATGATGACTCATTGTTTGCCACCAAAACATAAAAAAAGGTCACAAATTCTGCTGCAGCCCGTATAGGGGCGTTACATGTCCTTATATTCTTTAGTCATTGGTATATACCGTCCATCGTCATCGTCTTTGCCTGTCGTTATTATTTTTCATCATAAGAGTATTTAGCTATTGGAAAAATGGCCATGTTTCTTGAATGAAGTACTTCCTAGCGTATTTTTGTTATTATCTTAAAACAAAGTAACTTGCACTTGGTTGAATGAAAATAGATTCAAGAAAAATTTTCGAATTTTTCAAGAGAACAGGTTTTCTTGAGTTAAGAGAGTTTTTCTTCAGGCAAAATATTTTCTTTCAAGCTACTAAATTCTCTTCGTCGTCACGATGACGACTTTAGTTCAAGTCTATCTTTTTTATCAGTGAGGGTCTAGATGTTTCACCAATGTAAAATTTATCGCATTCACATGGTATTTGGTATATTACATTTTTTGATTGTTGTTCTGTATTCATTGGTTTAGTATGTGATAAAATGGATCTAAATGTATTTTGTGTTTTGAAAGATGTTCGTATGTTATATTGTTTTCCTATCCTTCTTATTTTTTCCGAAACGCCTCGTATGTATGAAAACGAAGTTATACTACCATACAGACGCGTTTTGATTTTTAGTTTCAACGGTATTAAAATTTGGAAACTTAAAAATGAGATTAACTATTTTGGAACAAGCAAAATTTTTGTATTTTTGATAAGAAGGCATTTTTCTCAAAATGCCAATTATAAAATAGCTATTTATGTAACAAGTTGCGAAATGAATGTGTTTTAGCACGAGACGCAAAATTGTCGGACAATGCGTCGAGTGCGTAAAACACTCTTTTCGCAACGAATTTCATACAAGATTTTTGGTGAAAGCGGATAATTTGAGATTTTCATGCTATTATTATTATTTATTTTTAAACATTTTTTAAAATGTTCCGGTAATCGATTTCTAAGGCATTGTTTATGCATTGTTTAATGACATCGTTCTGTCAGGTTCAAACGTCGCCGTATTTCCTACAAAGTTTTGTGAAAAAATGAGTGATAATGACGAGTCTTTGGATATTCAACAAGCTGCTGAAACTGCGCTATTCACGTTAGTGCCCGAGAAGTCGAAAAACTTAGCCTATTTTTTGAAGTCATCCACTACCTTAAAGCCGTCAACTCTATGGAGTAAATATTCGATGCCCCGCACCATGATTTACCTGAACAGAAACGTAGGTATTAGAAAATTCACTAACCTTATTGCATTTTTAAAAAGAAAAGCTTCCGGATATCAGGCAAAGAAATTAAAAATATTTACAAAACTGGAAACAGAACGCTTTATGAAAGAAGCCGACGACAAAGAATTCCTGTTAGCTAAAGTTGTCTTAATCGTTGGAGTATTTGGAGCATGTAGGAGGGAAGAAATCACGTTTTTGGCCGTAGATGCCATTAAAGATTGTCAGTCATTTATTAGTGTGAAGATTCCGTTTTCAAAAACTAATTTTCCAAGAGTGTTTACGATTATTGAGGGACCAATAGATGGTATCAATTTCTTACACGAATTTCGTAAGTACGCAAAACTTCGACCACTCAATGTGACACATCAGCGATTTTTCTTGACGTATCGAAAAAATCAATGCTGTACCCTGCCAGTTGGAATCAATACAATTGGAGGTATGCCAAAAAAGATAGCGGAATTTTTTGGACTCTCCAACACCATTGAATGCACTAGTCATTGTTTTCGGCGCAGCTCTGCAACAATACTGCAGATTCAGGAGCGGACAACAGTTTTAAAGCGACGTGGAGGTTGGCGATCAAGCTCGGTTGCTGAAGGTTACATTGAAAATTTAATTGAACAGAAAACCGAAATAGCAAAAAGAATCATGGGACATAAAGATACGTCAAAATAAAAAATTAAAAGCAGTTCACGTAGAAGCAGAAGCTACCAGCATTGCCAGTACAAGAAATTTACTTATTCCGACTCCTACAACTTGCATTTCTCTTAGAGACGAAAAGTTGGATGCCTCTTGTATTCACTTTAATAATTTAAATAATTGTACCTTTAAGATTTATAATAAATAAATATTTTCATTGTTTCTTACGTTTCATTTTTTACTCCTAAACAAGTGCCACTTTTAGATACTAGTGCCTAAAAGAATGTTATTTTGCATCTCAAATAAATATCAAGAACTGTCAATTTCGAAACGCTTTCACAAAAAAGTGATTTCTCTTGTAAAGACAATCCGGGGACGTACTGTATAAATAATTATTCTTAAATAATATTTGACCGAACACGGCTCAACTCGTTAAACCTAGGCACTGTGTGCCCTATTTTCCCTCCTCCCATAAATCTCCCCCGATGGACCCCACCGACCTACGGCGACCGGCCCATCCGTCTTCCTGGGCCATGACTCGCGCGCTCGTGTGTGTGTGTGCGTATTCAATATGGCCGAGCCTCGGGCCCTTTTCAACACATTTAATTGAAATATCTACACCGCGGGCAATGAGGTTCCCTTTCAGCCGGTGAAATACTGCCTACACAGGTTACAAGCACTACAACAAAGGTGGAGTGAGCCAACGAGTATCTGTTTGAGACTGAGCGTTAGACGGTGATTTAATTATAGATAACGGAAAATTACTTAAGATGTATGGTTAAAGCAAAAAATGTAATAGATTATTTCTTATTTCGAGGTGGCTGTCGGCCTGATGAGACCTTTACAGATCTATTGTGGTCCTCTTCTGATGTTTAGGTTAAGAACATAGTAGAGCGACGAGGCTAGCGGCGAGCAAGCAGCGTGACATCGCGTCCAAAACAAACCTGTGAAGACAAGTTCGTGTAAACATAGTAAAGCGATCTGTTCGAGCGGTTAGATCGAGCGGCGAGATCGATTCAAATAATTTTGTTTTCGTCGCTTTGTCGCACTGTAGAAAATGATGGATTCCCAAATATTGCTAGATCTAGTAATTCTAAGAGAGATTTTATGCACCGGAAAGATAGTAATTACCATAACCGGTACATTTTATATAAGCTATGAGATGAAGTGGCAACAATTTTCGTAAAGGTTATAAAACTTGCCACACTCTCTCCGGTTTTTGAAAATTTCATGTATACTACACCTTCTGGTTTGGTGTTTTCGAATCAACCAAATATTTACTGCCAGAATTTTAGCCACTGTTAGCATTTTAAATTATCAATAAGTAAATGAAAATAATAAATTTGCAAGTACCTTGCTATTCCTCGCCGCTCTATTATGTTTCAACACCTCGAGGCTTCCTCGACGCGGTATCGCGCTGCTTGCTCGCCGCTGTCCTCGTCGCTCCACTATATTGTTAGCCTTAGGTTATATTGTCCAGTCCTATCCTTCTCAAAAAGTCTAGCTACTTGGAGACTGAATCCCCCATATAGCTCACTGTCAATGGCCTAACATGCTCTATTACAGAAAACCGCACATTTGCCACACTGTCGCACCGACATACCTAAAAGGTATTCTGTCGTTTCTTCTTCAGATCGACAGAACCAGCACATCGGTAAATCTTATTAGCTTTAGATGCCTCATTCAGTTTATAATGCCCTGTTAGTAGACCTATTACACCTTTGACAGTCTTTTTTTCTTGCTTATCAGGTCCTCTGTGAATTTTGCCAAATGTTCTACTATAAAATGTTTCGCCTGTCTGTGCTCTAATGAATTTTTCCTCCATTCGAGAGATTTGTTGGCCACCCATCGTTCTGTTTCTTTTCTCGCGACTGCTTTTGCAACGCCGCGGAAGGGTTCAAGGCGAATGAATGCATTGATGAGTCTTGTTTGGTCTTGTTATCCATAAAGTATCAAGAATCTGCACAAGCTAGTGCAGGGCACAGGGATAGGAGACTGCTGGATACCGTCGTAGACAGGAAACAAACACAATATGCCTCACAGGTTGCAGTGTTTTCGGCATAGGACGTCACTTTAATATTAAGGAAAATTAATTAATTAAATTACCTAAAGAAAGAAGATTACCAAGGCGACCTCTAAAGTGATATCAAGGCAACTGGTCATCAGGAACTCAAATAAAATTAAATATGACCCAGTATAAACGCAGGTTGTAGACGTATAAATAATACAGAGGAAATAACTCAATATAAAGGTAATTATAATTAGTTTATAATCAAATTAAAATTTCTTAATAGTTTTTAAGTTACATTATTATACTAAAAAAGACATTGAATGACACAACTCAATTATAAGTTGGTAAATATTGTTAATCTAAAAAAATTTTGGAATAATCTCATAATATTAGCGTCACCTTTATCTAATAAGAAAAAACTACTTAAAATGTAGATCTTAAACCAAGGGGTCCACCTTGCACGCAATCCAGACTATAGGTACTGCAAACTGGGTATATTATTTATCTCCATTATGTCAAGATGACCATACTGTCCTTTGGGCTTGCAACACCCGCTTAGTATTCCAGTTAGAGTTTGTTGCAGTTGTTTTTTTGTTTTTCGATTGTATTTTTTCAGATTTCTTCTAGACAGCTGCAAAAGTGCCATTCTTCCTTCCTTAATGGAATACTGAGCCCATTTGCAACTTTTAGTTTTTTTAGTAATTTCTGAAGTATTGTAGACTGATATCTCTGATTTATCTATCATTGTTACCATAACCAGAAATCTGGAGGGATCTGGTCTTAAGTATACCGGGTGATGCATCGTTGTTGGAAACAGGAAATCCCATGCAAATGTTATTCTTTGCAAATATTGGCTCCCCTGTTAATTTTACTGCAAAGTCGTAAATAGGTTTTTTTAAAGGTCTGTGTGTGTATTCTGAATGCACGTGCCAAATTTGAACAATTTTGTAAAAGCCGATTTTAAATAGTTGAAGAAAAACTGCATCTTATGGTAAAAATGCAAAACCAGGAAAATGTTAACATACCTTAAGTTGTCAACCTATGATTTTATCATTATCAAATGTAGTTTGTTGTGCTGTTTACATACTATTACGTTATAGTACCTACGGTTAGCGTCTCCGAAATGCATTTGTAATTAAAAAGAAAATAAAATTTGACATTCAAAAAATCATAGGTTGACAACTTAACGTTGATTTTTCATTGTTACCTGTTCAGTTTCAATTTAAAAATAAATCCAGTTTATCTTAAATTAGTTAAAATCGGCTTGTTCAAAATTGTTCGAATTTGGAATGGGTTTTCGACATACGCAGACCTTTTAAAAGCCTATTTACGACTTCGCTATATAATCTACAGGGAAGCCAATATTTGGATCGTTCAAAGTCTGCATATGCTTTCCTATGTTTCCGATGCACCAACCGGTATATTGTGGCCTATATCTCATGAATGTTGAGAAACGTTAGGAATAATATTGCAGCTCCTAGATCCTGCAAAGACAGAAAAAAAATCAGGATTATAGTTCGCTGTCTAGCTAGTAGAACTTCTTCGACTCTGCTTCTCCGACATCGTCGGCTCGATTTAAGCCAAGTCCAACGCAGGGATAAAGTTTGCATAAAGTGGAAAGCCATAAATTTAACGGAGTAGCGGCGATCAGCGGCGCAGTCAGTTGGGGGGGAAAGGGCTCGCGGCGGCGGCGTCCGCATGATTTAGGAGGTCTCTCTCTCTCGCTCTCGCCACGGTCGCGCAGCCGATTAAAAGTAAACAGAAATTGAATAACCCCCAACCTCTCCTCTCCTCTCTCTATGGGAAAACACGAGCCACAAGGTCCGAGCCGATGCAGATGTGGGCGTCGCGGAATGGTATTATGAAATTGCCTTTTTTAGGATTGAACGTATGGTAAAGATATGTTGCACTGTGTGCATACTTTTCTAATATCCCTGGTATTTTAATTATTATAAAAACCCGGTTATTTTTATTTTCTCATGATCTATATTGCAAATTTCTACCACATTTTTAGAAGGGTGGTTATGATTATTGGGAATATTTAGATTGATTTCTTTCACTTCATTTTATATTTTCATATACATCCGTACGTCTATCTTTACAAACTATAGCGTTTATAGACGAAGCCGACGATATAGGTGGGCCCCAGCTAGTTTGAAATATATTTAGATATTCATACTTAACCACAACTTTAGAATGGTTTAAAAAATCACATCAGGCTTTCACCTGTTAAAAAATATAATAAACTCATCTTCCAAACTATTCCTTTTATCTGCTTTGACCGAGGGGTGTCTCACTTGGGCAAAAAATGCACATGCCAAAATATCATTTCACTGCCAAGCGACTGCCATATAATTATAATTATAGACGACTGCTGTGAGACTGCCGATAACTGCCAGCGACTACCAAGAAAATGTACATGTAATTCCAATAGTGTAATTCCTATCGGTTCAGTTTACGGGTTATCCTGAATGTCGGTCGGCATCTGTGTAAATAGGGCTCGGCAAGACAAGAAATTCATTATTCAAAAAGTCTGTATGCCACTGAAGTAGACCCGCTCTGCAAAGTTTTTTTTTTACTCTAATATCGTAAGCCATAACATATCCAAAAAATTATAAAAAAACATTTCAAAATTAAAAAATTATTATGCATTAAAAAAACTTCCAATTTAATTTGGCCTACAGTATGCCAACTTTGTTTCCAAGTCCAAGCCAATGTTCTAATAGATGATACACCTATGGAGAGAGTACATAAATATAAATATCTAGGCAGTTGGTTGACCGAAAACTTGGATCAATCAGCAGATATAAAAGCTCGAATAGAAATAGCCAGAGCAGCCTTTGTAAAACTCAAAAAATGTCTCTGCAGTGGAGACATCAACTTAAAGCTTAGATTAAGAATGCTAAGGGATTACATATTTGCAACTCTACTCTATGGTTTGGTTTGGTTTGCGACGGCTTGGACACTTAAAAAGGCCGAAATGGATAAGCTTGAGGCATTCGAAAGATGGTGTTATCGGCGTATGCTGAGGATTGCATGGACTGCCAAGGTTACAAATGTAGAACTCTGCGACGCAGAATTCAGAAGGACGAAGAGGTGATTAACACCCTGAAAAAGAGAAAACTTGAGTACTTTGGACACATAATGAGAGGACCTAAATATGCCCTGCTGCAGAACATAATAGAAGGAAAGATAAAGGGCAGAAGGAGCCAAGGAAGAAGAAGAACATCATGGCTCAAGAATTTGAGAGAATGATTTGGAATGACTTCAAACCAGTTATTCAGAGCAGCTATTAACAAAGTTAGAATTGCCATGCTGATTTCCAACCTCCATTAGGAGATGGAACCCGAAGAAGATGCCAACTTTGGACATTCGACTTTGGACGTACTTATGTCAACTTTGGACATTGCATATCCGACAAAGTGCAGCTTCGTACAAATATTTTTTGCTTAATAATTTTTTCATCCATCAATTAATAGATATTCATATAATATACAAATACCTAAGTAAATGAGTATTTCTTTTTTATTTTATATCTTCAAGAAATTTCAAGATTTTCTTGATTTCTTGTCAAGAAATCTTGATCTTGAGAAGTAATTTCTTGTCTTGTCTTGAAATCAAGACAAGATCAAGAAGTTGTCAAAAAAATGACGACCCCTATGTGTAAACATTTCTGTCTACAGACCAAATCCTACCCCTCCCAAAATCAATTTGTAACATTTGCAATACTTCTTCTTACAGGTTCTAGGTTCTAGTACCATAAGATTCCTCTATTAAATCTGCTACTTTTCTAAATCGTACTGGTACAGATTGAGGATACAACCATACACAGATACTGCATAGGCAACATCTTTGAAAAGAAATAAATATGAAAATAAATTATTTAGATTTTTTTTTGAAGTAAGCTCATGTTTAGCCATGCGGAGAGAATGTAAGAAAATATGCAAAAAAATGGTGGGTGTTTGAGAAGGCTCGAAAGGAAACAATGTTTTTGCGCCGTTTCGCGACTTTATTGTGGCTTCTTCAGGCACCGAAACATATATTAATCCATATGCCTACAAACATTCATTGGAATCGCCATGAATTCTTTTTCTGCGTACTAACTACTGGGAACAAACAATAATCATAATGTAAGAAAATATTCTCTAGTTTGAGAAAAGATACACATCATCAATAATTACATGACCTCAGGCAATATAGGTAGAATCACTTATCATAAGTTATCGAAATATTAGAGCACACACACACAGAAAGAATCTTTAAAATGTATTATTTCTACAAGCACTCGTGCTACTTGAAAAAATCTTAGGTATTAATGGATATCTTGCACGGCTTAGAATCTTGCAGAGCTTGCAATAGCAAGCTCTAAAGAAAATAGGTACATTTTAGTAGATTTTTTTTGTTTTTGACTAAAATGAGACCTGTAATTTGCAGCTTTATATTGAGAATTTCATAAACCAAAAAGTTTTTTTGGGCGAAGTCGCGTGATAATTATTTTTCTAACGTTGTTTACAAGCTAAGTATTGAACCACGAGCCAGTGTTGTACTTTATACACAGAATATGTCGTTTTGTACCATTATATACTTGCGGTTCTACCCATCACCATTGAAGAACCTAAATAGGCATAAAAATAGGATTAAATGGACACATATATTTAGTTTTTCACAAAAGACGCCACGTGCCAGCGATTGAAGTACAGGGAAGCAGCTGATGTTTCCACGTCATTCAACTTCCTTTAATAGATAGATGTTCTATGGTGAGTCTATGGTAGTGAATTTACACACATATCGCATGATATTTTATTTTACACTGTCCTTATAGTAACAATATTTCCTTTATCTATGACATTGCCTAATTTGCCAGTTCCATTTGACACCTAATGAAAGTCACCTATACCTTACAAGCCTCTAAATCGTACCTCTTCAATATCTTTTAATTTATAAAGATATACTAAAAAGTCAAATAATTTAGCTATAAACTGCTTAAAAAATTATCAAAATCGGTCCACTAGAATAAAATACAGGGTGAGTTTCCTACGTTGTTCTCTATGGGTATCTCGGAAACTATTGGAGAGAAAGTCGGTTAAATGGGGAAAGAATTGCAGTTTTGTGGGGTTATAAACATGCGCTTTTCGGATTTTTGAAAAAGTTCATGGGTTACTAGATATTTCGAAAAAAAAACAAATTTCGGCTATTTCAAAAATTGTCCCTAATTCCATTATAATCTATTTTAGACAAAAAGGTTTCAGATAAAAGTTGTAGATAATAACATCCTTAATGAGACTGTGTTTTCTGTTTTTTTCTAAAGCCTGTCATTTTTAACATATGACACAAACATATGTTTTTTTAAATGGAAGCCATAGTTGGCCATGACTTCATAAAAAGCGCCATTTTTTAAGCTTTTCAGAGATATACACAATAACATGTTTTCTTTTCTAAATTACCGAGTTATATACAATTTTTTTCTTTTTTGATTAATTTCACTTAGTTGGCATGGTATTCTTACTCTATTATTAATTATAACATGTAAAAAAACAGAATATTTTATTAAAAGGTTCTTTAAAATATACATTAAACAAACTAAACTAATAGTAATGTCTAAAAAACTACATACATTTTAAGTTATTTTAATAAATAGTCAAAAAGTCCCCCATTGTATTGAATACACAAAATACATCTTTTTAAAATTGAGTTACAGGCTTTTCTCACAGAACGGCGATCGATATTATTAAATTCGTCCCGTACGGCCTCTTCGAGTGCCTCTCTTGATGCATATAAACCTTATTTTTAACAGTACCCCATAAAAAAATCTAAAACGGATAGGTCAGGTGATCGAGGAGGCCATGCAATTGGTCCACCTCTTCCTATCCATGAATTAGCAAAATTATTATCTAAATAATTTTTTACATGTCTTTCATTATGTGGGGGAGCTCCGTCATGTTGGAACCACTTTATTGATGCGCGGGTCTCTAAATTTAAATTCTCTAAGATGTCTTGTAAACCGTTCTCTAAAAGACGTAAGTAACGTTCACCTGTCAATGTATCTTCGAAAATGTATGGCCCAAGAACAGTTGATCCAATAATTCCACACCAAACATTAAAACCAAATTTAATTTGTGGTCTTCTCTGCTCTAAATTACGGGGATTTTTTCGGGCCCAGATATGCTCGTTATGTCTGTTAAATAATCCACGATTAGTAAACCTTGTCTCATCTGTCCAAAGCACTTTAAATTTAAAGTCGGGGTCTTCTATACACATATTTCTAAACCACGTGCAGAACTGGTTGCGCTTATTGTCATCACCAACATGTAACGTTTGACAAACCGATAATTTATAGGGATGGAATCCATGAAATTTTAAAGTTTTAACTACGATTCTCTGAGAAGTTCCTGCTTCAACTGCAGCTTGGCGGGTTGATATTAAGAAATTTTGATCGACACACGCTGGTACATTTATCTGAGCAGCTTAATTTATCTCGAGATTTTTGTCTTTTGGACGCGCGAACATACCGAATTCTCCCAGGTTATTATAAATTCCCCGAAATGTTGGCAATGAGGGCTGGCGTCGATCGTAGTAGCGCCGAAAATACTCTTCTGCTGCTTGCCTTGCATTTTTATGACAGAGAATGAAACATTCAAGCATGTCCCGCTTTTCTTCGTTTGAAAAATTCATATTTACAGCTTTTTTGCTTCTGGATAAAATATTTTTGTTTGGATTTGACAGTTCTGATAACAACGGCAATTGAACTTTTTTCCATGGCTAACTAAGTGATATTAGTCAAAAAATATAAATTGGCTATAACTCAGTAATTCAAAAAAGAAAACATGTTATTGGGTATATCTCTGAAAAGTTTAAAAAATGGCGCTTTTTATGACCCAATTAAAGCTTAAAAAATGGCCATGACCCAACTATGGTTTCCATTTAAAAAAACATATGTTTGTGTCATATGTCAAAAATGACAGGCTTTAGAAAAAAACGGAAAACACAGTCTCATTAAGGATGTTATTATCTACAACTTTTATCTGAAACCTTTTTGTCTAAAATAGATTATAATGGAATTAGGGACAATTTTTGAAATAGCCGAAATTTGTTTTTTTCGAAATATCTAGTAACCCATGAACTTTCTCAAAGATCTGAAAGGCGCATGTTTATGACCCCACAAAACTGCAATTCTTTCCCCATTTAACCGACTTTCTATCTTCAATAGTTTCCGAGATACCCATAGAGAACATCGTAGGAAACTCACCCTTTATATAAAACTTTAAAATACATTACAATTTTAAGGTGCCCGTTTATCGTGCCTGTTGGTGTGTAGATAAAAACCTAGATAAAGTACCTTCCACCTCTTAAGAATCGCCAGTTTTGCAACAAAAAAAACATTGGACATACATAATTTTAGTTCCACAAGCTATAAGAGATATTTTTTGCCTGTACTAAAACAACTTATTATTTACTGCTGTTTCTCATTCTACGAACAAAAACGTTTGTCAAGTCATACCTACTAAGGTTCAAGGTGTTTATTTTTCCTTTTCGAAAAATGCCTCTGCGTCGAAAAGCGGCCGAATCTCCCGAATAAAAAACGACCTTTCAGCCTTTATCTGCATCTAATTTGATATAATGCGGCCCGCGACGTGTACAAAGCGAACGGCCAGTGGCCGCGGCCGGTAGCCGAGCAGATAATTCGAGTAATGCGTGGCGGTTTTTCAATCGAAAACGGGCGAAAACGGGCCAAATGAGTTCGTTAATGCGGCTGATCAATTTTTGTCGTCGCGAGCGAGGATTCTTCGGCCCTAGCTCGCCGAAGGAATGCGTAGAGGAGTCGACGATTTATTGGCGGTAATTAAAAGAGCATTAAAATGAAGTCAGCCGAGTGCAATAACGTAATTTATTCTGTAATTTTGTATTCGAAATGTCGGTCGTGGCTCGGTTGATATAACAGAAGAAGCAGCTTAAGAAACAACTTTTTGAAGTGAAACTTCTTTAAGCGCAATGGGAGTAAAAATTCAAGGCCGTGACACAGGAGTTAGGGTTACGCGAAGCGTCACGCCAAGGTCGCCAAGCGTCACAAAAATGGTAACGATATTGGAGCGTTGTAAGTCGCTGGCCCTATATGAACTAAGGAGCTGAAACTCGGTACGTATTTAATGACTCGATGAACCCCATCTTTTCATGATATTTTGACGACGTTTCGTGCACTACGAAACAGCATCATCAATGAATAAAATAAAAAATCGCCCGATTTACATGAAATTTGGTATGTGAATTGGTCCAAGGCCAAATGTGACAGTTAGTTTTGACGTCAGAAACGTCAAATGTTGATGTCGTCCGATCGCGACCAAATTTGGTGGGTATATAGGCTATGTGAGCGACGAGAAAGTAAGAAGAAGTTTTACTTCAAATAAATATGCGCACACAGTGCACACATAATTTTTTCTCTTCTGTTCGGGCTATTTGTGCAAGGTATTTTTGAAAGCGTCAGCTTTTCAATGGATAGCTCTAGCTCGATGTTCAGTTTCAGAGTTGAATTTTTGTAACAAACTGAAACGACAATTCAAAGCGATAATTTATTCTTAACAAGCACTTTCTTCCATATACCTAGAGGTACTTGTAGAAGTGCTTTAACACTACTAGTAGTTCTCGTCTGGTCATACAATTGTTCCTTTCGGCTTTTGACAAGGTCTTACTAAAATATCCTATGACTTTTTTGTAGCCATCCTGGACCCAGTAAAGAACAGCTCCTAATCCAACAATACTAGCGTAATGTAATTTCCCTCGCCAAGAGGGTATGTAGAAAGTTTAGGGAGGAGTTAATCACCGCGACCTTACAGATATATTGTGAAAAAAATGTCTATACCTATGTGGTGGGCTCATCTTTCCAAAAAAATCCTTTATGGGTATTTCGCCACTGCACTGCAAGAAAATCTACAAAATAAAATAATTATTTTTTGTAAACACTTCTGCGTTAAACCTAAACGGACGCTACTTGTCAGAAGTTATGTTTATAGTAATACAAATTTGCCTAACAAAGAAAAAAAAATGCTTAACGTTTCGGAAAGTTATCTCTTTCCGTCGTCGGAAGCAAAAAAAATACAAAGAATAAAGAAAGAAATAAAAACGATTTAAAATATTTAAATTCAACTATTCGAGAACACTTTACTTTTTAAAACAGATACGTCTACAAGAAACCGTTGACGTTCTGTTAAAATGACATTTTTAACTTGGGCTCTATTCCGTTGCAAAACCAGACGAACCAGACCGGTAAACTACGGTAAAGAGCAGTTCCTGAAAAACGGTTTGATACGGAAGGGTTTGGTAAAATACTGGAAACGTCAAATGTTGACGTTTTCTAAATTTCAATACCTCTATTATAAAATGTATCTTTTAGGCATTTTTAATGCACCTGTTCTCTGCTTTTAAGTTTGCTTCTTCTTTTCAATGGATTTTAATATTGAAAAGTATTTTATTAATAAACTGTTAAGCTCGTTAGTCAGCTCAAGTGAAGATTTGCAGGTCCAATATTAAAACAGATCAATAAATAATAAATAAACAAATCTAATCAATATTTATATTTTTATAACTTACAAAACATTCACGATTACTTGTTGTCTTGTTTTTCATGTTTTCTTTAAATGTTCCTGACTTTAAGAAACAATGGCTGCATGATAAGTTTAAATGGTCTTAAAAATTCATTCTATTTAGTTAATTAAATTTATTTACCTTTACTGCCTACCTCCATTGCTTTTGGATGTAAATACAAAATATTATTACAAATTTTTAAAAAATAAATGAAAATTTCACTCGAACTTCCAAAATTTGCTTGATTTCTGTCACATAAATGACATTGATTGACGTGATTAACAAAACCAGAAAAACCAGCCTTCTCGTGCTGGTTAGTTTGGTGACTGTTATAACCGAATTTTTCAGGAACCGTGTACAGTAATAAGAAAACTTTCAGGAAACCGATAGAAACGGAACATAAAACCATAACCAAGGTAAGCAACGGAATACACCCTTGATATTTAAACTTCAAAATTAACAATTACTACCTGATAACAATTACTTAAAAAGGTAAAACCAAAAAGCCCCAAACTTTCTGTATGATTATTTTTAAATTTTACGTATGTTATGTTTATTTATCTTGTTGTATCTATTAAAATCTTTCTTCTTTTTCTTTAAAATCAAAGAAGCGATTGTCATACATTACTAACATCTACAGATGCATTAGCAATACATTTATTTTTATTAGATTGAATTAAAAAAGCCTCTTTTATTTTTCTTTTAGAGGCTATCGCTTCTTTCATTATAATTTTGGCATTATTAAAAAATTTATTCTGTGCCCTGTGTCCCAAGAATTATTTTTCCCAATAATAATAATAATAATCATACAGAAAGTTTGGGGCTTTTTAGTTTTACCTTATTAAGTAATTGTTATCAAGTAGTAATTGTTAATTTTGAAGTTTAAATATCAAGTCATAGATAAATGCAACAAGTTTAGATTGGAAAGCCCGTAAAAAATTTAGGTCGCGAAATTATTTTGGGTCGCGACCGTTATACGCGATCTGGCGCTGCTATAGCATGGCTATAGCGGTCGCTAAGAACAACGGCAAACAAAAACAGAAATAATTTTCTCTTGTCAAAGTCAGAATCTTCAAAATCATAATAATCTTTCAAAATCTAAACCGCTCTCATTAAAGAAATTCCGAAAAGTGTTTATAGCGTCCATTTTCAAAGTAATTATTGCTATCTTGTGAGTTTAATTCAAGTTTTATTTACTCCAACCGGTGATAATTGTGAAAAAGTGGCATTAAAAACTTTAAAAAGCTGTGCTGTGAACTGTGAACTGCAAAAACCATCGTGAATCGTGGCATAACGTCGGTTTCCAATGTTTCATAGGTATTGCATACTTCGTCCTTATATAAAATAAAGTTTCTTCTATGCAACACACTGTATTTTATTTATAAAATTAAACGAAAATAACAATAAATTTGAATAAGCAATATTTGGCGATATAATTCCGGAAAAAGCCGAACCGCTCCGAAATTTTCAAAAGTGTTGGGTCGCGACCGTTGCAAGAATAGCGCCAAATAGTGTTTACGTTGTCCTTATGGGCACTTTCCAATCTAAACTTGTTTCATTTATCTATGTATCAAGTTAAAAATGTCATTTTAACAGAACGTCAACGGTTTCTTGTAGACGTATCTGTTTTAAAAAAGTAAAGTGTTCTCGAATAGTTGAATTTAAATATTTTAAATAGTTTTTTTTCTTTCTTTATTCTTTTTATTGTTTTGCTTCCGACGACGGAAAGAGATAACTTTCCGAAACGTTAAGCATTTTTTTTCTTTGTTATGCAAATTTGTATTACTATAAACATAACTTCTGACAAGTAGCGTCCGTTTAGGTTTAACGCAGAAGTGTTTACAAAAAATAATTATTTTATTTTGTAGATTTTCTTGCAGTGCAGTGGCGAAATACCCATAAAGGATTTTTTTGGAAAGATATATTGTGTATTCCCCTTTCTTAAGTTATAACTCGTCATACAGTCTCAAGTCTTTGACAAAAGCCAGTATCTGATACGGCTACACAGAGGCCAGCTCCCCATCTCCGACATCAGCCGTACCAATGTTTATGGCACGAACGGTTGTCGTCTTGGCGCCCTCAGTGATGAAGTGTTCTGGTGTTTCCCCATTTTTCCCACTGAATCTGCATTCGTCACGTGCACTGAGGTGATCGTTAAGGAGACAGTGTTCTTTTAGAAACCCCGTGACAATCCGAGGATTGTTTTTACTTAAATCAAGGAAAATCGTTGATTTTTCTCGGTCGTAGGTTCTAAGGAACTTTTTCGAATGTCTTAAACTGTTGGAGCATTCCCATTACAAGTTACGGATGGAGTCTTCCAGGTTCTTGGGTTCCGCTTTAAGCTGGTTCCCGCTTGGAAAGCAGAACGGTTCTGGTCCAGTTAGTGGGAATACTCTCTCCTTTTCTTGCCAGATCGTTTGCTTTTTCATTGCCTTCCATCCCTTGGTGAACTAATTTGTTCAGCTTCTCTAGGCATTCTTTGACAAACTTTGAATTGATGATTACTGAGTTGATCGCTTTTGCTGCTTGACTGTAGGATAAGATGACTATTTCCTGTTTTGGATAGTTCCTATCTAAGATAAATTGTATCCATCTGTCAATTGCGTTGATTTCAGCTTGAAAGATGCTGGGGTAGATGCGCATTGGTTCGGCATATTTAGTTTTAGGCCTAAATACTCCTATCCCTGTCGCTCCTATCCCTCTCCCTGTCGCTATCCCTTTGGTTTTAAAGGCATCAGTATACCACGTTATGGTATGGTCTTTTACATGCTTAGCAAACGTTTCTCTATTCCAGTCCTTGTTATTGCCTACAGTGAGGTGTTTCTCAAAGTTGTACATTCTTGGTATGTCACCGACTGGGAGTTGGAAGAGAGGATTTTCTTTTTGAGTGTGTTCCATGCCCCTGACCGGAAAATTCTCCCAGTACTGTTTCCGTCAATGACCATGCTAATCATTGTCGCATTGGCCAAGGAGGCAATAGAGAAAGAGAGATATATATATATATATATATATATATATATATATATATATATATATATATATATATATATATATACTATACATATATATAGAGAGAGAGTATAGTGGCAGGAGGTGCAGTAGTATATATATATATATATATATATATAGTATATACCATATATATATATCATCTATTATAGATTCAGGACGATACCGGTATCAGGTCTAAAGAGAGACCAAGTTAACAAGGTAAGGGAAAATGGAGAAGATCCTCTAAATAGCGCAAGAAAGAGGGACACGGTAGATATATACTTAAGGTCGCGGTGACTAACCTCCCTCCCACTTATCCTAATTTCTACATTATACAAAAACGAATAATTCTAATAAAAATACAGCTGAATCAGATGAATCAAAAGAAAATATCGAGAAAAAATGCACCTTGATGGTTTAGCATTCATAATACCCTTTTCAAAATACCTTCGTAGGAGGTAGATGCCCACTCCTCGGAGGAAGAAAATCTGTTGCCAGAGGAAGATAAGAAATATCCTGTCCCCTGTATAACAGGAAAATTCCTATGTATGATAAGTTATAGAACGTATGATAAGTAAGAAGGTCAGGTATGTATGGTCAGTATGGTCAAGAACGGAGGTACAACAATAGATCTTTAAGGTCGCGGTGAACCCTCCCTCTCACTCATTCGACATTCTACAAATATCTAATATGTTCTTCTTCGTGTTTCTATTTTTTTCTTGTATTTTTTATGCGAGATAGACCCCCTGAAATGTTGAACCTTCCTTGTCGGTTAAGAAGTTTCGTTTATAACTAAAAAGCAACTGAACAAGCTGGTATTAGTTTGGTTTCAAAAGCAGTGGCTTTTAAAAAAATGTCTGTTTCTTTCAAAATACCGAACCTTTTTCCACACATCAGAAAACCTCTACAACTTTTTGACTTCCTTTTGTTATGGTTTTATTTTTTCGCGATAAACGCCAACAACTAATGCCTTATCATCATAAATTACGGGCTTTTCTATGAGACTGCAGCTGTCCGAATGATAATCGGCTCGCTCATACAAAAAGGCCTGCGACTAATTGCACTATATTCTATATATCAATTGGGAGATAAGAGCCTGCGCTGCGCCGACCGACCATTCATTCTGTCTAGATAGCGTAATTAGGGCATTATTCGCTACCAGTTTCTGTATGCGCGCATAGCGGCATCGTACAAACAAATATTTAGATATAATTTATTTTATCGCCGAGAGACTGAGTACTATTTAGCCTGCTACCTCAAATAAATTATACTTATTACGATAATAATTCGGATTCTAGGTCGTAAAGTATCTGCGTGAAAGTTGATGGAAAATATTATTATAATTTTCTAAAAATCAGTCAATAATATTCTTTATTAAAATTTCTTTGTATGCACGGTGTTATCCTAGATCATATATTATAATATACAGATACTCGATAGTCAAGCCGCACTAAAAGCAATCAACTCAGTAACCATCAATTCGAAGTTGGTCAAAGAATGCTTAGAGAAACTGAACAAATTAGGCAAAGAAAATAAAGTCCTCCTACTCGGGGTGCCAGCTGGTTACCAGACGCAATCAATAATTAAGGAATAATTTTCATCGTTTTTAGAGTTCCGTACCCAAAGGGTAAAAACGGGAACCCTATTACTAAGACTTCGCTTTCCGTCCGTCTGTCCGTCTGTCACAAAGCTCTATATTTTACAGATAATGTATCTATGTTGCCGCTATAAGAACAAATACTAAAAACAGAATTAAATAAATGTTTATAAAAAAGTACTTTCACTAAACATTATCTTTTAAGTAAGAATTTTACATACAAGTCCTCGGTGGCCGCGTGGTTAAAGCGTTAGGACTTTATGCTGCTACGACGTTGGAGCCGTAGTAAGGCAGGTTCGAATCCTAGCCAAGGCAACTTCTTTTTAATCGTTTTTTTTTAATTTTTACATATTTTTACATATTTATTTTTACTTTTTTTATATTTATTATTGATTAATACAATTTTTAGTAATGTGTTTCTTCATTTTTTTTAAATTACTTATACGCGCATTCAAAATTTCATCTAAATCGGAAAAAAAGTTTATAATAATATAGTGTCTAATGTATTTTTACATATTTATTTTTACTTTTTACATATTTATTATTGATTAATACAATTTTTAGTAATGTGTTTCTTCATTTTTTTTAAATTACTTATACGCGCATTCAAAATTTCAGCTAAATCGGAAAAAAAGTTTATAATAATATAGTGTCTAATGTATTTTTACATATTTATTTTTACTTTTTACATATTTATTATTGATTAATACAATTTTTAGTAATGTGTTTCTTCATTTTTTTTAAATTACTTATACGCGCATTCAAAATTTCAGCTAAATCGGGAAAAAAATGTATAATAATATAGTGTCTAATGTTGTATAGATAATGAATGGTACGGAACCCTTCGTGCGCGAGTCCGACTCGCACTTGACCAATTTTTTATTTATATCCTATACAAGAAGTACAATGTTATATGGTTGAAAAAGTACAAATCAAATATCGTTTAAGACAACCCTACAAACTGTCATAAAAGTAATCAAATTCATAAGTTTATTTTCATTGCGTCTGATGAGCCTTGTTGTTTTTGACATTTTTATTTTTGCTTTTAAGCTCGTATATATTGTAAAGGAGACAAGAAGTGTGTTCATCTAGAATTTAATTTAATGCCTCATCATTTATAGTTTTATATCAATTTTTAAAATTCATATTCAAATTTGGCGCGCCAACGGTTGCTTCTGACCAAGGATGAATAGAGTAGAAGCACCGCGTGTGCAGCAAAGAAATAAAATAAAAGTAAGTCGTCCATATGTTTAAGACATTTTTTAATTATTTACTTATCCACGTAAGTATACCGGGTGCATCTCAAAAGTGGCTCACCCCTCTAACTTTTTTATTTTTTTAGTTAAAAAAACGAGATTTGGTATGTTAGTATATAACATAAATTAGGATTGATTGACGTATTCAATTGTTTTCGGTCACTTCCGGTTTCACCGAAAATGACTACAACTTTTGATTTTTAAATGAGACTCCCGGCATTTTTTAACTTTATTCGATAGAAAATGTCACTCTGAATAGAATGACGTAGCATATGTCAACTTTTGACATTTTGGCATATGGTTTATTTGAAATTATAACTTGCGGTTCGTAACGAAAATTTTACTCGAAATACCAAGTGTGTGGTATCAAATTATTCGTAAATAAATGCTTTCTCCAAATATGCTAATGAACCACCCTCGTTCTATTTGAAAAAATTGGGATATGATTAAAAATACGATTTGAGCATTTTCTAACTGGTCAGGACAAGACACTAAAAACATTAGACGATCAAATCTATTTTTCCAAGGCTCCTTGACGAAGAATTAGTGTTTTTAACATAGCCATGGCACTCTAGATCGAATTTTAAAATACAATTTTTTATTAAGCGAGAATGTCAAAAGTTGACATGTGATATGTCATTCTATTCAGAATGTCATTTTCTATCGAATAAAGTAAAAAAATACTGAGGGTGCCATTTAAAAATCAAAAGTTGTAGTCATTTCCGGTGACCAAAACCAAAAACAATTGAATACATTAATCAATCCTAATTTATGTCATATACTAACACACCAAATCTCATTTTTTTATCTGAAGAAATAAAAAAGTTATAGGGGTGAGCCACTTTTGAGACGCACACTGAAGAAAAGGATCTCTCAGTCGAAATGAATATGACTTTGACCCAAAAGATTGGCGCTTTTCAATAGGGCCAAGAACGACGTTTCTTTGCCCAAAGTATTGACTATCTTTTCATAAGCTTTAAAAAATTACTTTAGAGAAGAGAAGAATCTATCTGTCCAAAGTATTTCACTCTTGACCCAAAATTAATATGCAAAGAAGTTCTTGCTACAAGAACAATAGTTTCTTTGATTCATGCAAAAATTCTTGATTGAAAAGGGACATTTCTTGATTAAAGCGACACTTTTCTTAAACCAATAGAGAATACTATTGACCCAACTAAAATTTATTTTGATCTAAGAGAAGTATATACATCATATACAGGCATATTACGAAGTATATTATTTTCTGATAAATTTAGGTTTTCCTGGTGTGTAGTGTGTAGTAAGTAAAGGTGATATTATTTTCCTCGATAGTAGTTATTTCTGCTTCTTCACTCCTTGGTATTTTTGGGGTGGTTCATCACTCTACAAAATACAAAAAAATGTTGCATCACGATTAATCAAAGTAAAGCAAATAAATTATTAAAATTATAAAGTTTGGTCACATTTTGAATTTTTTAATACGACTTTAAATTTTAAAATTTTTGTAATTATTTGCATAAAAAAATCGATACTTATATTCTTATTCTATCCATAGTTACGCATGCATTATCTAAACAGGTGCATTAGGTAAATGTCTCTTACCTTCAAATATAGCAAATAAATGCTCTAATTTCCATTTTTTCAGAAACTCCTTTAAACAATCCATATATCCTAAAATTTGTCCATAAAAAATGACAAATGCATGTTAATAACGATCACTAATTTGTTATATGATATGCGTTTAAAAAGCAAATTATGCAAAATTCCAAGCAACAAAACCCGTGCGTACTATGATGTGCGACCTATGAAATGCGACGTACAACTGATCGGACTGCCATGCCATGCCGACTGATTGTATATACCGTCCTTCGTCATCGTCTTTGCATGTCGGTATTACTTTTCATCAAAAGAGTATTTAGCTATTGGAAAAATTGCCATGTTTCTTGAATGAAGTACTTCCTAGCGTATTTTTCTTATTATCTTAAAACAAAGAAACTTGCACTTGGTTGAATGAAAATAGATTCAAAAGAAATTTTCGAATTTTTCAAGAGAACCAGTTTTCTTGAGTTAAGAGAGTTTTTCTTCAGGCAAAATATTTTCCTTTACGCTAAAATAAAATCTCTTGCTATTAAATTTTTTTTTCAAGAACGATGACGACTTTAGTTCAAGTCTATCTTTTTTATCAGTGCACCCGGTATAATATGATCTAAGGATCTAAGAGTCCCTAAAAAGACACTTACTTTCTAGATATTTTTAAAACCGTCAAGAGAAAGCGGTCCGTTTGTGGATAACTCCTCAAAGATCGCAGATACATTTTTATGACAAGGAAGCACAACGGGGTTCTAAACGACAGATTGTACTATTTTAGTAGTAGCTCTACAGTGGATGGCGGCCATAAACTCACAAATTTAACACTTTCAAACCGTGAAAATTGCCAATTACGCGGAAATGTGCACTGCAACCCTTCACCAAAGCACATCCCTGTCGCCTTTTGACCGACAATCCTTGACAAATCGGACACAAAACGCCAACCGCAACGGCCGGGGCATCGAATCCTTGTGGGATTAGGGCGACCGCCAAATGACGGACGCGTGTCCGATCTCGCTTGACCACTGTCCACCTGCCCCCCTGGCTACAGGGTGTCCCGGCGATAATGAGGCGTTTTTCGCGACCGGACAATCGGCACAATGGACGGGGATTAGGAAAACTGGGGGTTATGGCGGTTTAAGCCGCTTAATTTGTGCGAGTTGAATGGTCGAAAGGCTCGATAGAGCAGTATGTTTATTTCTTGTTGTGAGTATACGTTCTTCTTTCATATATTTAAAGCCTACTGTTATTTTCATTATAAATATAGATGGAGTTATAACATATCATATTTACATTTTTTACAAATTATATTATATTAGTTGAAGCCTGGCGCATCCGCCACGACGCGACATCAGGAAAAAATACTTTCTATTTTTTTTAATTAAATGAAAAACAAAAAATTCGGCGACGATAGTTTTTAGAAGAGCCAATTAGCTATCTTTTAGTAAAAAAAGCAACTTTCTAGGGCAAGTCGTTACTTCAGTAGAGACGACACAGATACACATTAGCATTTTATATATGTAGGTTTTTGTAGAACTAAAATAAAATATATGAAATAACACAGTTCACAGTATTTATACAGAATAGAGGAAACTAGCCTAAACCATAGAGTTAAAAATAAGCCTAAACCATCGTATTGTGTGGTTGTGAATTGCTACGAATATTTACTTTGATCTTTTCCACATCTTTTCTTTTATTTCATCATTCGTGTAAACATTTTTGTATACAGACTGAAGGCTATACTTCCAAAATCCATTTATAGCGCATTTGATATACTTACTTATATATATTAATCGGTTTTAAACGTTCTACGTCTTCCGACGCCATCTCTCCATGCCTGTCTGTCTCTTCATGCACCGTCTCCCAGAGATCTTTCCTCCATAAACGTGTCAATCCCTTCCTGCCAACTTCTTCTCGGTCTACCCGGTTTTCTTCTTCCTGCAGGTTTCCAGTCCATAATTTCCCTTGGGATTCTTATTTCTGCCATTCTTTGGACATGCCCGTACCATATGAGTTGACTGTTCTTTATCTCGTCCACTATTGTATGTTTAACTTCCATAATCTCTCTTATGCGTTCATTAGTCACTCGTTCGAGTCTTGATTTGCCTGCCGATCTTCTCCAAAAATCCATCTCATATACAGAGGTATCCATCTCATATACCATCTCATATGGAGAATATCAAACATATACAGAGGTACTTTTTAGGCAACATCATTGATGGTAACACAATAAAATATTTAGCGATCTTTTTAGAAGTATGGTTGTGACGACTTTTCCTGTCGTTACCTAAACAGAAAGAAAAAAGTATCCGTTGCTCAGGGTTAGGGGAGACCTGGGTTCGTAGGTAAGGCTTCTGGCTTGTGGTGACTTTCTAATGTTGTTAAATATTAAAATAAAAAATGATAATATTTAGGCTGCAAAGATTTTAATATTGATGTTAAGTATTTGTATAGATATGGTCAAAGACAGTAGAAAGGGCGCCACTTACTTTGTTTATGATAAAGGTAAAGTAAGAAACCAAAAAGAAGATTTTTTATTTATCACAAAATAGCTAGAATAAAGTAATCAACAGCAATAAGGGTCTATTATATTTATCAAGAATAAAAGTCAGAGACGACTATCCTACATTAAACATTTATTTAAAAAAAAACGAACACAAGTACCAGTTACTTTCAATTATCCCAAATAAACTGTAAGTTATTTTAAATAAATTCGAATTTAGTAACTGTATCTTCGAACTATGCTACTTAATATAAAAACAGGTGAAATTTATGTATGTATCAATTCGATGATGTTTCGAAACATGTCGTGTACCTTCAAGAATGAATACGTGTTAATGATTTTCATATAAAATATCATAACAAAGTAAAAGTATACTGTTTGAATCAAATTATAACTTATAACGTTATCTGAAAGGTAATTTTTTATAATATATGGGATAAATAGTAATAATTTACAGATATATTAAACTGTTGTCTCAAAAATTGTAAAATAAAAGATTACCTTGTGTATAATAAAACTTAGGACTTATCTGTATATTTCTTATGATGTTGTAAACAGGTAGATAGGTAGTCTCAAGACTAACAGAAGTGGAAGCAGATGACTATGGCAGCAGAAGTCTTCGATATCAGTAGAAAAACAAACGTAAGGTCATGAATGTTGTCTCAAGGTCTACGTAGGTCCATACAAAATGAAAGTGGGTGAAATTTAAGCGGTATACAATTACTGTGATCCATATAATTACTTAGGTTCATATAATTACTGACATCCATAATTACTCTATAAATAAAAGATAGCTCTCAGAACAGACGCTAAACCAAAAAAACAACACACTTACGGTCTGAAATACACCTTTACATAAACCAAAATATATTCAAACCATATGCTGATCCAAACCAGTAATTAAATATTAATCAAAATAAATAAAAAAAAAACGGGAATAACTGAAATAAAATTTAGTTAGTTATGGCGATGCAAAATGGCGGACACACTTACGGTGATATATTCCAAGAAAAACCAAACAAATACGAACTACTCTGAACTGCATACTTTAAAAAGATCTTCAAATCTCCAGATCGGATACCCATGCAATTACAGTTAAGAAGCGAATTCAGAGTGTTTTTACCGAAAGATTTGTACGGACGCGAACTACGCGTCTCTAACAGATCCAATCTCTCAGAAAAAAGAAAGAAGGCCTACTTCTTGTTTTTCACCTCCCTTCTCGTATTTGTAAAATGGAAATGGAACAGATGCCCGACGCACTTGTGCTGGACCCTGTATATGATCTCTCGGCTTTTCATATTTAAATATAGAGTTTTAAAAGCAAAAGATATCCAAGAAATATCGCCACTATAATTTATTTCAACCAGAACCCCTAAAACGGCAAGAAACAAAATATTATAATTAAAATTTCTCGATTAAACATCACCTTCCTTACTATACATAGTCATGCTCCTCTATTGTCCAAAAACCCTCAAACGTTCCAAATGATCATAATCAATCGAGGCAAACAACAGGCGGGTTAGACTTAATCTCGATGGCAAACCGTTTCGAAAAAAAAACTTACCAAAGCTATGGAACTACTGGATTCTGCTACCGGTCGAACCGCTTATTATGGACGATTCCGATGTCAATCAAACCGGTCGTACCGCTGCCTAGGTACGCCCATGGCACGGACAATGGGTGCCAATCAAAGTAATTGTCGAGGTTCTTACACCGTGCTGACTCGACGGATGTTTTTTTGGGTTCCATTTCTTTCTTTTGTGTTGTTCCTTATTGATAGATCTGTTTGAGAATGGATAAAAAAAATCAGTAAATATATTGATATTGATTAAAATGTAGGGAAAGTTACATATTATTATTGTTTTTTGGTAGTCACTCTAGCAGAGATGGTTTTAAGTCCAGAGGTTATACTAAGGGCTGGCAAAGGTTAGTCTTGGGGAGAAAGTGTGCTAAGAGACGTGGAAGGGGAAATAGCAAATTTGTCGCAGTCGACCGGTTGACCCAATCAGAACCTTTGTCAGTACTTAAAGTTCTAGGGAAAGGTGTACATCATGCGTTTAGCTTCACGATTTAATTATGTTTCGTGATACTTTATTTGTTTATTTATTAACGAGTCGTTGTAATTTTCCCTATAGCTTGAAAAATTTTACGTGCAAGTTAGAAACACTTGCAGTTTTGGTAAAAATAAGTGGAATTTAGTTGGTGTTCGACAGTGGTCGCGCTATTAGATCTCTGAATTCAAAAATCGATATCTTGAAATCTATTAGAAATAATTGATTGCGAAGAAAGTTTTTTTCAAAAACTTTCTTCGCAGACAGTTTGTAACGATTGCTGAAAACTGCTATGCACTAAAAGTAAATGGATGGTTTGTTTAAAATTTTAGAATGAAAAAAAAACAACCTTATCGAATTTTTCTTATGTAAACATATTGTAAATGATCCGATCTTCAAAATAAAAAAGCTTCAATATCGAAAGTGGTTCTTAAGTTATGGCGTGTTATGTGTTAAAAAATTGAGTTTTAAAATTATTGCGATTACTGGCGTTTTTTCGTTATAAAAAAATGGAGACTCTAACGATATCCTTATAATTCCATTTCAGATGTTCAGAAACATATCTAATGCTTTTATCTAAAAGTTATTTAAAAATAAGCGGTTTGCAATCGTGATTTTACTTTACTTAATAGGGAAAGGCGTGCCGGCAACAACGCAACAGCACACCGTCGCAATTTATTTCACTCCGACTTAATAAGATCCCTATGCGATTTACTTCCATACACGTAAATACCGACCCAAAAGTAATAGTTGCCAGCACGGTATCGGCTATTGTTGCTTTAATTGAACATGGTAGAGATCAAGCAGTGGCACATCTCAAAATTGAGTCTGGGACGGACAGTGGCAATATTTAAGGAAAGTACTAGGTACACTTAAATTAAATTTGCGCTGAAAGGTATAGTCAATGTGAAAAAAAAAATGGATTGGTCTGGCACTAGTTTCCAGTGGCGGCTTAACCATGAGGTCAAATGGTCAATGCCCGTCCAAAAAAATCAGGAGAAAATTAGAAAAACCTTTTTCTTTTTTATTTAAATTATACTTTTTGTAAATCACTTTTGTTCATCCCAAAATATTCAACACTATTCCCAATCTATCCAATTTTCGCTTGAAAACATTTTATTTCACCCAGTTTCTCTACTGCGCCGGTCAAAATTTCATTTTGTCCTTCGCTCCCGCTATATTTTACACGTATTAAACTCCATGTGCCGATATAAAAAGTGGCGGTTTCTCTCTTTGTCTAGAAAAACCAGCGTGTTATTATTGTAATTTGTAATATTGTTTATTAGTTGAGAATCAATATAGTTGATTAAGAAATATTGAGTGCATTATTTCTACAGGGTGAGTTTGTTGTGATGTTCTCTATGGGTATCTCGGAAACTACTGGAGACAGAGAGTTGGTTAAATAGGGAAAGAATTGCAGTTTTGTGGGGTCATAAATATGCGCCTTTCAGATTTTTGAAAAAGTTTATGGCTTACTAGATATTTCGGAAAAAACAAATTTTGGCTATTTTAAAAATTGTCCCTTAATTCAATTATAATCTATTTTAGACAAAAAGTTTTCAGATAAAAGTTGTAGATAATCACATCTCTGATGAGTTTGTGTTCTCCGATTTCTTCTAAAGCCTGTCATTTTTGACATATGACACAAACATATGTTTTTTTAAATGGAAACCATAGTTGGCCATGGCTTCATAAAAAGCGCCATTTTTTAAGCTTTTCAGCGATATATGCTATAATACGTTTTTTTTTTCAAAATTACTGAGTTATAGCCAATCCTTATCTTTCTTGGCTAATTTCACTTAGTTAGCCATGGAAACAAGTTCAATCGTCGTTGCTCTCACAGAAATGTGAAACTGTCACATTCAAACTTTGTAAATTAAAATAAACAAAAGTTGTAAATATGAATTTTTCAAATGAAGAAAAGCATGTAGGATTATTGGTTCAACTTTTTCTGGCCATACAATTTCGAGGATACGTTGACCGGTGAACGTTACTTACGTTCTTTAGATAACGGTTTTACGGAAGACATGTTAGAAAAGTTAAATTTAGATAGTGTGGCCGTTGCGGGTAGCAAATTAGGCACACTAAATAATTAAGTCATTTAATTAACTCGATCAATTGTTACAAACTAAATAACTATTACAAAACATAAGAATTCGGTTTCTTGGCGCGAAACGTGAATGTTCAAGGTCGAATGTCTATCCACAGAATAATCCTTCCTCTTCCTCGATTGACAGATATCAGCTGGACGGCCATTCAGGGTTGTTATTCTCCTCCCGTGGAACCAACCAATCTGTGGCGGGCACTTGCTACCTTCGGAAGTCTGCCACAGGGCTCCCCAGTGAGGAACCCACTGGTTGTGAACAGTTCTTCTGGCATACGTTGAGCAGCAAACGGTTGGCGTATGAATGTTCCTCCGCCAGTTGATGAGATGCTGGAACATATGCTGCCTTCAGTCGATCCATGGAGACTCGTTGGGGAACATTCTGGACGTCCACCGTTAGGAACTTGTCATCTCGTTCCACAACTCTGTACGGGCCGCTATATTGAGGTGTCAATGGAGGCTTCACCTTGTCGTTACGTATGAAGACATGTGTAGTCGTCTGTAGGTCGGGATGGACATAGGCGGTGCGAACTGAGTGGTTGCTCGTTGGTACAGGCCTCAATGCTCCCATGGTCTCACGGAGTCGTTGAACAAATCGGCGTTCGTCAGTTGGGGTAGCACTTGGAACAAATAGCTGTCCAGGGAGGCGAACTGGTGCACCAAACACTAAATCGGAGGCTGTACAGGCGATGTCCGGTTTGAAGGTGTTCCGTAGGCTCAGCATGACGAGGGGAAGAGCTTCGGCCCAGGATACGACATCAGCAGCGACGAGTGCAGCCTTGAGGGTTCGGTGAAAGCGTTCGATACATCCATTTGATTGTGGGTGATAAGCCGTCGTCTTTATGTGCTGTACCCAAAGTGCTGTGTTAAGCTGGCGGAACAACTGGCTCTCGAATTGTCTGCCTCGGTCTGTAGTAATGGTCGCTGGTACACCAAAGCGGGATATCCATCCTTCGAGGAGCTTTTGTACCACTACTTCAGTAGTTATCTCACGAATAGGGACAGCCTCAGGCCATCTCGTAAATCGATCAATGATCGTGAGTAGGTATCGAAAATTGTCACTAGGCGGAAGTGGTCCCACAATGTCGATATGTATGTGGGCCAATCGTTCGTCAGGCATTCCTAGTGGTGTCACTGGTGTAACAGTATGACGTCCTACTTTGGCCCGCTGACATTGAAGACACTCTCTGGACCACTGCTTGACTTGACGGTTCATATTATGCCACACGAAGCGTTCGGCGATCATTCTCAGCGTAGCAGCGTGTCCAGGGTGGGACTGGGTGTGGAACTTCAAGAAAACATCCCTCTGGAAGGTCGCCGGCACGTACACACGTACACGTCCATCTTGGATTGAACAGTATAGGGGTCGTTCGCTATCTGGTATGACAATGTGTTGAAGGTTTAAAGAGCTTGTGGGGTCCTGCAGAGCTTCTTGTAGACCTTCATCAGTTGTCTGAGCTTCAGCTAACCGGTCAAAGTCAATGGTGATGGGTGATGTTATTGCGTCTACCTCAGGTCGTGAGAGACAGTCGGCTACAATGTTCTTTTCTCCTTGGACATGTCGGATGTCTGTGGAAAATTGACCAATAAATTCCAGCTGGCGGATCTGTCGTGGAGATTGACGGTCATGTCGCTGCTGAAAGGCATACGTCAAGGGCTTGTGGTCAGTGTATATGATGAATGGCATGCCCTCAAGAAGGTAGCGGAAATGGTGAATACCGCTAAATATTGCCAACAGCTCGCGGTCGTAGGTACTGTAGTTACGCTCCGTCTTCGACAACTTCCGTGAGAAGAAAGAAATAGGCTGTAAGTGCTCACCAACAAGCTGTTGCAATACACCACCGATCGCGGTGTCCGAAGCGTCGACTGACATGCTCAACTGAGCATGGGGTGCTGGAAAAACCAACTCGGCAGCAGTAGCTAGGAGTTCTTTAACTCTGGTGAAGGCACTTGATGCTGCTGGGGTCAAGTTGAGGTCCTGTTGCTTTTTCTTTTGGTGGGAAAGTAGCTCGGTGAGTGGCATAAGCTCTTTTGCAGCATTCGGTAACCAGCGTCGATAGAAATTAACCATCCCTAAGAAGCGACGTAGCTGTTTGTATGTTGTTGGTTGCGGAAAACTGCGAATAGCACTGACTTTAGCTGGCAGAGGCCTGACTCCAGTTGGGGAGACTGTGACGCCCAAGAAATTTGCCTCTCGTATCCGGAATTTGGACTTTTCTTTGTTGATTTGGAGTCCATTTGCTTCTAGGATCTGAAGAACTACTGCTAAGTGCTGCTCGTGTTCTGCTTCCGTCTCCGAGACTACCAGTATGTCGTCGATGTACACATATACAAATGAACACCCTCGGAAGAGATGGTCGAGGTACCGCTGAAGTGTCTGGGCGGCGTTACGTAAGCCAAAGGGCATACGTAGAAATTCGTACAAACCAAAAGGTGTAATAACAGCCGTTTTTTGTACATCTTCTGGGCGGACTGGGATCTGGTGGAATGCATGTACAAGATCAATGGTAGAGAAAATTTTCTTTCCATGTAGCTGATTTGCAAAGTCCTGAATATGTGGCACTGGATAGCGATCAGGCTTGGTAATTGCATTTAACCGACGGAAATCCCCACAAGCACGCCACTGGCCGTTGGCTTTTTGGACCATGTGAAGCGGGCTAGCCCATGGCGATTTTGATGGCTGAACAATGCCCATTTGTATAAGTTGATTGAATTCGGCCCGTGCAGCTTGTAGACGGTCTGGTGGAAGCCTGCGCGGCTTGGAGAACACTGGTGGGCCTTGGGTGTCGATATAGTGCTGGACTCTTCCAGGGTCGTCTGGTGCATCCGTTGGTCGGTCATAAGGATGGGCAGTAGATATTCCCACCTCCAACGCGCTTACTCGTCGAGACACACACGTAATGCTGCTTGGTATAGTTGGACACACAAGGCGCTTGTTTCGCATATCTACGGTGAAACCATGGTGTACGAGGAAGTCAGCACCTAGGATGGCAGTAGTGACATCTGCAACAACAAAGGTCCATGTGACTGGCTGGCCAAAACCAAGGTCAAGTGTCAACTGTTTCTGCCCAAACGTTCTAATACAGGAACCAGTAGCAGAGTATAGGCGTATCATACTAGGTTTTGAAGCAGAACATGCTTTGCGTGGCAGCACACTTAAGTCGGCTCCAGTGTCAACGAGGAACTGCAGTTTTAGGGCTTTATCTGTGACGAAAAGGCGACGTGGTGCATGGGGGGCAGTGGTTGTCATGATTACTGCGCCCCCTCTTATCGTTTTTTGAGAAGGTACATGGTGCTCTACACTTCTTAGCTTGGGACCCAAATCTCCTGTGATAGTAGCAGTGCCCGTCAGTTTTCTCGTCCACACTTACTTTGTTGTTTAACGCAGGCTTTCCGTCCATGGCCATGATAGGAAAACTAGAACATTGTATATATTTGTCAGCTTTCTTGGCCAATTCCTCCAGGTCTCCATCCAGGATTGCTATGACTCCCCGGGCTTGGGGTGGTAGGCGGTCTAACCAGAGTTTCTTTAGAACCTGCGTAGAAACGTTATTTGAGGCCAAAGCTTGCATTCGGTGGAGAAGCTGTGTTGGTTTAAGGTCGCCCAAGGTCATCTCCATAAGCTGGTGAATTTTGTCATCAGCGCTACTGCCATATCTCTCTAACAGTCTAGTTTTGAGGTCTTCGTAGGCCCTACCTCTAGTTGGATTTCGTAGTATGTCGGCTACCTCTAATAGGACCTCGCTGTTTAAACTTGTTACGGTGTGATCGAACTTGCAGTCATCAGATGTTATTTTGGCTTGCCTGAATTGGGCTTCCAGGCGTAGGAACCATAGTTCGGGCTCTGTGCGCCAAAACTCCGGTGCTTTAATCCCTACACGGGCAATAACGACTTGATCGTCGGTTTGGAAGTCGTTCGTGTCGGAGGTGGACATTGCGTATCTGAATTTGTTGCACTCACACGTTCGTCGGGGTCACCAATGTGGCCGTTGCGGGTAGCAAATTAGGCACACTAAATAATTAAGTCATTTAATTAACTCGATCAATTGTTACAAACTAAATAACTATTACAAAACATAAGAATTCGGTTTCTTGGCGCGAAACGTGAATGTTCAAGGTCGAATGTCTATCCACAGAATAATCCTTCCTCTTCCTCGATTGACAGATATCAGCTGGACGGCCATTCAGGGTTGTTATTCTCCTCCCGTGGAACCAACCAATCTGTGGCGGGCACTTGCTACCTTCGGAAGTCTGCCACAATAGTATCTATTAGGCAGTATATAAATTTCAGTTTTCTAACATGTCTTGAAACCAGTTCTCTAAACATGTCTTTTCTAACATGTCATGTTGGAACCACTCTAATAAATTAGGGTGATTCCAACATGCACTTTCATTATGACACACCACACCACCCCCCACAATGAAAGAAATGTTAAAAATTATTTATATCATAATTATGTAGAACCAGGGATAGAAAGAGGTGGACAAATTGCATGGGCCTCGTCGATCACCTGACCTATCAATTTTAGATTTTTTTAGGCGGCATGGTTAACAATAAGGTTTACAAAAGAACTTATGAATTAAGAGAGGCACTCGAAGAGGCAGTACAGGAGAAGTTTAATTAAGTCGAGAGGTCGTTCTGTGAGAATAGCTAGAAATTCGGTTGTAAAAAGATGCATTTATGTACTCAAAACAATGGCGGATTTGGGAACATTTTCTAAAATAACTTAAAGTGTATCTAATGATATTATTTTTTTAAATTTTAGTTTGTGTAATGTAAATTGTAAAGAGCCCTTTAATAATCTGTTTTGTCTTTTTATACGTAATAAATCATAAGAAGACCATGCCAACTAAATGATATTAGTCAAGAAAGAGAAGATTGGCTATTACTCAGTAATTTTGTGAAAAAAAAACATATTAAAGCTCCTATCGCCGAAAAGCTTAAAAAATGGCGCTTTTTATGACGTCATGGCCAACTATGGTTTCCATTTAAAAAAAAACATATGTTTGTGTCATATGTCAAAAATGACAGACTTTAGAAAAAATCGGAGAACATAAACTCATTAGAGATGTGATTACCTACAACTTTTATCTGAAAACTTTTTGTCTAAATAGGGTTATATTGGAATTAGGGACAATTTTTAAAATAGCCAAAATTTTATTTTTTCGAAATATCTAGTAAGCCATAAACTTTTTTTGGTCAGTTTAGGTGTTTATAAAAACTCAAATTATAAAACAACCTAGGTTTTTGTATCGTTTATCGCGTATCGCGTATAATGTTTGGTTTAGTCAATATAAATTTACATTTAAATATTTAATATCGAAAAAAAAATTAGTTTTAGTTGCCGTAGCTTTGTCGTAGCCGAGGGTTTGAGATGCAGCGCGAAATTTGTGTAGGTCATAATTCATAATTTTCTGGTTCTGGATAAATGATGAACTCTTATTGACTGATACTGGAATAGATATTTTCAAATAGACAACATAGGGTGTTTAGTTTGTAAAATCATGCGGTTAAAGGAAAACAATTGCTTAAATTTCCAAAAACGTTTAGAGAAAGAGTTGACTTAAAATATAAAAAAAAAGTGAAATAAAACTTTTAGAAATGTGTATGTGTATACAGGGTTGTTCACCACATACGACACGGAATATTGTAGCTAAACGATTAGATTTTTGCAAATTGTAAGGTTTGGGATCGTTGAAGGACTATTAGAGCTACAATTTAAAAATATTTACAGGATACAGAGTGTCCCAAATAAATAAAAAATATCAAAGTCGTATTTTTTTAAATGGAATACCCTGTATATTATTACATTTTTAATTTCTACGATTAAAATAAAGGTAAATTTAATTAAGGTTTATTGCACTTAAACCTTACCGTTTTTGAAATATTTTCAATTTTGTGAAATTGCAGTATAAATTTTAAGGCTTCATTTCTCCCAGGGTATCAAAGTTTTTAATACTAAATATTTACTGAAGTTTATTTATTAATCAGTTATTGTGTTGCAATAATAAAAAATTTACTCCCTTATACAGAGTGTCAAAATATTTATTTTAAATAATTATTAGCTTTAAACGGCAATAACTTGTTTAATTTAAATGGAACACCCTGTATATTTTATAAGAATCAGATGCACAATTTAATTGACTATCAAATTGTATTATGCCATTTTTTACCTATCTCTTCAAGTTAGTTCAGTTCGGGGAAATGAAGCCTTAAAATTTATACTGCAATTTCACAAAATTGAAAATATTTCAAAAACGGTAAGGTTTAAGTGTAATAAAAAACCTTAATCAAATTTACCTTTATTTTAATCGTAGAAACTAAAAATGCAATAATATACAGGGTGTTTCATTTAAAAAAATACAACTTTGATATTTTTTATTTATTTGGGACACTCTGTATCTTGCAAAAATATTTTTAAATTGTAGCTCTAATAGTGCTTCAACGAACTCAAAACTTACAATTTGTAAAAATCTAATCGTTTGGCTACAATACTCCGTGTCGTATGTGGTGAACAACCCTGTATATGTATTTATATTTTTGTGACATTTTTCATCATTATTTAAGTTAAGTTAATCAAATAATTAATTAAATAATTAAGTTCTTTTAAATCCTACCGTGGAAAATTTGTGTAAGGAACATTGGATTTTTAGTTAAATGGCACTAGACCAGTTAAAGTAGTTAAATGGCACTAGACTAGTTTAAAAATGTAAGGGTAGGTTTCATTTTAACATAATTTGTATTTATTTTAAGATTTATTTTCCTTTAACGAAACGTAAAAGTAGGGGAGAATGACCAACAGTGAGACACATTTTTTTAAGACCGTAAAAAATATACCTCCCTATAATAATAACCACGAGCCGCGACTGCTGGTTTCAATGGAGAAAATATGCCTGTAGAGGTAACCATCACGGTCTTTCTGCCGAGGAGCAAGGGGAAAGACACCACCTACCTGCTGAGCTATATCCAGGTTCAGAACTTCAATGTAAGGACATTGAGTTGGCGAGTCATCAACTCGAGGGAGGAGGGCCATGGTCAGATCTTCACAATAGGAATTGACCTCAAATCCAAGGAGTTAATAGAGAAAGAGGGATATACCCTCTATTATACATTTGGGACAACACCGGTAGCAGGTCTAAGGAGAGACCAAGTTAAAGAGGTGGAGAAAATGGAGACAGATCCTCCAGCCTCCACCTCACTGGTACTTCAGCCGGTGACAGGCTCCTCGAGTATGAAGGCCACGGAGGGCCAAACCCCAACCGTTGAAGGGTGTAAAGCCTCGGAGGAGGAAGATGTCCATTCCTCGAAGGAAGAATGTCTGTTGTTAGAATAGGATGGGGAATTAACCTGCCCCCCCCCCCTTCAACAGGAAAATACCTATACAAGGTGCTACAAATTCGAGGTACGAGCATTGGTATCTCGGAAACCGTAATAGATACGAAGATGGTTAAATTGGGACAAAATTGCTCCTTGGCATGTTCACCAATATGCCTTCAAAAAAGTTTTAAAAATTTCAAGGATTGCTGAGTTTTTTAGAAAAAACGGATTTTTTGGAAAATCATTTTTATTTTTTCCTGTCGTTACTTTTTCGAAAATCAAAAAACTAATTGCACACTCTTAAAACCATTTTGTTAGGGCTATCTGACGGTATTTTTAGATTTTCAAATTAGCTGATAATTTGTGAGATACAGAGGCCAACTTATTTTTTTAAATACGGACCTGCATTTTTTATTCGAAGTTTTGAAAGACTTCGGTCTCCTGAGTACAATAATATGCCACATTTGTTACCTTTTTTTTGTTTTGGATACCTTAACAATAAAAAACTATTTAATTGTTATTTAAAATAATTTCAAGTCCGACTCTGGTTTTCTAATTTATTTAATCTGATTATATTCAGCACAACAATATTGATCAGCGCTAATTAACATTGAACAGGAAAATCACGTTAACTGAAAGATTCAAATAATTAATATTCAGGTCAGCAATTTAAAGATATAGTAAACGCCACGAATGTTTGGGAGTGATTCATCGGTCGCTGCCATGTGAACTATAATAATCTGTTCAAGGTCACATAAAACTTATTTCCAGCGCCGTGGTGTTTCAAGTCATATAATAATCAATATATAATCTGTTGTAATTTGTTGTTTTAACTGTCAAAGTCTTGTCAAAACATATATTTGGTTATAAATATAAAATGGAATGCCCCATTAGTTGTACTGCAAGCACACCAATGGACTGACCCACAAAAACGAATCAATCAAAGAAACGCGATATAGTATCGTCTTTGTCAATCACGCTAACATTTTAGAATAAGTAGGAAAAGCGCAGGCAGATGATTAGACCGGGCCTTTAAAAACCTACGTCTGCGGTAAAAATTTACGTTTTTAATGTAAAATTGATAGCGCGCGTGTCGATTCTAACTTCATCAAGCGATGAATCACTCCCAAACATTCGTGGCGTTTACTCTACCTATTATTTTTAACTTTTTTTATTGTGAATTTGAAATCCCAGTGTACGATCTAGTAATATGCATAATATTAATCATAGTTATTATAAATAAATCAACTTCTACAAACTAGTTTCTAATGCTCTGCATGTTCGAAAGGGTTACCACCCTCCATAATCAACACATTTATTTTTCGTTCGATCTTATTTATAGCTCTTTGAACAGATCTTTTTATACTTCCGAATGCATTTTGTACCCTTTAATTGTTTTTTATTACTCGTTAATTGTTTTTGTACTTTTAAAGTTGAAATGTATTGATTTCAAATGTCCAAAACAATTTTTATTGATTTTCTTTATTCAATGTTAATTAGCGCTGATCAATATTGTTGTGCTGAATATAATCAGATTAAATAAATTAAAAAACCAGAGTAGGATTTGAAATTATTTTAAATAACAATTAAATAATTTTTTTTATTGTTTTACCCAAAACAAAAAGAAGTATCAAGTGTGGCATATCATTGTACTCACGAGACCGAGGTCTTTCAAAACATGAAATAAAAAATGCAGGTCCGTATTTAAAAAAAAAAAGTTGGCCTCTATATCTCACAAATTATAAGCTAATTTGAAAATCTAAAAATACCATCAGATAGCACTAATAAAGTGGCTATGAGGAGGTGCAATTAGTTTTTTGATTTTCTAACAAATAACGACAGGAAAATATAAAATTTATTTTCAACAAAAACCGTTTTTTCCAAAAAACTCAGCAATCCTTGAAATTTCCAAAACTTTTTTGATGGCATCTTGGTGAACATCCTAAAGGCGCAACTTTGCCCCAATTTAACCATGTTCGTATCTATTACGGTTACCCAGATACCAATGCTCGTACCTCGAATTTGTAGCACCCTGTATATTATAACGAGTTAGAGACTGTATGATGAGTTATACCTCAAGAAAGAGGAAGACAATATATAGCCGGTGATTAACCTCGCTCCCACTCATTCTGAATTCTACATTCTAGAGAAGCGAATATCTCCAATAAAAATAAAGATACTCATATGAATCGAAAAAAAATATCGAGAGAAGAAAGGTGCATCTTTTTGACGGTTTTCAACTTTCGCTAAATTAACAAAATTTTCTTCGTATAATAGGTCAGGAATTTTTAATCTAGAAAGAGACTAAGAAGCATTTTGGTATAGAGGTAAATAGTATCCAATTAACCCCCTTATTTTGATTCTAAAAATAACGTACCTAATACTTCTGTCTCCAAGGAATTTTAGAACACCCTGTATACGTGTATATTGTTATTTTTTGGCATATTTGTATTTCCCCAATCATTTCTAACAATCAGAAACCGTTCACTTATAACAAAAGCAAACACGACACAGTAATCAAATCCAACAAGGTATAGTTATCTATCCTAAATGTAACAACGATATTTTCGTAGTGTACACGAGTCCGGCTCGAGATAGGATCGCTGGTGGCGCCACCCAGATCGCAAAAGATCGATTTCATAGTGACAGGAGTTCGACGGGGGTCCGGTGCCCCTCGCTGCGGGGGCGCAGCCCCGGACACGCGTTCTAGCGACGCCTGGCGCCGGTCCGGCTCTGATTTGCAAAGAGAAACATGTCGCACTTGACAGGTGTCATCGTATTTTTACGAGCGAAAGTGTTTGGAAGCTATTGCAGGTATGTCTTTTTTGAAGTTATTAGACTTTAACGTGATTTTTTAGAGTTTTCATTGTGACTGATACTTTTTTACGAACGATTTTTTAGCTTTTTACAAGATTTATTCAATCTATTAAGGGATCGTCATAATCAGTTCAGGATGTGTTCAGATTTAAACCAAGTTCAAAATTTTAATATGTTGTTCAGTAACTCCTTACCTTCGAAGTTGGTTCAACAATTGACGATTGCATTTATTGAGCCAGCCCTTTTCGAAGTTTAAACTTGGCTTTTAATCCTTTTATAATCTCACACAGTTCATGAACTCGAGTTGTACAGGGTGGGTCAAATTCGACGCTATTAAATGGAAACACCCTTTTCTATAGGAGATAGACAAAAACTAATTCGGTGTCTGGTAATACAAAAACTAATACCGGTCAATTTTTTTCAAAAACATGATGGTGCAAACCGAATATCGATATCTGTTACCATTTCGGAGTTACGGGGTGTTTTTCAAAAATATTCATTTTTAACAAATCTCTGTAACTTTTTTGCTATGAAAAATGTTGTATTTTTATGACAAAATTTCCAAAGCAGCTTTTTACGTAGAATTTAATGGTTTAAGTATATTTTTTTTTAATTAATAATTTAAGAATTATCAACAGTAAATTTGATTTTTTATATGGGACACCCTGTATATTTATAATCTATTGAAAAGAATTTAAATTTACCTTTCCAAAAATATAACACACTTGATATTTTGCTCCATTCCTCTTCGAGATATAAAGTATATAAAAATTCGCCCGCTTTAAATAAGTAGGCTTTGAACGGCACCGGTTGTAATGCAAAAACATTCTAGCTGTGAGCATCAATTAAAACGAAAATAATATTTGCAATGAGAGATACAGAATTTTATAACAATTTAAAATGTATTTAACCAACATCAATACATTTACTATTTTTATACTTTTACTCATTATTATACTATATCTAATAACAATAAAAATAAATAGCAACAGAGATTTAGACATGAGATTTTGCTACAGGTGGTCGACGTATCGACCGTCTTCTGTTATGGACAGACGGGGCAGTTTTTGAACATTTCTCGCGGAATTCATTAACTCAGTTGGGGTGAAAGATACCCTCTCAGAACTGCTAAGTATTTCTAATTCTTGTCTAAATTATACCGAAGTATAAGGAACGTTTATTCTTCCGCAAATATATCCATATGATTAGATCCATGGGCACTAAGTCAGGCGGCCTCGACGGCCAACGACTGGAATCTTAGTTAGCTATTTTATTCTTGAAATTGGCTGCAAAAATTTGCTGATAACTTCAGCGTTCAGAGACGGTGCGTCGTCTTGCTGGAAAAATATGTTTTCGAGTTCCATTAAGGGCATATCATCAATAAGGGGTCCTAAGGGGGTAACTTTTAAAAATTCTGTATTTCGAAGGAGATTATAACAAAATATCAAGTGTGCTATATTTTTGGAAAGGTAATTTTAAATGTTTTTCAGTTAATTAAAAATATAGAGGGTTTCCCAAATAAAAAATCAATTTTTCTGTTGATAACTCTTAAATTATTAATTTTAAAAAAATTATACTTAAACCATTAAATTCTACGTAAAAAGGTGCTTTGGAAATGTTTTCATAGAAATACAAAATTTTCCATAGTAAAAAAGTTACAGCGATTTGTTAAAAATGCACATTTTTGAAAAACACCCCGTAACTCCGAAACGGTAACAGATATTGATGTGCGGTTTTCACCATCATGTTTTTGATGAAAATTGAGCTCCAGACACCGATATTAGTTTTCGTCTATCTCCTATAGAAAAGGTTGTTTCCATTTAAAAGCGTCGAATTTGACCCACCCTGTACAAGATAGTGGAGTGCCCAGAGACTTTTACCTCGGAATTCAATTACTGTGAATGTATTAATGTGAAACCTTCTGTATTGTGTTTTATACATAAAATACTAAAATGTTTACCCATTTTGTTTCGTTGCGTTTAATTTTTTATTTTAGTAATTTAAGTAAATTTTTAATTGTTTCTTTCTTAATTTTTTGATTTTTTTAATTCTTTTTCTAAGTAAACTTATTGAAATAAATAAATAATGCATAAGCTATACCTATTCTGCTTATATTCTAATCATTGAAATTTTGATTGAAATCGAATTATACAGGGTGGCCCGTCATATACGACGCGGTTTTTGCAAGAACAAAATTTTATATTGAAGTAAAATTTTGTGAGCTTATACATATAAGTCAATTTAAAGCATTTTCTAACATTATGTAGAATTCTACGGGATGTCCCCAAAAAAAGTTACATATCAAAGTTATGTTTTTTGTAATAGAACACCCGATATGATTGATCCTATTAAAAAAATTAAAGTTTGTTTCATTAGAGAAGTATATGACTAAAATATATAGTTTTTGAAATACATTCACCAGCACGAAAAATAGGCACCTTAAAACTTTGATGTAGGTATTTTAAAGGTTAATATATTTTGTTTTAATTCGCCGATTTTGATGATTTTTTAAGCAGTGCGTAGCGTAGTATCTTTTTCTAAATTAAAAATGAAATTCCCCATCTGTTAATTATACGAGGGAAAACAAAATGTTGATATTCTGGTGAAAGTTTGAATCACCCTGTGAAATATGTTAAAAGAGCAAGTAATTTAAAAATTATTTTATCATCTAGATACATCCTTTCTCGATTGTTTGTTTTTTAGTTCATCTCATTAGCTTTATTTTTGTTGGAAATATTCGCTTTTGAAGAAGACACTAACATTTTTTTTTCGTAATTTTTACATTAAGACCATGTCTTTGCTTTTGGGCCTAGTCAACACATCTAGTAAGTTCTGGTCCCGAAGCAGGCCTTCTTGACGAAGATTTGCTTCATTTAATCTTTTTCTCATAGTCCGTTAGTTAATATGTACGTTCCTTAAATGCAATTCATTATCAATTTGTAAAGCTGGCAAACGGCGGTTTCTTAGTGATAAACTTACAATAAGTCGGGAAGTTCTCATACGAAGGTTTTTGGACGTCTAGACTGACGTCCTCATGGACGTGGTTATAATTCAAAAGCCACTGAGTATACTCTATGGTATTTTAAGGTATTTTTGGGACCGGAATTTTATAGCAATTTCACTGAAGTAAACAAATATAGATATATATATATATATATATATATATATATATATTTGACTCACCCTGTACATCTATAAAGTATTTTTGAAATGTGTACTACCATTAAACACATATTTTGTAAAGGTTTTGGAGTGGAAATCTCAAATAGGTATCTTGATACAGAGTGCCACGCCCTTTCTAATTTGAAGTTCAATAAAACACAAGTTTACTTAATGCAGAATGAGTTACATAGAGGCCACTAGCTTTTTAATTTTAACAGCCGGATGGTCGGGGTTGAAAGATATTAATAAAAGGGCGCCACGAGATTATACTCTATGAACTCGGCAATAAAGATGTAACTATTAAGTAGACTTCAACACTAACCTCGAACTGTTGAGTGCAACTATCATGAACTTCAAATATTCTATAACTATTTGTACTTAAGTGACTCTAACTTAACTATGAGACTAGACTGTAAATAATACTACTAAAAATATTTAAGCAATTTATTAAAATATTAAAAAGTTATAAAGAAAAGAATGAAATGTAAATGATTGGAATATATTAAGTCAGAATCTAAATCAATAAAAACTAAATCTATGACGTCATCCCCCTTAACTTAAACTAAGTATGCTCTAAGGGCGGAATACAAATATCAAACTAAATCTAACTAATATCTAAATGATCTTACTCTACAGTGTAATGTCTTGACAAGAACTTGAAAACTACTCGGAAGTTCCTCCAGCTGAGCTTCGGTGTATAGCAATGGGGTAGCTACAGCATGCTACAGCAGCTCGGTGTACTGTCACTGGAGCCCGTCAGCAAACGTACAGATACCAGGCAGGTGTAGGACTTCAACAGGTGACATAAAAAAACCCTCAACGAGGGTTTATGATGTCCAACGGGTAACTCTACACACGGGCAACAGGAACGGATGGAATTCTGGACTGTTCTGTGCTGTACAGTCTGGATCGGTCTTCTTGCTCTACAATTACGAACAACCAAATAAGACTTAAGAAAGATAACACTCAACTAATCTTTCTACACCACGTGGGCGTAGAAAAGTCCAAAACCAGACAACAATATGAACAAAAATCAGTTGAGCATTGACTTAGAATAGGCAGAAGAATTATAGCATACCTTGGAACTATGCGGGGACTTCTTGGGCACGTGGAATTGGAATATCAGTCGGAAAATTAGGCTATTTTAATCCCATTGCGGAAATTGGTCGGCGGTCCATAAAATCATCAAAATCCAACCACGTCTCTGACCAAAGGTGTTTCGAAAGCCTTAATCCTTCTTTACGAAGACCTGCTATTCACCAACAGGGAATGCTTCACGAAACGGCAGCCAGTTCTTCACGACGACACTCTTCAGCCGGGGAGTACACAAGAAGTGATGCAAGGATTCGATTTCCTTCACAAAATCAGATTTCAACCGGAAATCTCCCTCCAGGATATAGATAGAGAACTATATATCTTGACTAGTCCAACTCACAAAAAGGCATAAATAAAAAACGATGTTCTACAATATTTTTCGACAGCCATATTTCATATCCGGTCAATGAACGAACTAAACTCAGAAATTCCACAATTAAATGAACGAATTGCACACTGCGATCCACATCAAAAATAACCAATTTAACTACGAAATTTTATCTGATAATTATAAAATTTCAATAACCAAAACAAAGGATAAATAAATCCAAAAACATCTGATTTGATCTGACAGTGACAAGTGACGGACAAAAGTGATGATCAAAGATATAGAGAGATGGACAAAAAGCCTACTGCTGGTCGGCATCAGTGACAATAATGTTGAGCTTATGGAGTGTAGAGGTAGTTGAGCTGTAGCTTGTATAATATCGCGGTGTATATTCGGTTGCATAATGGTAAAATACTAAATAAAATAATATTTAACAATAAAATTATAGTAAACATGATGCAAAAATAATAGTTATTTGCGATAATTCATGAGCTAGCACACAGAGGTCGTTGTGATGAAATTTAACTGTTACAAGAGCTAGCTTTTCCGGAATACGGAGCTATCTTGTATGTATGCACTTGTATATGTGTGTTTATTTAAATAGGTACGAAAGTAAAAGCAACGAATTTAAATGAATATAATTTTTAATATATCTTATTAACAATACAATGCAAAAAGTTTTATAAAAATTGGTTCACAGTAAATGAATTGCGAGGTTTGTATCCCATAAGGGCTTAAAGCACTCCACTAAGATTTCGACATCCAAAAAATTGCAGAAAATACAATTTACCTCTATCCCAAAATGACAGACAACTTTCACTGTCATGTATCTTCTCGTTGTTTGAATAAAAACATTAAAGAAGGAGTATAATGCTATCTATGTATTCATGCATTAAGTGCCGTTTAAACTCTCAGGGTGCGGCCACACTATCCTAAAAACGGCGTATCGGCGTAATGACCTTGAATAGATTTCCAGTAATTCTATTGGCTGAAATTTTTGACAGATGAATTTGACAGATAAAATTTCTGACAGATGAATGTTTCAGCCAATAGAATTACTGGAAATCTATTCAAGGGCATTACGCCGTTACGCCGATACGCCGTTTTTAAGATAGTGTGGCTGCACCCTCAGATAATTTGCGCTCAACTGATGTGCGCAAACTGAACTGTACCAATAAATCATAAAGGGCCGTTTAGACTCTCAGATAAATTTTCCTAAAAAAAAATGTTCGGTCAGAACCATGTCTCCTGAATAACTTGCGCAAACTGGATTGCGCAAGCCAATTTGTACAAAATTTGCGCAAACCTGGTTTTTGGTAAAAAAAAACTAAACGTTCACCAACCCAGTGTGAGTACATATCAAAGTAAAGTAATTCGTTTTTTGTTTACACATTCAGTTAGTTGATACTGACGGATTTTACTGGTCATACAAAATAAAATTTTAGTCACGTTATTAAGCTTGACCGGCACAGCGTTGCCCAGTTTTATATATTTTCTTTTAATCAAAATATTTTAAATTAAAATAAATCAGTTATAAATATTGTTATTAAGGACCTATTTACATAGTTATTATTTACATCAACAAAAGTCGCCTTCTTAACAACTCTTAAGGGCCATAACTAGCGCTTTCCCGTTTAAAATATTCTAGTTGCGATCTTGTACACTTCGCACTAATAGAGGTTCCAAAAAGAACAATGTTCGACTGCAAGTTCTGCTAGTAAACATTTTCATTTGCTTAAAGTATCACAACCAAAGATATTTAAACTCGGGAGATACAATGATCCATTCATAAAACGCTCTAAAGCTTCATCACACATTGGTTTGCGAAAATCAACGAGTGCAAGAGAGAATGGATAGAGAAGGAAATAGGGGTATCTGCTCGATGGCAACAATGTAGTTGTGTACAAAGATTAGACGTTTGAGGCCAATTTCCAGTGGCGTGCCGATCGACCGACAGTATTTTAAGGAAATTAAAATAATTGTTTAATAAATTAAAATAAAATAATAATAAAACTTACATCTTACATATATGTCGCATTGTAAAAAAAATAAGTTGAGGGAGGATAGCGAAATAAAATAAAAACCGGCATAATTTTTTATTATAAGATGGCTTTTCACATAAGAATAACGATTAAAAAATTAATAAGCGTTTTTTTACTTTATTTTATTAAATAAAATATTAAATTTTAGGTGTATTAGTAAATGCAGTTTCAATATCTTGTTCCAAACCTTGTTCGTCTCCGGCGAATGAGATTCCCTCTATTAGCAAGTACAAAATAAAATAGTTATTTTAACCTAATAACACAATATTTTATATATAAAATAATACAAACTTTATTATTATATACCTATATGAATTTTACAACTACAATAAAAAACAGTGAATAAAATTTAAAATGTGCCTTATAATTTTTATTAGTTCACAATTATTGTTCATTAATGAGGGAATAAGAAGTAAGAAAATTCAACATTTATTTACCTTAACTTTCATTTTAGCGATGTTTCAAACACAGTAAATCAGAACTGAAAATATAAGATGTATATTATACCGTATGATCGAATATAAACGACTTCAGCGATGGCTATGAAATGAAGATCGCTATCATTTTATATAGGAAATGCCATCGATCGTCATTTCCAAGCCAACTGGACGCCGTTTTTATTCGATCATACGGTATGTGTATATCTAAACAAAATTATTTGATATTATAATACACAGTCATCAGAAAAGTCTACAAAATCATAAATAAAATAAAATGGTGATTGTTTAGTAAACGGTTCTTAGTTTAAAAAAATATTTAGTTTTTTTTCTCTTGTTTGCAAAGGAAAATTCATATTGTTTATAAATAATAAAAAGTGCATGTGCAAAGAATTTCAATACAATAAAATGTAAGAAAGTCATAAAATTCATGTACCTAATAAGAACATTAATTATATGTATGTCAAAAGATGTCCATTTACATTATAGCAACAAAAGCCGTATAAAATTGTAAGGGCAACAAAAAAGTAAGGCCGCAAAATTCCATCTTTGGTACAACCCAATAAAATTTTCACAAAAGGTAGGTAAGGGTTTGTCAAACCCAAGTAGGTACCTAGATTAGATTTATTCTTATAAGAAAGTACGGTTTTTCGAAAATAGATGTTGTTTATAAATTACAGGCGGTTTATAGAACTTAAATTTAATTTTTAACATTCAATACCCTTTTTTAAAAGGGAAACAGAAATTGTTATTAACTTATTGGTAATTAGTATGTACCATGTATCTTTTTCCTACAAATAATTTAATTAATAAATATATAATTTAAAAAATATAATAAATATATGATTTAAAAAATAAACCTAAAAACATAATTTAGAGATCTGCTATTTTTTATGTCTAGGTACGCCTCTGATCTACAGGGAATAGGATATAGTAGTATACTTATTTGTATTTACCGGTGAAAAGTTAAATTTGGTTTTAAATGATACACTCTCTTGTACACAATACATGAATGCACCATATTTTCAAATTAATGTCCACAGAAGTCCACAAAATAACGCAAAAATACTATAATACTGCAAATAAAGAATATGGAGCTTGATCGGCGGCATAGCAACATTGCAAAAGGAGAATCTAGGATTTTCCATTCATCCTCGAAATACGTTGTACTACGCCGGCATATTTCTAAAACTGACGTTGCCAAACTGCTTTTTATTATTAAAAGAAACACGACCATGATATTTTTATTCCATTATAAAATTTAAAATAGTAAAGCAGTTAAGCATTAAATGAAAAAATTTACGTTAGCAAATTAATGTAGTTGATATATTACAAAAATATAACGACATTATTTATTACTTAATAATTGGTTGTGGTATTTAATCAAATACTAATACCAATATACAGGTAAATCTGGCAAATATTTTCGGTGTAAGAGAGATGGGAAAATAAGGATAGAATAATGGCTGATGAAGGAGAAAGGCAAACAATTGTATCTCTTGAGTTTAAATATCTTTGATCATAACAGTAACTATTTAAACCAAAAACTCATAATACACAATTAAAGTGTCAAAATGAATGACAATGCCAAGAAATAAATAAATAAATGTGACAACTTGACATTTTTTACAGCAGAGCTACCACCTGCACGGCGCCGAATATGTCTATGGCTGGCAACACTGAATTAAATAATCGCGCCCTAAATTACATAACTAAAAGTTTAGTTGATAAGAAATATATTTAATAATAATAATAGCTCCCGTATATAGCGTTTAACGCCTTGGGAGTAGCAAGGTACAGCTTGTTATACTAGAGCCGTTCGGTATACAAGGAAGGTAATGTGGCTAGCACTACGCTTCAACCGCCTATTATTACCTCAGGATTGTGAATCCCAAGTACTCATTTAAGGCTGAGTCGACCTAGGTACCCAAACTATTTTTATTTTAATAAAAATAGTCGGCTGATGAAATGCCGGGTGTGGGGATTGAACCCACACCTTGAGATTGGTAGACGAGAGCCTGTACCTCTACGCCACCGGGCACCGTTAAGAAGTATATTTAAAAAAACCTAAAACGAAGACATCAGCGTAAACTCATTTAAAAATTTCTCATTTGTTTTCGGCTTGGTACTTAAACCATATAAATATTTAAAAAAAATGGGGGTGCAATTTAAAAAAAAATTAAAATTTCATGAGTTTTTTTCTGACAACAAAATATTTTTAAGATATGCATCATTTAAAACCATGCAACATCTTTATAAAACTTTTTTCATATCTTCGACAACAAGGACGATATTGGACTTCCTCACACAAATGGGCCACCCTGTATAAGTTGGTTGATATGCTTCTAACCTATTTTTTTTTTATTCAAAGCTAATAACTAAATTTAAAATAAATATTTAATTTTAAATAAATTAATTATAGATTTCGATACAGTTGTAATAAAAAAAATATTTTTTGAAATTATTAAATTCTTTACAAATATAATAAATGTAATATCATAATTTGAAATAAGACTAATTAGGGGTTATTTTGATGAGTTCGCCGTAGGAAACTTTTATTTCTCGTTTCGAGATTCGAATTTTTCAGAGAAATTTATTTATTATACATTGCAGGCTCGGTTATTCTCCAATTAAACGCGCTTTTTTGCCGGCAACAATCTAAATGAAGCTTTTCCTGTCGTTTCTTGCCCATTCCGTATAAATATAAACCATATTTCCGACGATTCGAAAACTGGTACGACCGCAAATCATACTTCGATACTTCGTTTCCTTTTACGATGATGATTCAGGGTTGGGTAACTATAGTCTGTCCATATATGAGTCCGGTTCTACAGCGTGATCCGCCTTCCGTCCATCCATTCATCGGCTTGTAAATTGCGTAATGGCATTGCCTTTGCTACCCCGTTTAACGTAGCAAAAAAATGTCTCTCGGGGTCTTCTTCGTTTTCGTTTTCCAGTTGGGATCCATTTCATGATGTTCTTTGGTTACATGTCCATACCATTTATTTCTTCTACGATGGTTATCTCTTTCTTTGCTATTCTTCTTATTTCTTCATTTCGCACTTTTTCCAATTTTGATATTCTTGCCGATATTCCGAGGAAGTCCATTTCAGTTGCTAAAAGCTTTCCCTCTATGGACTTGCTTATCTGCCAGACTTCGGCGCCATATGTAAGTGTGCTCTTAGTCTATCCAACAAGAGCATATAATAATAATAATATAGTTTATTTCACTCGTACAATTACAATAATTATTACAATGATTGATCATAAATCAGCATAACTGTAAATTATATAAACTCAAAATTACTAAAAATGTACGGCAAATACACAAAAACAACCTACTAAAATCTATGATTGCGCGTAGGGAATGAGTTCGTTAATAAACCTTACATGAACTGAAGTATAATGAGTATCCAGAACAAGATCTCTTCTCATTAATGCAACATACAGAAAAATACACAAAAGATATACCTACATAGGGAAATACAATATTTATAACTACCATGATAAATCGCGAAATACTCATAAACAAAAAAGAAGATAATCAAAATAAATCAATTAAGCACAAATGTATACCAAATTCTTTTTTTTTTTGTTAATCTAATAAATGTTATTATAAACTATTTTTCCCTCGTTTTAGGGATCAATAATTTCGTGGATTTTTAATCTCTCTGTTTCTAGCGTAAATCTCTTCACTTTCTTCTTAAATAATGCTATTGAGTTAATGCCATGCCTAATCTCCTTGGGAAGGAAGTTATATAATCTAGGGCCGAGATATGTAAGAGACCGTTGGAAAGTAGTTCTATTAGCAGTGACTGTTTTTGACTTTTTTTTCAATTCGGTGTCTAGTTAAGTGTCTGTGATCAATTAGATCATTATTTGATTTAATTTTATAGTGGTAAAATACTGTTGAGAGGAAGTAAAGTTGTCTAATATCGAATATTTGACTTTCACCATATAAAAGTTCAGTTGGATAGGTAGGATCTTTTTTATATATCATTTTGATGAAACGTTTTTGAACGATTTCTAGTTTTTTTGTGGATGTTTTGCTCGCACTACGCCACGAAACAATACTATATCTTATCCTAGATTCAACTAGTGAGAAATAAATCATTTTTAGGTACTTTATTTTTAAAATCTGTTTAAGAAACTTGAATTTGTATATTAATAATGTTCGTAATGTTTGAGAAATGTTCGTAATATGTGTGTCCCATTTTAAATGTTGATCAATATGAATGCCGAGGTATTTTGTGTTTTGAGTTCTGTTAATTTTTTGTCCATTGTTTAATTCAAGTTGTTGAAAATCCGGCAATCCTCTACTATTACAGACAAAAGGAATGAATACTGTTTTATCGAAGTTAATCGTTAGGTCACTATAATTAAACCAGTTAATAATATTTTTTAGATCTCCTTCTGTTTTTTTTGCTTTACCAATTCCCAACTATCAGCCTTATATATTATTGTCGTATTATCTGCAAAGCTTATTATGTCCCCATCTGAGTTCAATATTAGCAGGTTATTTAAATAAATAGAGAACAAGACCGGACCCAAAACGGTTTCTTGAGGAATACCGTATTTTGTTATTTTACCTTCACTCACGGAATTCCCAATTTTTACATATTGCGTTCTATTCTGCAGATATATTGCGTTCTAGTCTTAGCGAAGTGCCTCTTATACCCATGTTATATAATGCTTCTAAAAGTTTTGTGTGATTAACAACACACATATATAACAGTAACAAATGTTAGGTTAAGTTAGGTTAGCTTGCTGTGGTTTTATTTTAGTGTAAGTTCATAATATTTTCGCGTCCCGTGTATAATAGAAAAAAGGGTTTCTTTTAAATGTGTCGTAAAAATTATTTTTTCTTTAGTAAGACTGGATTTTGTAACTTGTACAGGATTTATTAATATTTATTTTGAAAAGACGTTTTTATTATGAATTACTAAAGAGTCATTCCAAAACTGGCTGCCAAGAAATGCCAAGAACTTCAAAAATTATTTTTAGGGTCAATATCAATAAATAAAAAATATTTGTTTTTTGTTTTGTAAGAAGGCAGTCCCTTTGAAGAGAAAAATACACATGTCTTGACATATGTTTTGGGCACAATCTATGTGGTGAAATGCGATGACGACCTAAAATATATTTTTTTTATTTTAATTTTTTTATTCTTTTTGGAAAACTTTACCATCCTGTATCTTAAAAGTTATAACGAATAAGACATACATTCATATGAACGTTTTTTTTTTCTTCATAAAATTGGTCTAAGAACCACCTCTTAAATACCAGCATATAATTTAGGAACATCCTCTATATTAGTGACTTATTTAAACAAAGACCCTGTATAAAAGTACTATTAATTTATTTTACTTATATAATCTACATCACTTTCCGACTATCATTCAAAAAATATACGTTTCAACCAGGGGCGGATACAGGAATTTATTTTAGGGGGGGCCCAAATAAAAAAATATTTAGAATATGCTTTTTAGGGCGCCATTTTTAACCCAAAATGCTAATATTTAACCGAACTTACATATTGTAGGGGGGGCCCTGGCCCCATGGGCCCACCCTCTGTATCCGCCACTGGTTTCAACTTTCCAAAAAAAATATTTTTTAGACATGTATTTATTGCCACCTAATTCTGCAATAATGACCCCTGTGTGTAGGTGATGTTGGCTTCTGCTGCTTCCTCTAGTCCCTCCAAAAAATCCCTCCTAAGGTTTTAAAGCGTCGGTATTCCAGTACCGGACAGTGACACAGCAGGTACTCTATGGTTTCTTCTTCTTCTTCTCCTCATTGACTGCAGTAGTCGTCGTTGGAAATCTTCCATCTTATGAGGTTTACCCCCGTGGGGTAGTTTCCAGTAACAACACCTACAATTATGAGTACTTGATTCTTTTTGTGCTCTGGTAGTTGTTTTGTCTTTTTGCTATCTATCACTAGCCACAGTCTTCCAGCTGTAGCGCAGTCTTTATGGTGTTGCCACATCTCTTGCTGCTCGACCTTGATGGTAGTAGATTCCTTCAGTGTGTGGATCATCACAAGTGGTGGATCATTTGCCACGGACTCCTCTGGACCCTGGACTCCTCTTTGGAGAATCTGTCTGCTTCTTAGTTGCGCACCACATTATTTTGGTGTAATAAAGAAATGCGAAAATGTCAAAAGTTCACATATGATATACTGAACTTTTGAGACGCACCCGGTATATATTCTTTTACTATTTCCAGTGTTGTGTTGTTATTAGAATATCTTTTCTGTTTACAAGTTCCTTGTACATTACTTAAGCTTTTGCTACTCTAAATATAGACTATGATGATCATTACCCATCCCTGAAAATGAAAAATAAAATGGAAAAAATGACACGGTGACATTTTTTCGACATTTCTTTTCTTTATAATATTTATAGATGGTAGAATAAGTCCGGTACATCGATGCAGACTGATGATTGCTATGATTGATATCTCCTTGTTCGACTTGTTTTTCTTTATGAGGAATGTTATAAGCAGCAGGTATTGTAATATTTTTCTGCTTGTATCACGCACTTGCTCTTTGTTGAAAAAGGCTCAATTTATTTTTAATAGGTTCTCGAAACAACTTGAGTTTTTTTTATAACCAGACAACAATTACAGCAATAACATTGTAGAATAATAATAGCCAGAATTATAAAAAAAAGCACAAATATAGCAATTAGAAAACTAAATAATGTTTATTAATGTCCAACTTTAACAACTAGTTATCATTTTGTGTCATTTGAAACAAAAAAAATTCTCAGAAATTTGCCGAAAATGGAAACTTATCCTACATCAGAGAGAATTGATATGATTAGTGTGAAGAGAATGATCGATTAGTTGGTGAGTGCAGTGTGTATTCACCGAGGTATTCACTAATTAATAGAATACTTAAATGCTCCTGCTTTTATCTAGTCTGAGTTTTTTTATGGGGATATGTTAAAGACAGTGTTTACAAAACTCGACCAACTATTGTCGATAACATGAGAGAAGTTATTGTAGCTGCTTTTCGAGGTAGAACTCCACATATACCTTTTGAAAGGAAAAGATCTTTTGAAAAGACAATCATTTTATGCAGTTAACAGGTAAGGAAGCAATTTGAGCATTTGATTTCATCTAGCTAATTTTTGTCACATAATTAAAGGTTTATATCTAGTTTTAATTCTGTAATAATTAAAATATGTCTTAAACATGTATCTTTTTATTACCGTTATATTTTACTCTACATCCTTTAATGTTTGTTAAATTAACAAAAGGTATATCACTGCCACCGTGGATTTTTTCAAATAATAAAGATCTACTGACGCAAAATCATAAAAAATAATATATCTAGGAACATCTTTGTCTGAAGGGTAGGCAACCTTAATAATATTTTGAAGATATATAAATTCCCCATTGAACACCGGAATAATATACTGGATGTTCCATTTAAAATAAAGGAGTAACTTGCTTTTAAAAGTGACTAATGTTCCATATTAATTTTGTCTCACCTTGTATAACTCTTCGGGCCAAACTTCAATTTGGTTTAACATACAATGTTTACTGTAATTAAATGTCAGGCTATACAACGTCAACTAAAATTTAGGCAGCTGTTATCGAAATTTAAAATTTACTCTTCATTTTCACAAAATGTGAAATGTGTCAAAACCCTTAGATTTTAGGTATATGCTTCCTCAACAAAAATCACCTTTATTTTTTTCCTAGAATCCGAAAATCAATTAATATATAGGGTGTTTCATTAGAAAAAACACAACTTTCATGTGTAACTTTTTTTGAGGACACCCTTTATAATTCTATACATTTTTATAAAATGCTTTCAGTTAACCTAAATATGCTGCCAAAATTTCATTTTGATATAAATTACCGTTCTCCTTGGAGCTTCCGCGGCGTATGAGAGGCGCCACCCTGTATATAATATCTAATTTAGGTACAAACATGGTTGTATTAATGCTTAACATTTCTTTCTGCGTGTCAATAAATTTTCTCAACTTCTCCAATATTATTACAATGTAAATGTTTTTATAATAACATAAATCGAGTAGGATTACTTTGCTATACCAGATAAAACCAAAAAAACAGCGTCAATTTAATTCTAAATAATTCTCAATATACTACAGATATTACGGATTAAACTTCAGCCTATATTACCGACATTATCCACATTAGCATATTTCAATTTAAGCCTTTGCCAAGGTTCGTGTAGCGTATAGAACACGCGGAGAAAGAAAATTCATTCACCTTGATGTGTTTACAATGCGGTGTTGATTTTGTGTTGCGCGATGGAAAAGAGGAAAAAACCGACTAGAGGACATTAAAAAGGTCTTTACGAACGATTAGCAGCAAATATTTAGATTGACGGACATAGTGATGTTAGAATATTAGCTCCGAGTTACGAGTTAAGTTTCGTACTGCCATCAAGGATGATGACATAAAATTTAAGTGATTCCATTTTAGCTGTGAGCTGTTACTTTGATTTTTCTGTTAGTGTTGTAATAGTGAGATCATTCTCATTCGTGACAAGAAAACGTTCGCAAATATTCGCGAACATTCAGGATCATTGTGCAGAAACGTTCCCTTAAGAACATGTATAAGCACAAACGTGAAGGTTACCTATAAAAAAAAATTAAAAAATTTTGAATACCATAAAAAAATTAATTTTTTTTTTTTAGGTAAGTCTTTATTTTTCAGTCTAAATAGCATAAACTTCTTAAGGCGACGTTACACGGTGCCAGTAACTTGTTCAAGTCACTAGAATCCAGTACTGGATTTTAGTACTTGTTGTGTATAGACAAGTATTCTAGTACTAAAATTTAGCGCCAAGTTTAGCTATGATTCCAGTCCAGCGAATAGAAAGCACTCCTATTTACTGGAGCAAGTGGCTCTCCTACTCCCACTAAAATCGAAAAAAAAACCTGTGTAAACACACTTTTTAGTAGTCATTCAAGCATTTGGTTTTAGTGTTAGTACACATTAAAAAGAATTTCGCTGTAGAGTGAGTTTGCGTGAATGTTTTTTAAAATGTGTTCAAAATGGCCAGAGGACAAAACAGTTGTTGAAATTTGTTGAAATGTATAGGGATGAAGAATGCCTGTGGAATACACAGCTTGTTATTTATAAAAATAAACAAGCACGTGAAGCCGCTATTAGAAGAATAGCTAATGCAATGGCTATTGAAGATTTCGGTCCAGTAGAGGTAAAAAACAAAATTAAAAACTTGAGGTCGACCTATGTGCAAGAGGTCGCCAAAATTAAAAAATCTGAAAGTTCTGGAGCAGGAGCAGATGATGTATATATACCAAAAATGAAGTGGTTTCAAGTAATGTATGCGTTTTTGCATAAAATAAATAAAAGAAGGGAAACAATTAGCAATTTGGTAAGTAACTGTAGTAGAATTAATTAGCCAAAACAATTTATTCATAGTAATAAGTGTAGGTATACAAAATATTGAACATTCAAAAAATCATTCGTTCTTGCCACGAAACTGCTCCCATAGTCATAAAATAATGTTTATATTTTTCCCTTAAATTTCTGGTAAACTGTGATGAATGGCTGCCTCCCATGCGTGAAACGGATGACAGGCCCTCTACTTCTGTTCTCCAAATACCAAGAACAATTCTTCCTCTGTCAACGGATCCTTTTGGCAAATGGATCCTCTTCTTCATCAATGGATCCTTTTGGCAAATAACCATTAGAATTGCTTCTTAGCCAATTATGCAGAGCACAACACGTTCTAACTATTTTATCAACTGATGATAATCCACAAGATATCGGTTTTTGAAATACTCGAAATCTGGAGACTAAAATGGCCGAAGCAATTTTCCACAATCCTTCTTGCACGAGACAGTCTATAATTAAATAATTTTTCTTGAACTGTAAGTGAATTTTTTGAATATGGTTTGAGTAAATAATGTTTTAAAGGAAAAGCGTCATCCCCAACAAAAAATCCACCATCGGGTAATATATTATTTTCGGCGGCTGCAAACATAGAGCACTGCCCAAATATTCCTCCATCTGATGACTGCCCATTGCAACCAACGGCAATGTACGTAAAATTGTAATTACCGTCTGCAATTGCCATTAAAATGATACTGTTTTGTCCTTTATAGTTAAAATAGTCGCTGCCACAATTCACAGGAGCCTGGATATTTATGTGTTTTCAATCAATGGCACCGTAACATCCTGGAAAATTCCATCTATTCCTAAAACCACTTTAAATTGCCTTCCATTCTTTTCTGGTTTGGGGAACCTAAAATAAAACATAATATTTAGAATCACAGTACAATACATTTAACTTTGGGACATCCAGTACTAGAGTTTATTTTTTTAGGCTTCACCAGGAATTGAAATCGATAATGATTCCCAGACATCACAAGATGAAACAGAACAGACAACACATGAAGCATCTCTAGCAATAGAAGGAGAAAAGAACGCAGTTAATATTTACAACGAGCCCACCCCAAAACGTAACAAGCTTGGAAAAACAAAAGTCAAAGAAGTTGCTGATCTATTCAAAATATAGAACCATCAGAAAATGAATTTGACATATTCGGGAAGAGTGTAGGAGCACAGTTGAAGCAGTTACCGCTTGAACAGGCTATTACAGCTCAAGATGAAATACAGAAACTTTTGACTCGTTTTAGACTGGCAAATCTCAAAAGTACACGTGCCCCATTACCATCTTCAACCGAGTCTTCAAGACACAGCATTAGGTCATATAACCATTCTCCGTCTCCAGGATTCGATACACCTGCACAATCGTACCAAACATCTATGCAGTTGGAGAATGACAGCACTATCACAAATATCATTTCAGAAGCGTATGAAAGTACCTTTGGTGAAGACAATACCAATTGGGGATAAATGAGGCTTTTTGAAAAAATTACCAGTGGCTAAATATGACAATGTTATTTCTAATTTTATTCTGGTAGGTATGGCCATTCTCATAATCGTGTCAGATCGCTGTATAATAGCTGGCGTTATTTTTTCTATATACTTTTTATAAGTATGTCGAACAAAGAAGGAGACATTCTCATGCAATTTCTGTATTATTGAATATCTTCAAGGGCGAGTTCCCTTAAGAGCATGTTAGAGGCGCCATGGGTGTTTCTCCTTGCCAACTATTTCCTAACCCATATCCTATTTCTTGGGTTTAACGTATCTTGTAAACTATCAATTAACTCCTCTATCACTACTTTCACACACGATATCATAGATTTCTTCATCAGAACAATGCATTTCTGCCTCGAATTCTTTAATAAAAAAATAAAACGAAAACTTTTTACCTAATCTAAAACATAATATGTTTACTCGGCTAAAATGAACAAGTACTGGAACCACGTAAATGCTCAAGTCATCAAAGATACTTGCTTTTAGTTCGGGATTTTAGTGACTTGAACAAGTTACTGGCACCGTGTAACGTCGCCTTTATAAATATTACTTACTTACTGCCATTACTCGCTGACGAGTATTTGGCACGCATCAGAAGATGATGGTTACGCAAGGCGTTTTCTTTCATGAGCTTTTCTGTGACTCAAAAGCCCCCAATACGTGATGATATCTCTCTTCCGCACTCCGGACATTCAAAAATCTCATGGCTTTGTTGCCTCTTTACTTTTTGGTTGTCGTTGTTAATTGAGTTTACAATTCTCCTCCATTGCGTTCTATTGTGCGCTGCTTCCTCCCACTGATGCTGCATACTTATCCCCTTTAAGTTTTCATGAAAGATATCCTTGTATCTTTCAAGTTGTCCACCCGATATCCTCTTACCGTCTACAAGCTCACCGTAAAGAAGCAATTTCGGTACGCGGTTTTCTTTGCATCCTGCATACGTGGCCAGCCCATCTTAAGCGGAATTTACTAATCACGACTTCAGCGCCCTCGCAGCTTGCTTTTTCAAGGACTGATACGTTTGAGACATGGTGGTACCATTTGATTCTTAACAGTTGTCTAAGGTGTCCCTGTTGCAAATTGTTCAATGCGCTCGTGTGCCGATGGTATGACACCCAGGTTTCGCTTCCATATAACATGGTGGATATTATTATCGCTCGGTACACTGCAAATTTCGTTTTTATGCTCATTTATAAATATTCTTGTGTATTTTATATACAGGGTGGTCCGAACTGTATTCCGGAAACTTCGGCAGCATATTCTGCATATAAAAATAAGTAAAAAAGTTCGTATAAATGTATGTCCTAAAAAGTTTCGGAGATACGGGGTGTAGAAGTTTCATTTTTCCCAAATAATTTCTAAAGGAACGTCAATATTTGAATATAAAATGAATAAAAAAAATAGTATCTGGTAGTTTTTTGACATGAGAAATTTGATTTTGATATCAATATTCATAATCATTTTTTTGAAGAAAAATTTATGATTGATTTAAAAAAGCATAAAGTTCCCAAATTTACTATTTCAGTCAAATAACTATCTACTCAGTATATGTTTATTTTTTGTCAATAATGACAGATATTGACTACTTTCATTCTAAATATCTTGAGAACGTTGCTCGTAGCGATTTTTACCAAGATATATTTTTTACGTAAAAAATTACGGAAATGTATATGTTTTCACTCTGTAGTTTTATACAGGTACGGACGAAAAGTTATTAATTTTCAAAACAATTAAAACACATGTAGGTGGCGCCCCCTACAAATAGGAGTCATATTGACATCCAAATCAAATTTCTCGTGCCAAAAAACTCCCAGACACCAATTTTCATCTAAATATTGACGTTACTTCAGAAATTATTTGGAAAAAATCAAAATAAAAATGAAATTTCTACACCCTGTATCTCCGATATTAAGCAATTTAGGATACGAGTACATTTATACGAACTTTTTTACTTATTTTTATCTGCAGAATATGCTACCGAAGTTTCCGGAATACAGTTCGGACCACCCTGTATACTTTGTGCTCTCTTGAATGAATGAATGCATGTTTAGGAGGATAGTTACTCACCGCGACCTTACAGATCTATTGTGTGTTCCCCTTTCTTGAGTTATAACAAGTTATAACTACATACAGTCTCATAGGCTATATATACTCATCATACAGTCTCAGGGCTTTAACAAAAGGCAGTATCTGAGACAGCTCCATAGAGGCCAACTCTCCATCCTCGACAGTCGTACCAAAGTTCATGGCAGGAACGGTCGTCGTCTCGGCGCACTCAGTGATAAGGTGTTCTGGTGTGTGCTCTCTTATAAATATAGTAATCTGTCTATATTATTTATATTACACCATGTAACAAAACTGGAGAAATTACGGCTAGTTCGTTATCGCTGAAATTATGAGTTCGGGAATCCCCCAGTATACATCTGTTTTGCTGTATTAACTTGCAAGGGACTGTATGACTTTGTATGGACTCTTCGTAGTTTTTCTGCAATATAAATATAAAAAAAGAGTAATGTGTTCTGCATATTTATTTGTTCTTAATTTGTTCTTCTTTGTGTTCTAAATTTTGTCAACATTACCATGTTTCTCCAGAAAAATAAGAAAGATAAGAACACAAAAAGAACGGATTTTGATCTTTTGATCTTACGCTTTTGAAGAAGAATGTATCGATTTACAACTATTGGAAAATGATACAAATGTTTCTTAAATCCCATTTAATTTAGTGAAATAACTAAATATAGTGGGATTTACGAGACATTTTTGTTGATTTTCTAATTTATAACAATTTTTGCGTTAAAAGCATTATTTTTTTTTAAATTTGTGGATGAGGGCCTTTGCTGCTGGCCCTCATCCACAAATTTAAAAAAAAAATAACAAATAAAGCTTGATTTTCATGCATCCGTTGTCCGACGATACGTTGATACGATATTAATTTCATTGGTTATATTTGAAGGCTTCGATTGGTTAACCGTTTCTAACGAACAGAAGTCTTTAAATTCAACCAATAGAATTAATATCGTATCATCGTATCGTCGTACAACGGATGCATGAAAATCAAGCTTAAATCGAATTTATTGTTTTAATGCCACCGTCATGCGTCATTGAGAAGTCATATAATAATTGTTTATTTGTAGCCACACAGAAGAGATGGTTTTAAGTCCAGAAATTGTTCTCTACCATGTTCAATTAAAGCATCAATAGACGATAGAACTTTTAGACTTGAAACCTTCTCTGCTTGAGTAACTCCCAACAAACAACAACCGTATGATTTGTGACATTACAACGTCACTCTGTTAATAACTGAGAACCAAAACCAGTGCTTTTAATGCTAAAGTTGTTATAAACGTTACATCCTGCTTCAAATAATGCGAATATTTTCAACAAAAAAAGCCATGCTTTTATGATATGAATAAAATTAAATATCGAGAAGGATACACTTTGATGACAAAGTGGTTTTAAATTCCTTATTTTATCAAACTATTTCACTGACTTCTAACTTTGATTTATGTTGTATAATAGACAAATGGGTATTTTAATTTTTGATTTAAAAAGTGGCTAAAAATTCGCACATTTTAGCTACAAATTGCTTAAAAAGTAAAAATGGGCCCACAACAACAATAGTTATTTTTTATACAAGACGATAAAATGGTATTTTATCCTCGGCCGAAAAGATTAATTCATTTCAGGAAACGATAATGCAATTTTATCGTCGTGTATAAAACAATATTTTTTCCCATAGTGAGTTACGTTTTAAAAAATATTCAGAAATTATTATTTCAGGGAATTTATTACGAGTAGAAAAAATATTGTGCTGGCTTGGCGTGGGTTTCTATGTAATTTGACAAATAAATAAAGCTGTCTCTTTAGTTGTCAGTTTTGAGTCAATATTTTTTAATTCTCTTTCGTGTCGATTGCTGATTGAATTGGAGCCAGAAATGGCTCAAAACAAAATAAGTAAATAACCAACAGATATTCAAGTTGAGGCGATAAAGGCCATATCCAAACTACTTTATTATTAGTTTACTTTTTTCATTTAAATCCCGAATAACTTATGAAAAGGAATACAAAAATTTTCAAAAATGGAAGCAATTAAAAAACCTGCGAGAAGAAATAAAGTTTTTAACGTATCCTCGCTGTTAAAGTATCATTTAATCTATTATTGCGGTTAAATCACTATTTTGTCTACTATTTTTGATAGATATAAGGCAATTCTAACAGTTGCTATGGAAAGAAATATATTGTCCTTTGAAATACATATATACATTTTGTCGTCCATTGTCAATTTTTGTGTAGTTAATAGTTATTTTTATTTTCATACCATTGGTCTCTAGGTCGTTAAATGATAACGTCCTGGCTGCAAGTCGAAGAAGGAACGACCCTGATTTAAACAAACACGTCGCTGTGCCAATAGAAGATAAATGGTACTCGGCCGAATACCGTTCTATGGTGGCCGACAGATTCTATCGCTGTTTGTAGAGAGTTAAACATTTAGGTAGTCGTCGACAATGGGATTTAAGTAGTGTGTAAAGACCATTATCTGTAAATATTTGAGGTGCTCGGGGTACCGTTTGCGCTCCGATGATGACAATACGGAAACCGAATGAAAGAAGGTAGCGGTCGATATGTCAGTGGTGGAGATAGATGACATTTACACATATATTGTCGCAACCTAACCTTAACATTTGACAACTTTAACATACATTTGACATCAATAAATTTATTTACAGATTTCTGAAGATGCCAAAAATAAATTGGGGAAACGTCAATAATTAATTTGTTTTAATTAAAAGAAATAGAACCTAAAGACCCAATAACCAAAAATTACTATACCTAACCTTAACTTAACATGCCTGACTAAAATTAAATTTTACATGAGTTTTTCCCAAAATGATATAAACCCAAGTCGGTCTCAGTTTTGTTTTCTTCTTGATAATATTTCAGAAATATCGCCCCCAAAATAAGACACCTAAAAATCAAAATGACTATTTCATGCAAAATCTCTTTGATTTTTTTTTATTACAACATTTTTTCACGTTTTTTATACAATTCTGGACACTTCATCTGCCTGGTCTGTATGTCTGTATTTTAACGCATGCAATTAAGATAAATATAAATGACCGGTTGAAAGACAGAGAGACAAAATAAAAAGCAACACACAGTGTTGCCGGTTTTTAGCTGTGTAGGAAAATGTGTGTAAAAAAATAAACTATTTTAAATACGTCCATATATACTATTGAAATGAAGATAATATATCCAAGCTAGATATATCTATGACAGCTGTAGTAAAATGCGTAACTAGTTGTGAAAAATAAAATTCCAATCCTAGATGCAACATTTTTCATAAACGCCTACTTGTGCATTTTGAAATTGTGATGCAAAATCCGGCCATACCGCATAGAAGAGATGTATCAACTCAACCTTTGTCTCTTTGTAATACATTTGATTTTACATTTAGCTGTTTACATCACCTTTCATACACGTTAAAGTCCAGACCACGCTTTTACGATGGCTAGAATGGTATACAATACATGTCATTTTTATATACCTACATTAATTAAAAAAATAAAAAAACATTTATTGCTTCCCCTATAATTAATTTTATTAAATAATATTAATTAAATAAAAAATAATTAAAGTGGATTTCTTCGTAGCCACACACTAAGCCACTTTTGTATAAAAAAAATTGTCGGACTATATCCAATATTGCCATAGTAGTTAAGGATATTTTGAACCATTCAAATAAATAAATATGATATAAAATGTTTTGGATCTATAGAAGACTACTAAAAATACCTTGGACTTATCATTTATCAAACGAGAGGTTCCTGTAAAGCTTAACTTTATCAAACGAGAGGTTCCTTAAAGGTTGATTCTCACTATACATTCGATTTCCATTCTATATCCATTCAGAATTTTTTATTGTATTGACGCTATACGTAAGCTTCCATTCCGTATCTGTTCCATACTTTTTATTGTACAATTTATATCATTACGAAAGTTTTATTTGTCTTTTATATAATAAATTAAGAGGTGAAATAATAAATAAATATCAGCAAAATATTAACAGAGCCGGTACAAATGTAAGAACTTAAAAACCTGTTTCCGATACGTTTCAGTCCGTCCGCCAAAAAAATGTATGGAAGGAAAGTATATGGAACGGAAGGGAAACGGAACGGATAATTTGCATTGTCCTATTCATTTACATAATATAATATTTTACGTAAACGGAAGGGAAACGATGGAAGGGAGCTGATGGAAAGTATATGTGAGAATCAACCTTTATAGAGAAAGGGAATTACTAACAAATAAAAGACGGATACTCGGGTCATGTGATGTTTAATGGCGGAGCGAAGCTCCTGAAATTAATTATCGAAGGGAAGATAGAAGGCAGAAGAGGACTTTGGAGATGCAGTGGTTGTAAAACAACATGTCTAGATTCACACGCACTGTTTCGAGCTACCCAGAGAGACAATGACGCGTCGAGATTGTTGCCATCGAGATTGAAACCAAACCAACCTACATAGAAGATGCTACCATAAGTAGAAAAAGTTTTCATGTAGGGATGCCCCTAGTAATCTATTAAAAAAGGGCAAGTCTCGAAGGAGTCTTGCAGCAAGGTCATGACCAAGATGAAGACTAAACATTGCAAGACCAAGAAAAGTACTTATTAGACTGCAAGATCAAGGGAGTCTTGGTCTTGGTCTTGCATTTGCTCATTGCGCTTGTATGCAGTTCGACTAACCTTTGACATCGCAAATTTCGGTCATATACGTTGACTTCAGTAACAGCGCGAGGCGCAAACTGAATCATAGGTTGTGGCAGAAAAAAAGAAGAATTTGATGATAAGTAAAGCTACTAGTTTCCTTATACTATGAAAGTACGCGAGGGAGTTTTATGTCTACGCCTCTGCTCTCAGCGTTATCCGATAGTTTGCCAGTTAAAGCTGTTCTCCGTTTCGTTTGTTAGGGCCGCCGGTTCTCGGCTAAACCGACAGCCCCGCGCGCCGATCCTCCCGCCCCCAAAATGACCATTCAACACCTTTTCAATTACCTCTAATTAAAATCTCTGTCAGGTGGAGGACGAAGGCAACGGCCACGTGACTGATTTTGATGACGTAGATGGGGCGGCGGATATGATCGATGGGGGATAGCCTTGCATCGATTGGGAGAACAATAAAAACCTGCCTTCTCTCACTTCTCTGGTTTCCATATCTGTAGTAGTTGTTAGTTGTTATTAAAACTACTATTAAGTTCTTATATATTATTTTTAATCTGGGACTATGACTGTTTATTTTTTGACAAAAGCCAATATCTGAGACGGTTTTACAAATGTTAGTTGTCCATCTCCCATATCAGCTGTACTTACCAAAGATTATGACATGAATGGTTGTCGTCTCGGTGCACTCATTGATGAGGTATTCTGGTGTTTCCTCATTTTCTCCACAGAATCTGCATTCGCCGTTGTTCCGTTGAGAAGACAGTGTCCTGTTAGAAACCCCATGACAATCCGAAAATTGTTTTTACTTAAATCAAGCTCAGTTGTAATTTCTGAGGAACATTTTCGAGTTCTGTTACTGTTGGAGAATTCTCATTCCTGATTTTTCCAGTGTCTTAGACCGTTGGAGGATGCCCATACCAGGTTACGGATGGTGTTTTCCAGGTTCTTCATTTCTTCTTTAAGTTGGTTTCCGCTTGGAAAACAGAACGACTTTGGTCCAGTTAGTGGAGTGTTCGCTCCCTTTCTAGCTAGATCGTTTGCTTTTTCATTGCCTTCTATTCCTTGGTGACACCCAGAGTAGGACTTTATTTTCGTTGCCTATTTTGTTCAACTTCTTCAAGCACTCTTTGGCTAACTTTTTGTTTGAATTGATGGTTGCTGAGTTGATTGATTTTACTGCTGCTTGACTATAGGATAAGATGGCTGGTTTTCGATAGTTCCTAACTAAGATAATTGTAGGCATCTTTCGATAGCGTAGATTTCCGCTTGAAATATGCGGGGGTAGCTACCCATTAATATGAAGAGGGTTTCTTATATTATTATTGTTTCTTTTTTATTAAAGTTCAGAATAACATAGTTGGATTCTTTAGAATAGTCTTGAAGGTTTCCTCTGTCGTGCTCTTTTACATGTGAATTCCAGTACGGCAGAGTATATTTCCAGTACGGCACTCCGTTCATCTACAAGTTTAGCGTTTGATTTACATAAACAATTCTCCCCAAATTTCCCTAATATTACTTTGGTCGGGCGTATTCGAGGTACATAAGTCAATATAAAAAATATTTTAAACACAACTTAGGTTCCTTTATTCCATTTAATTTGCTTGTTATAGAGTTGGCCAAAATACTATCTGTTCAACTTTCTCAACTTCTTCTTCTTACTGTGTGTGAAAGCCTCTATAACAACAAGATGAGAGTGTCACATCATGGATCACTGAGCGATCCCCTCCTGACAAATACAGGAGTCTAGGCAGGGATGTGTCCTAGCTCCTCTTCTATTCAACATATTCATGGCAGCGCTCTCTATTATAGCGGACAGCAAATTGCAGGAAAGAGGAATGGGTGTTAGATACAGGTATGACGGCTGTCCAGTGGCGGATACAGAGGGGGGGCACATGGGGCCCGGGCCCCCCCTAAAATCTGTAAATTGGGTTAAATATTAGGCTTTTGGGTTAAAAGTGGCGCCCTAAAAGGCATATTTTGCATTATATTTTATTTGGGCCCCCCCTAAAATAAATTTCTGTATCCGCCCCTGCGACTGTCTGTTCAACCTAAAAAAACTCAGGGCAAAAACACGTATAAAATCCATCACAGAACTCCAATACGCTGATGACTGCGCTCTAGTTGCAAATAGGTTACAGCAATTACAGAAAACACATATACCTTGGCATACGAGACTATGGGCCTTAAGCTGAACATCGATAAAACTAAAATCATGTGCACTCCCCCGGAAAATCATAACAGCGCTATAAAAATTGGAAAAGAACTATTGGAATATGTATCGGAATTTAATTACCTCGGCAGTTTGATTTCGGAAATGGCAAATATCGACTCTGAAATTCAGCACAGAATTAGCAGCGCCTCAAGAGCATTCTGGAAGTTAAAAGACAGGGTTTTCTACAATCATGACTTGAGCACAAAAACGAAACTTGCAGTGTATCGAGCAGTAATAATCCCCACCATGTTATATCGAAGCGAAATCTGGGTGCCGTACCGCCGGCACACGAGCGCATTAAACAAGTTGCAACAGAGACATCTTCGTTGACAATTGTTAAGAATTAAATGGTACCACCATGTCTCAAACGTATCAGTCCTTCAAAAATCAGGCTGCGAGAGCGCTGAAGTCATGATTACTAAATATCGCTTAAGATGGGATGGCCACGTATGCAGGATGCAAGAAAACCGCCTACCGAAATCTCTTCTTTACGGTGAACTTGTAGAGTGTAAGAGGAAACCCGGTGGACAACTCAAAAGATACAAAAATGTTTCCATGAAAACTTAAAGGGGATAAGTATGCAGCATCTGTGGGAGGAAGCAGTGCACAATAAAACGCAATGGAGGAGAATTGTAAACTCAGTTAACAACGATAACCAAAATGTAAAGAGGCAACAAAGTAATGAAATTTTTGAATAAGAGAGATAATTATCACGTATTGGGCTTTTCAGTCACAGAAAAGCTCATGAAAGAAAACGCCTTGCGTAACCAGCTTCTGATGCGTGTCAAATACTCGTCAGCGAGTAAGTGAGTCTTCAACTTCGTTGAACGACCCTGAGTTGTTATAATACTATTAAAATAAATTTTTGTGCTGCACAAAAATGTACTCTTTAAAAATGTTCCGATCTGTACTGATGACGGCTTTTATCACATCCAAAACGCGAAATAATTACATACAATTTACCATCGAGCCGTGAATATAAGATTCAACAAAAATGGCCGATTACGAGAGAGTAAAAAGCTGTTATCAGCCACAGAACAAAAAAAGAAAAGTTCTGAATGCCACTCCCGAGTGCATGAATGAGCGGCAGGTGCAGCGCCATCCTGCGCTTCTAAACGAAGCAAAAAACCGATCGGGCTTGTGCGTCTCTCGCGAATTAATATCGCTTAAGTAAAGCTATAATTAAAAATATTGAAGAACATGACACAGGACATGTACACAGGCCAGACTTTTTTCTCTTTTTTTCTTTTGCACTCGACTTCGAACCCGTCGTTCGACTTCTGTTAATTGGGTGCGTTATTAAAACGCAGAATGGTAACAATTTTAATTGAAAACGGAGGACGTAATTTTCGCGCATTCTACCGGCGATATTTTTGCGTTATTAACCGCTTTTTTCGATAAGTTTTAAAAAGGATTTCAATAAGAGTTGCGACAGGTAGGTTCCGAGAATAGATGGAGATAAATGGTTGTCCGTTCATTATACAGTTAATGTAGAGTTTATATTATGGGTAATATCATCAGACGAATAATATAAATAGATATACCTTACTGTGTACAATGAAGGTACCCAAGATATACAAACAAGGCGTAAACAGGAAGTTAGATTTAGATTAGATTTTGAGGTGTCTATCGTCTCTGATGGGGTACTATCGTCTCCTGTGGTCCTCTTGTGATCCCTTAGCTTGTATTCTCCAGTCCAATTCCTTTCAAAAAGCCTATAGTAACATGGAGATTGAACCCTCCATACAACTCTCTGTCAATGGCCTATCATTGCCTAGTACTTAGTACAGAAATCCGCATCCAGGCTGCACCGACTTGTACACCGACATAAAATACCGCCTATTTCTTCAGATTGACAGAACCGTATATGACTTCGTCTTCGTCTGTCAATCCCATTCACTTTATGGTGCGTTTTGACTTCAGCAGGCACGCACTTCGCGAATCCTTTGCGAATGCTCAAGTGTAAACGGCTGTGCGCGCACGCTCACTCTGAATCTGTCTGTGCGCGAGCCAGTCGCGAACGCGAGCCGTCTTGTGTCGGTTTTTGGTCCGTACTCAAAGAGATTTTATATGTGCGCGAACGCTCAATTTGCAGCGGAAATTTGTTTTGTCTGCCTGCGTGCGTACGTGTGTGATTTTTTTTTCGTTTTCTTCAATAAAATTATGGAGTGGACTAACGAATCATCGTTACTGGTTAATACAAGAATATGAAAACTTTTTTTAAAAAAAAAAAAATATGGGATATAAAACATTCTGTGCATTATTAAAAACAAAAAATATGCATAAATGAAAAAAAAAAAAAAAAAAAATTAATATTGAACTTATCGATAAACACAAAAAGTACAAAAAAAATGAAAAGCCCTTTTCTCCATGTAATAATATTTACAGTCTCTCCCCCACAAACGTCCCCAGCTTTCAGTACATAAGTTGCTATACGAGTCTCCACTTGCCAAGAAACGTAAAGTCAAGGCTCAGCGTTCTCTTGGCGATATTGCTATTCTAAAATTTGTTATCTTTTCTCGGAATTTTTGGTGTAATTAAATTTAGTAAATACTCAAAGTCGGGTCTGATCATTCTCGTAAAGTTTTTGAACTGATTATAGCCCTCCTCAGACACTAAATTGTTGCAGTAAATTATATCGATTTCTAAAAATTTGGGTTTGACACCAGTGACGATGTTTTCCATTTTTCCTCTTTTTATAATATAATTAAACCGTCCATAACAAATGAACGCAGCCGCGACTATCTCTCGGTCGTCCATTGATAATTTGATTTTCACCAACACAACTCTGCTGTACGCGCACAAGTGGATCACTTCATTCGTCGAAAAATAAGTTTTTAATTTAAACGGAGTCGAGAGCGCGAACGAATGCCGTGCGCGTACGCTCAGCTCGTGCGTGCTCAAGTCTAAACGCACCTTTAGATGCATATTCAGCTTACAAAATGCCAGAGTTGGCAAAAATCATAATTTAAAAAAAAAATACCATTTTTTTTGTTTAAATCGGATTTCAAAATAATAAAACTTATTTTCAATTAAAGTCCTAAAATAGCTTAATATGTGCGATACCGATAACATTAACAAATCTACAGCGTGTGTAATTTTTTTACATCAGTCACCAATATATTCTGCACAAAAGTCGCTCGCGAGTGTAAAGGATTTTTTTCAAACGCATTGGCGTAGCTGCAGGGGAGCCCGGGGGGCCCCAGGTACTGCTGGGCACCCCCAGATAAATCCTGAATTATGACTCTTGGCTACGTATTAATTTTTATTTACTTGATATGTAGTAAAAATTACGTTTTCTAGTTTTGTTTAGTTAATATTATTTTGTTGTATTCAAAAAATGTGTTAAATTTATTTTTTTAGAAAATTTATAGGTATTTAAGTAATCTACGGGAACACGGTTTGATAACCAAGTCTATGAAATTTATTGATAGAGAAATTCATGATGTAAACGTTTTATTAAAAAAATGTGCTTTTTAAAATTATTTTTCATTTAAAAATATAACAAAAGCCCTAGGCACCCCCTGGGCTCAACACCAGGCTCCACCCCAGGCCCATCCCAGGATAAATTACTAGTTACGCTAATGTTCAAACGTCAAAAAAATAATCATTGTTGTCATTTTACCGCCTACGAATAAGGCACAAGAGTACAAAAATATATTATTAAACTGATAATAAGTGTCAAATTCAACGTGTGTACAAATTATTTCTCGATATATGTAATTACTTATAAGCAACTTTTGAAAAAAAAATGATTTAAATCATTTGATTTAATTCCAATTTTGTAAATTTATTGCCAACGAGCAAAATCAGAATGGCCAACTATTTTAATCATTGTTGATCGCTCCGTATATGTTCGATCAAAAAAAAATGTAAGTGTTTCTATTTTTTATCCTTGTATGTAATAATATCCAACAGGCAAGCTTCTTTTAAAATCATTCAAACTACATACCCTTACAAATATTGTAACTGATTTATTTTTTCAAATAAGTAATAATTAATTAAATAATATCTCCTGAATATTTTTGTTGTATATATATTATATTGGTGGACCAGTTATAAAATCCAGGAACACAACATAAAAAAGACACACATTAAAGTTGAGAATATAAAACCACCGATATAAAAAATTAATTAAATTAGGTACATTTTATTATACATAAAATAACGTTTAACAAGTAATAAATCCAGGAAAGAAAAACTAAAAAAAAATACAGACACACATTAAATTAAGAAAAATAACAACAGGAAGTATCGGCTCTTCTCCGTTCGAAATAAAATCACAGTCCACCTGACTTAAGTGTTCCCTAATTAGTCATTGTCCACTGCACCGGCAGGCAACTGTTTCTTTTTATGTACGCAATAAAAAGCGTCACTAATTGGGAGGTCAACACATTAAACTATCTATATGCTTCAATAAAATCAATTAAAAAACGAATTAAATTGAAAATTAGAATAATTCCGATGTGATTTAGGAAACTTTTTTGATAAGAATTGTTATAAAATTTTAGTAGGCACGTAAAAACTTCAGGTTAAATGTACTTAATAGAAGTTATGTGATAAATACTTAATTAAAGATGTGGTTTTACTAACACTGATCGAATGTTTTTATTATACCGTATGATCGAAAGAAAAACGGCTTCAACGACGGCTGGAGAATGACAATCGATGATAATTTTGGCAAGGTCAGTCTCTAGACATAAAATTTGTCAAAAATTAACACAAATTATAGAAAGATTAAAAAAGGACATTTTTATGCAAATAATTACAAAAATTTTAGAATTTCAAGTCGTCGTATTAAAAATTTCAAAATGTGACCAAAGCTTATAATTTTAATAATTTATTTGCTTTACTTTGATTAATCGTGATGTAACATTTTTTGTAATTTGTAGAGTAATGAACCACCCCAAAAAATACCAAGGAGTGAAGAAGCAGAAATAACTACTATCGAGGAAAATAATATCACTTTACTTACTACAGACCAGGAAAACCTAAATTTATCAGAAAATAATATACCTCGTAATATGTCTGTATATCATGTATAGACTTCTCTTAGATCAAAATAAATTTTAGTTGAGTCAATAGTATCATTAATCAAGAAATGTCCCTTTTCAATCAAGAATTTTTGCATGAATCAAAGAAACTATTGTTCTTGTAGCAAGAAATTCTTTGCATATTCATTTTGGGTCAAGAGTGAAATGCTTTGGACAGATAGGTTCTTCTATTCTCTAAAGTTATTTTTTAAAGCTTATGAAAAGATAGTTAATGCTTTGGGCAAAGAAACGTCGTTCTTGGTACTATTGAAAAGCGCCAATCCTTTGAGTCAAAGTCATATTCATTTCGACTGAGAGATCCTTTTTTTCAGTGTAGGTAATGCTATTAGACCAATATCATGGTCTCACCACTCACTTGGTCAGATCACTTATAAAGTGGCTCCTAAAATGAACTTAGTAAAAACTAAAGTAATGTACAACGAACTAGTGGACAGAAAAGATATTCTAATAAAGAACATAACATTTGAAATAGTAGAAGAATACGACATATATTTGGGACAACTGTCATACACAGCTTGGGATACACAGCTGAAGTCACTGAAGTGACAATGGGCAGGACATCTGGCAAGAAGGACGGACAATAAATGGACCACGCAGAGATAACTTGGGTTCCATAGCAACATAGCCAACAATAGACAACAATTGATCCAAGAGAGTATGCGTGAGGAAGGCTACACTATAATTGGAAATGGTTGAATAAGCTGAAAATGAAGATGATGATGGTTTAAAAATAACTTTTACCATCAAAATATGATTCGAATCACTAAAATCATTTTGAAGAAACTTATAGTAAATCAAAATTATCAAATTGAAGCAAAATCGGACCTGTGTTCATATCATAGAGTGTAGAGATGAAGAAAAATATATCTTATGGGACTTTATTTGAAAAAGTGGTCACAAAAATGGGAAGAATAAGGGTTTACCAAATAACCACAGTGACGCTAATGACGCATTAATCTAAAAAATAAAAAGTAACAATAGATAAGAGAGTAAAAGTAACATAACCAAACATTACCCAAAAAAGGTCTGTTTTATTTTTTAAAATATAAAACAATTATTTTTATATATTAGAGGCCCATTATATTGCTGCTGAATAAAAATCGATAATTTATTTCATGTGACATGAAAATAAAATTTGTATTTTTTTGAAACCCCAGCCTTCACGTCAAATATTTGTCTCTTCTGAATCACTTTTTGTTCTAAAAATTTTCGGCGCATATTTTAAATTTTAGGTTTTTGCTACAGCAGCGTCATCTTAAGTCTTCCCTTTTTTATGACCATTTTTTTAATGCACGTCGACATTTCTCCGTAACTCTACGCTCCATAATTCATATAAAATAATAAATGTTATTTTTACGTGAGGATTCTCCCTTCGAGAGATGACACATGTTTTTTGAAACACTTTGTACACAACATTATAGTCGAGTAAAATCACTTCTTTCACGAAAAATTTTTTTTGAAGGTATAACCACATAAACTCATTATGAAATGATCGGTTAGGGCTTAGTGCATGTGAAATGACTAATTACGACCTTTTTGGAGGGGTCAGAAATTGTTTATCCCGGAAAATGTCAAAAATCTGTCAAAAATGTATTACCATGTTTTTTTACCTTTCCTAGGCGATAACTCCTAAACTAATCAACTTATTCACATACTCTTTTTTTTAATCGATTGAGAATACATAGGCGGTGATAGCTGAAATAATTAAAGTTCCATAGTGAATGTATTTTTTTTGAAAAAAGGATTAAACTTCAAAAATTAATTTTATTGTATCATGATTTTTGGTAAGCGAGAAACTTTTTTATTTGAAGGAATTTTTACACAGTATCTGCGTATGAAATAAAGAAAACATATTGAAAAAGTTTTTAAAACTTGTTACAACCTTCTATTACTAATATTTTTATAGTTATTCTAATTTAAAGTTATCATTATCCCGTGCGCGCGCTGTAGTTAGACGCCGCGCTATATATATATATATATAATAAACTAAAAAATCTTAGGCGTAGCCCACACAGGAATATATATATATATATAGCTGTAGTAAAATTAGTAAATAGTTGTGAAAAATAAAATTCCAATCCTAGATGCAACATTTTTCATAAACGCCTACTTGTGCATTTTGAAATTGTGATGCAAAATCCGGCCATACCGCATAGAAGAGATGTATCAACTCAACTTTTGTCTCTTTTTAATACATTTGATTTTACATTTAGCTGTTTACATCACCTTTCATACACGTTAAAGTCCAGACCACGCTTTTACGATGGCCAGAATGGTATACAATACATGTCATTTTTATATACCTACATTAATTAAAAAAATAAAAAAACATTTATTGCTTCCCCTATAGTTAATTTTATTAAATAATATTAATTAAATAAAAAATAATTAAAGTGGATTTCTTCGTAGCCACACACAGCCACTTTTGTATAAAAAAATTGACGAACTATATCCAATATTACCGTATTAGTTAAGGATATTTTGAACCATTCAAATAAATAAATATGATATAAAATGTTTTGGATCTATAGAAGACTACTAAAAATACCTTGGACTTATCATTTATCAAACGAGAGGTTCCTGAAAAGCTTAAGGGTTGATTTTCACTATACATTCGATTTCCATTCTATATCCATTCAGAATTTTTTATTGTATTGACGCTATACGTAAGCTTCCGTTCCGTATCTGTTCCATACTTTTTATTGTACAATTTATATCATTACGAAAGTTTTATTTGTTTTTTATATAATAAATTAAGAGGTGAAAGAATAAATAAATATCAGCAAAATATTAACAGAGCCGGTACAAATGTAAGAACTTAACAACCTGTTTCCGATACGCTTCAGTCCGCCGCCAAAAAAATGTATGGAAGGAAAGGATATGGAACGGAAGGGAAACGGAACGGATAATGTGTATTGTCCTATTCATTTACATAATATAATATTTTACGTAAACGGAAGGGAAACGATGGAAAGGAGCTGATGGAAGGTATGTGAGAATCAACCTTTATAGAGAAAGGGAATTACTAACAAATAAAAGACTGCATCATGTCATGATGGGTCATGTCATGCTTAATGGCGGAGCGAAGCTCCTGAAATTAATTATCGAAGGGAAGATAGAAGGCAGAAGAGGACTTTGGAGACGCAGTGGTTGTAAAACATAAGAGATTGTACTTGTCTAGATTCACACGCACTGTTTCCACCTACACAGAGAGACAATGACGCGTCGAGATTATTGCCGTCGAGATTGAAACCAAACCAACCTACATAGAAGATACTACCATAAGAAGAAAAAGTTTTCATGTAGGGATGCCTCTAGTAATCTATTAAAAAAGGGCAAGTCTCGAAGGAGTCTTGCAGCAAGATCATGACCAAGATGAAGACTAAACCCTGCAATACCAAGAAGAGTACTTATTAGACTGCAAGATCAAGGGAGTCTTGGTCTTGGTCTTGCATTTGCTCATTGCGCTTGTATGCAGTTCGACTAACCTTTGACATCGCAAATTTCGGTCATATACGTTGACTTCAGTAACAGCCCGACGCGCAAACAGAATCATAGGTTGTGGCAGAAAAAAAAAGAATTTGATGATAAGTAAAGCTACTAGTTTCCTTATACTATGAAAGTACGCGAGGGAGTTTTATGTCTACGCCTCTGCTCTCAGCGTTATCCGATAGTTTGCCAGTTAAAGCTGTTCTCCGTTTCGTTTGTTAGGGCCGCCGGTTCTCGGCTAAACCGACAGCCCCGCGCGCCGATCCTCCCGCCCCCAAAATGACCATTCAACACCTTTTCAATTACCTCTAATTAAAATCTCTGTCAGGTGGAGGACGAAGGCAACGGCCACGTGACTGATTTTGATGACGTAGATGGGGCGGCGGATATGATCGATGGCTAGCCTTACATCGATTGGGAGAACAACAAAAACCTGCCTTTTCTCACTTCTCTGGTCTCTATATCTGTAGTAGTTGTTAGTTGTTATTAAAACTAGTTTCTAAGTTCTTATATATTATTTTTAATCTGGGACTATGGTTATTTATTTTTTGACAAAAGCCAATATCTGAGACGGTTTTACAGATGTTAGTTGTCCATCTCCGATATCAGCTGTACCAAAGATTATGACACGAATGGTTGTCGTCTCGGTGCACTCATTGATGAGGTATTCTGGTGTTTCCTCATTTTCTCCACAGAATCTGCATTCTCCGTTGTTTCGTTGAGAAGACAGTGTCTGTTAAACTGTTAGAAACCCCATGACAATCCGAAGATTGTTTTTACTTAAATCAAGCTCGGTCGTAATTTCTGAGGAACATTTTCGAGTTCTGTTACCGTTGGAGGATTCTCATTCCTGATTTTTCCAGTGTCTTAGACCGTTGGAGGATGCCCATTCCAGGTTACGGATGGTGTTTTCCAGGTTCTTCATTTCTTCTTCAAGTTGGTTTCCGCTTGGAAAACAGAACGATTTTGGTCCAGTTAGTGGAGTGTTCGCTCCCTTTCTAGCTAGATCGTTTGCTTTTTCATTGCCTTCTATTCCTTGGTGAGCGGGCACCCATCAGAGTAAGAGGACTTTATTTTCGTTGCCTACTTTGTTCAACTTCTTTAGGTACTCTTTGGCCAACTTTTTGTTTGAATTGATGGTTGCTGAGTTGATCGATTTTAGTGCTGCTTAACTATAGGATAAGAAGGCTGGTTTTTTCAATAGTTCCTAACTAAGATAATTGTAGGCATCTTTCGATAGCGTAGATCTCCGCTTGAAATATGCGGGGGTAGCTGCCCATTAATATGAAGACAGTTTCTATATTATTATTGTTTCTTTTTTATTAAAGTTCAGAATAACATAGTTGGATTCTTTAGAATAGTCTTCAAGGTTTTCTCTGCCGTGCTCTTTTACGTGTGAATTCCAGTACGGCAGAGTGTAATTCCAGTACGGCACTCCGTTCATTTACAAGTTTAGCGTTTGATTTACATAAACAATTCTCCCCAAATTTCCCTAATATTGCTTTGGTCGAGCGCATCCGAGGTACATAAGTCAATATAAAAAATATTTTATACACAATTTAGGTTCCTTTATTCCATTTAATTTGCTTGTTATAGAGTTGGCCAAAATACTACCTGTTCAACTTTCTCAACTTCTTCTTCTTACTGTGTGTAAAAGCCTCCATAACAACAAGTTGAGAGTGTCACATCATGGATCACTGAGCGATCCCTTTCTGACAAATACAGGAATCTAGGCAGGGATGTGTCCTAGCTCCTCTCCTATTCATCATATTCATGGCAGCGCTCTCTATTATAGTGGACAGCAAATTGCAGGAAAGAGGAATGGGTGTTAGATACAGGTATGACGGCTGTCCAGTGGCGAACACAGAGGGGGACACATGGGGCCCGGGTCCCCCCTAAAATCTGTAAATTGGGTTAAATATTAGGCTTTTGGGTTAAAAGTGGCGCCCTAAAAGGCATATTTTGCATTATATTTTATTTGGGCCCCCCCTAAAATAAATTTCTGTATCCGCCCCTGCGACTGTCTGTTCAACCTAAAAAAGCTCAGGGCAAAAACACGTATAAAATTCATCACAGAACTCCAATACGCTGATGACTGCGCTCTAGTTGCAAATAAGTTACAGCAATTACAGAAAACACATATACCTACGGGCATACGAGACTTTGGGCCTTAAGCTGAACATCGATAAAACTAAAATCATGTGCACTCCCCCCGAAAATCATAACAGCGCTATAAAAATTGGAAAAGAACTATTGGAATATGTATCGGAATTTAATTACCTCGGCAGTTTGATTTCGGAAATGACAAATATCGACTCTGAAATTCAGCACAGAATTAGCAGCGCCTCAAGAGCGTTCTGGAAGTTAAAAGACAGGGTTTTCTACAATCATGACTTGAGCACAAAAACGGAACTTGCAGTGTATCGAGCAGTAATAATCCCCACCATGTTATATCGAAGCGAATTCTTGGTGCCGTACCGCCGGCACACGAGCGCATTAAACAAGTTGCAACAGAGACATCTTAGACAATTGTTAAGAATTAAATGGTACCACCATGTCTCAAACGTATCAGTCCTTCAAAAATTAGGCTGCGAGAGCGCTGAAGTCATGATTACTAAATATCGCTTAAGATGGGATGGCCACGTATGCAGGATGCAAGAAAACCGCCTACCGAAATCTCTTCTTTACGGTGAACTTGTAGAGTGTAAGAGGAAACCGGGTGGACAACTCAAAAGATACAAGAATGTTTCCATGAAAACTTAAAGGGGATAAGTATGCAGCATCTGTGGGAGGAAGCAGTGCACAATAAAACGCAATGGAGGAGAATTGTAAACTCAGTTAACAACGATAACCAAAAAGTAAAGAGGCAACAAAGTAATGAAATTTTTGAATAAAAGAGATAATTATCACGTATTGGGCTTTTCAGTCACAAAAAAGCTCATGAAAGAAAACGCCTTGCGTAACCAGCTTCTGATGCGTGTCAAATACTCGTCAGCGAGTAAGTAAGTCTTCAACTTCGTTGAACGACCCTGAGTTGTTATACTACAAAAATAAATTTTTAAAGTCGCACAAAAATGTACTCTTTAAAAATGTTCCGATCTGTACTGATGACGGCTTTTATCACATCCAAAACGCGAAATAATTACATACAATTTACCATCGAGCCGTGAATATAAGATTCAACAAAAATGGCCGATTACGAGAGAGTAAAAAGCTGTTATCAGCCACAGAACAAAAAAGAAAAGTTCCCGAATGCCACCCCGAGAGAGGCGCATGAATGAGCGGCAGGTGCCGCGCCATCCTGCGCTTCTAAACGAAGCAAAAAACCGATCGGGCTTGTGCGTCTCTCGCGAATTAATATCGCTTAAGTAAAGCTATAATTAAAAATATTGAAGAACATGAGTTACGGGGCACATTGCGCGACTTTTTTTCTTCTTTTTTTTTCTCTTTTGCACTCGACTTCGAAACCGTCGTTCGACTTCTGTTAATTGGGTGCGTTATTAAAACGCAGAATGCAGGACAATTTTTAATTGAAAAACGGAGGACGTACTTTACATTCTACCGGCGATATTTTTGCGTTATTAACCGCTTTTTTCGATAAGTTTTAAAAAGGATTTCAATAAGAGTTGCGACAGGTAGGTTCCGAGAATAGATGGAGATAAATGGTTGTCCGTTCATTATACAGTTAATGTAGAGTTTATATTATGGGTAATATCATCAGACGAATAATATAAATAGATATACCTTACTGTGTACAATGAAGGTACCCAAGATATACAAACAAGGCGTAAACAGGAAAGTTAGATTAGATTAGATTTTTGAGGTGTCTATCGTTCTGATGGGGTGTCTATCGTTCTGTGGTCCTCTTGTGATCCCTTAGCTTGTATTCTCCAGTCCAATTCCTTTCAAAAAGCCTATAGTAACATGGAGATTGAACCCTCCATACAACTCTCTGTCAATGGCCTATCATTGCCTAGTACTTAGTACAGAAATCCGCATCCAGACTGCACCGACATAAAATGGGTTCTGTCATTTCTTCTTCAGATTGACAGAACCTGCATATGACTTCGTCTTCGTCTGTCAATCCCATTCACTTTATGGTGCGTTTTGACTTGAGCACGCACGCACTTCGCGAATCCTTTGCGAATGCTCAAGTGTAAACGGCTGTGCGCGCACGCTCACTCTGAATCTGTCTGTGCGCGAGCCAGTCGCGAACGCGAGCCGTCTTGTGTCGGTTTTTGGTCCGTACTCAATTTGCAGCGGAAATTTGTTTTGTCTGCCTGCGTGCGTACGTGTGTGATTTTTTTTTTCGTTTTCTTCAATAAAATTATGGAGTGGACTAACGAATCATCGTTACTGGTTAATACAAGAATATGAAAACTTTTTTTAAAAAAAAAATATGGGATATAAAACATTCTGTGCATTATTCAAAAACAAAAAAAAAATATGCATGGCAAGACTGCAGATAAAATTAATATTGAACATATCGATAAACACAAAAAGCACAAAAAAAAATGAAAAGCCCTTTTCTCCATGTAATAATATTTACAGTCTCTCCCCCACAAACGTCCCCAGCTTTCAGTACATAAGTTGCTATACGAGTCTCCACTTGCCAAGAAACGTAAAGTTAAGGCTCAGCGTTCTCTTGGCGATATTGCTATTCTAAAATTTTTTATCTTTTCTCGGAATTTTTGGTGTAATTAAATTTAGTAAATACTCAAAGTCGGGTCTGGCCATTCTCGTAAAGTTTTTGAACTGATTATAGCCCTCCTCAGATACTAAATTGTTGCAGTAAATTATATCGATTACTAAAAATTTGGGTTTGCCACCAGTGACGATGTTTTCCATTTTTCCTCTTTTTATAATATAATTAAACTGTCCATAACAAATGAATGCAGCCGCGACTATCTCTCGGTCGTCCATTGATAATTTGATTTTCACCAACACAACTCTGCTGTACGCGCACAAGTGGACTTCATTCGTCGAAAAATAAGTTTTTAATTTAAACGGAGTCGAGAGCGCGAACGAATGCCTTGCGCGTACGCTCAGCTCGTGCGTGCTCAAGTCTAAACGCACCTTTAGATGCATATTCAGCTTACAAAATGCCAGAGTTGGCAAAAATCATAATTTAAAAAAAATAAAAATACCAATTTTTTTGTTTAAATCGGATTTCCAAATAATAAGACTTATTTTCAATTAAAGTCCTAAAATAGCTAAATATGTGCGATACCGATAACATTAACAAATCTACAGCGTGTGTAATTTTTTTACATCAGTCACCAATATATTCTGCACAAAAGTCGCTGGCGAGTGTAAAGGATTTTTTTCAAACGCATTGGCGTAGCTACAGGGGAGCCCGGGGGGCCCCAGGTACTGCTGGGCACCCTCCAGATAAATCCTGAATTATGACTCTTGGCTACGTATTAATTTTTATTTTCTTGAGATGTAGTAAAAATTACGTTTTCTAGTTTTGTTTAGTTAATATTATTTTGTTGTATTCAAAAAATGTGTTAAATTTATTTTTTTAGAAAATTTTTATTATTTATTTATTTAATTTAAAAAAAATATATATTATTAATTTATATAATTTATATTATATATTTATAGGTATTTAAGTAATCTACGGGAACACGGTTTGATAACCAAGTCTATGAAATTTATTGATAGAGAAATTCATGATGTAAACGTTTTATTAAAAAAATGTGCTTTTTAAAATTATTTTTCATTAAAAAAAAACAAAAGCCCTAGGCACCCCCTGGGCTCAACACCAGGCTCCACCCCAGGCCCATCCCAGGATAAATTGCTAGTTACGCTAATGTTCAAACGTCAAAAAAATAATCATTGTTGTCATTTTACCGCCTAGGAATAAGGCACAAGAGTACAAAAATATATTATTAAACTGACAATAAGTGTCAAATTCAACGTGTGTACAAATTATTTCTCGATATATGTAATTACTTATAAGCAACTTTTGAAAAAAAAATGATTTAAATCATTTGATTTAATTCCAATTTTGTAAATTTATTGCCAACGAGCAAAATCAAAATGGCCAACTATTTCAATCATTGTTGATCGCTCCGTATATGTTCGATCAAAAAAAAATGTAAGTGTTTCTATTTTTTATCCTTGTATGTGGTAATATCCAACAGGCAAGCTTCTTTTAAAATCATTCAAACTACATACCCTTACAAATATTGTAACTGATTTATTTTTTCAAATAAGTAATAATTAATTAAATAATATCTCCTGAATATTTTTGTTGTATATATATTATATTGGTGGACCAGTTATAAAATCCAGGAACACAACATAAAAAAGACACACATTAAAGTTGAGAATATAAAACCACCGATATAAAAAATTAATTAAATTAGTTACATTTTATTATACATAAAATAACGTTTAACAAGTAATAAATCCAGGAAAGAAAAACTAAAAAAAAATACGGACACACATTAAAATTAAGAAAAATAACAACAGGAAGTATCGGCTCTTCTCCGTTCGAAATAAAATCACAGTCCACCTGACTTAAGTGTTCCCTAATTAGTCATTGTCCACTGCACCGGCAGGCAACTGTTTTTTTATGTACGCAATAAAAAGCGTCACTAATTGGGAGGTCAACACATTAAACTATCTATATGCTTCAATAAAATCAATTAAAAAACGAATTAAATTGAAAATTAGAATAATTCCGATGTGATTTAGGAAACTTTTTTGATAAGAATTGTTATAAAATTTTAGTAGGCACGTAAAAACTTCAGGTTAAATGTACTTAATAGAAGTTATGTGATAAATACTTAATTAAAGATGTGGTTTTACTAACACTGATCGAATGTTTTTATTATACCGTATGATCGAAAGAAAAACGGCTTCAACGACGGCTGGAGAATGACAATCGATGATAATTTTGGCATAGTCAGTCTCTAGACATAAAATTTGTCAAAAATTAACACAAATTATAGAAAGATTAAAAAAGCCCCCCCCCCGTTTCAAGACACACAAATCTATTTCTAAAAAAGTATTTTTTCTTGAATTTTAAACTATAAGAATAATTTTTAATATAAAAATAATTACAACATTCTTAAGGCCAATTATTGGCTGTAAGCGCCGTTAAAAAATAAAGAGGAGTACGGGCCAAGTAGAAGACGCGAAGTCTAAGGCTTGATCTAGCCAAAATTATCATCGATTGTCACTCCCCAGCAATATTTGACGCCGTTTTTTTCTTTCAATCGTATGGTTTAGTTTGGTATGTACCCTAAAAATATAAATACAAAAAATCAGTTAACAGTATCAGTCATCTTTTTTACAAATATGTATATTACAGTTGAGGGCAACCTTTGGTGTTACAACAACAAAATAAAACACTAAATCACCACAAATAACATAATTAGAGCTTTAATCATCTGCTGATGATGCTAAAATGGTTAGCGAAACGCGTGTTCAGTGTAAAAGTAAAAGTGTTTTTTGGTGTATTGTGATGAAATAGATATATGTATATTAATACACTGATAAAAAAGATAGACTTGAACTAAAGTCGTCATCGTTCTTGAAAAAAAAAATTTAGTAGCAAGAGAATTTATTTTAGCGTAAAAGAAAATATTAGCCTGAAGAAAAACTCTCTTAACTGAAGAAAACTGGTTCTCTTGAAAAATTCGAAAATTTCTCTTCAATCTATTTTCATTCAACCAAGTGCAAGTTACTTTGTTTTAAGATAATAAGAAAAATACGCTAGGAAGTACTTCATTCAAGAAACATGGCCATTTTTCCAATAGCTAAAATACTCTTTTGATGAAAAATTATAACGACACGCAAAGACGATGACGAAGGACGGTATATACAATCAGTCGTACGTCGCATTTCATAGGTCGCACATCATAGTACGCACGGGTTTTGTTGCTTGGAATTTTCCACTTGGAATTTTGCATACTTTGCTTTTTAAACGCATATCGTATAACAAATTAGTGATCGTTATTAACATGCATTTGTCATTTTTTATGGACAAATTTTAGGATATATGGATTCTTTAAAGGAGTTTCTGAAAAAATGGAAATTAGAGCATTTATTTGCTATATTTCAAAATAAGAGGCATTTACCTAATGCACCTGTTTAAATAATGTATGCGTGACTATATATAGAACATAGGTATCGATTTTTTTATGCAAATAATTACAAAAATTTTAGAATTTCAAGTCGTCGTATTAAAAATTTCAAAATGTGACCAAAGCTTATAATTTTAATAATTTATTTGCTTTACTTTGATTAATCGTGATGTAACATTTTTTGTTATTTGTAGAGTAATGAACCACCCCAAAAAATACCAAGGAGTGAAGAAGCAGAAATAACTACTATCGAGGAAAATAATATCACTTTACTTACTACCAGGAAAACCTAAATTTATCAGAAAATAATATACCTCGTAATATGTCTGTATATCATGTATAGACTTCTCTTAGATCAAAATAAATTTTAGTTGAGTCAATAGTATCATTAATCAAGAAATGTCCCTTTTCAATCAAGAATTTTTGCATGAATCAAAGAAACTATTGTTTTTGTAGCAAGAAATTCTTTGCATATTCATTTTGGGTCAAGAGTGAAATACTTTGGACAGATAGGTTCTTCTATTCTCTAAAGTTATTTTTTAAAGCTTATGAAAAGATAGTTAATGCTTTTTTTTGCTACAGCAGCGTCATCTTAAGTCTTCCCTTTTTTATGACCATTTTTTAATGCACGACGACATTTCTCCGTAACTCTACGCTCCATAATTCATATAAAATAATAAATGTTATTTTTACGTGAGGATTCTCCCTTCGAGGGATGACACATGTTTTTTTGAAACACTTTGTACACATTATAGTCTAGTAAAATCACTGAAAACAGTCGCTTCTTTCACGAAAAATTTTTTTTGGAGGCATAACCACATAAACTCATTATGAAATGATCGGTTAGGGCTTAGTGCATGTGAAATGACTAATTACGACCTTTTTGGAGGGGTCAGAAATTGTTTATCCCGGAAAATGTCAAAAATCTGTCAAAAATGTATTACCATGTTTTTTTACTTTTCCTACGCGATAACTCCTGAACTAATCAACTTATTCACATACTCTTTTTTTTAATCGATTGAGAATACATAGGCGGTGATAGCTGAAGTAATTAAAGTTCCATAGTGAGTGTATTTTTTTTGAAAAAAGGATTAAACTTCAAACATTAATCTTATTGTATCATGATTTTCGGTAAGCGAGAAACTTTTTTATTTGAAGGAATTTTTACATAGTATCTCCGTATGAAATAAAGAAAAAATATTGAAAAAGTTTTTAAAACTTGTTACAACCTTCTATTACTAATATTTTTATAGTTATTCTAATTTAAAGTTATCATTATCCCGTGCGCGCGCTGTAGTTAGACGCCGCGCTATACCGCCCGGCCTGTATCACGTTGTACGGCGTGCTAGATGTGGCATTAATTTATGTTTTAGAATAAATTTAGAAAAACATTTTTAAATAATTATTTAATATGTTAGTGCACAGATGTAGGTGTCGATTTAATATGACATATTTTTGTAACATTTTTTTATGAAAACATGATTACAATATTTTTATTACATAATCAGGACATATCTCGAAGTTTGCATCGGATTGAAACTCTTTTATTAAACTACGAATTTCTTCTTTTAATATAGTTTCTCGCTTACCGAAAATCATGAGACAATAAAATTAATGTTTGAAGTTTAATCCTTTTTAAAAAAAAATACACTCACTATGGAACTTTAATTACTTCAGTTATCACCGCCTATGTTCTCAATCGATTAAAAAAAAGAGTATGTGAATAAGTTGATTAGTTTAGAGGTTATCGCGTAGGAAAGGTAAAAAACATGGATATACATTTTTGACAGATTTTAGACATTTTCCGGGATAAAAAAATTCTGACCTCTCCAAAAAGGCCGTAATTAGTAATTTCACATGCACAAAGCCCTAACTGATAATCCTGTATAGATATCATGTAGTTATACCTCCCAAAACAATTTTGACACATTTTAATATCGTTTTTACTCCACTATCCATACATAATATGTATATAAAAGCTCAAAGGGTTTTTTTGTTACATCAATCCTGCCGAAACCGCTTCACCAATCTTGATGATTCTTTTTTTAAATGAAAGGTATAGGTATATGTGTAGATTTGTTATGAAGTATTTTTATATCGTTTAATGGCTATTTCTTTGTGTAAAACGACTACTACTTTGTGAAAAACACCTACACACAATACCTCCAGAAATAAATTATTTGTCATTGTTAGTGGTGTGTCAGTTAGATTATATATAAAGTTTTTAGATATTTTAGGGGTCAGTTAATACCGTCAGCTTTAGAATCATAAATATTAGCACAAATGTTCGTTTAAATGACATTAGTGATTATTGAATTAGCTACGCAAAGCGATTTTTGGAAATGCACCAGTGTAAAATTCCTTACTATCTGGTCTAGAAGAATGAAATTCTACAGAAAGAATTAGAAGAGATTTTTGAAATTCATCAACTAAATGGGTAAAGTTTTAAAAATTTGCACAAAGGAGCATCTAAAAAACATGAGTTAATTATTTGGACATAGCGAATTTAGGAAATTCATACCCTTAGGGAGTAGAATAGGGAATGAAAGTTTGCTGTACGAAAATGCATTTCTATAACATCTAGAAGTATAAAATTTTATACAAGGGTTTATTCAGTGACATCAATAATATGAACAAAATATTTCTTTTTCAAACCATCCTTCTAGGAATAAAAAATAACTAGGAATACATAAAAGTATAAAGAGAATATTAATGCTCTTGAAAAATAAAAATAAATCAGGGGAGTATATCAAGAAAAACGACAATTGAAAACCTCAAATATTCAATTGAAAACTATATGTCAAAGCTATTTATTTTAGTAATACAGTTTATAGAACCATAAGGGTTCTATCCATAGAGGGTAAATAGCCATTTCACTATTTATTATTTTCGAGAGATTTTCTTTTTTCAGATTTTGGAAAAATTCGATTTTGGTTCGAGTTCTAAAACATTCCGATTTTTTTAAATACATAATAATATTTAAAGAGAATAAAAATGCTCTTGAAATTGGCCTATTGATGGCTCTTTATAAATTTTAAGTAAAAAATATGTAATAAGTAAAAAAAAACAATATGTCAAAAAAAACAATTGAAAAATTTTTGGGATCTTTTTTTACTTTTTAGTTAAAATCCATAATTTCTTGAAAACACGACAACATAGATAGTTACATTACAACATAGATAAAATTTATTAGACAGAAAAACCCAAAAAGATCCAGTGGTTCTCAAAATTTAAGCAGAAAATATTTTTTTGGAAATTTTTACGGTAAAATATCTCGATTACTTTAATTCCAAAGTAATCGAGTTATTTTACTTTAAAAATTTCCAAAAAAATATTTTCTGCTTAAATTTTGAAAAACGGTAAAAAGAAAATATGTTTTTTTTTATCGAGATCTACCAGCCCTGAAAATATTTACACTTATTCAAGACTCGTCCTGTATAATACCCAGAAAATCGTCAATTGCAAACTTTCATATGAAATACGAATAGCTCTTCTTCTTCTTAAAATGCCTTCTCCATGCAGTGAAGATCGGCAACAACCATGGCAAATTCCTCTCTATTTTTCGCTCTTTTCAGCAAAGTATGTGAGTCCAGGCCTGTCCAATCTCTGATGTTCTTCAGCCAGGAGCATTGCCGTCATCCGGGTCCGCGCTTTCCGTCAATTTTACCCTCGATGATGAGCTGAAGGAATTCATACTTGCTATGTCTCATGATATGGCCCAAATAGGCTGCTTTCCTCTTTTTTATTATGTCGAGGAATTCTCGGTCCTTGTTCATTTGGTTTAGAACTCGTTCATTCAAGACACGGTCAGTCCATGGTATTCTCAGCATTTTGCGATATACCCACATCTCAAATGCTTCCAACTTATTCATTGCTCTTACTTTGAGTGTCCACGACTCAACCCCGTAGAGAAGTGTGGAAAGTACGTAGCACTTGACGAAGTTGTCTTTTATATGGATGTTGAGACGTTTATCGCACAGTAGGTTCCGCAATTTTAGGCAGTTTGATCTAGCCATCTCAATTCGACCTTTGATCTCAACGTCTGGGTTTAGGTCTTCACTAATCCAACTGCCCAAATATCTAAACTTTGAGACTCTTGCTATTGGTGTCCCACCTACGACTACATCCGTTGCCTGTCTTGCATCTCTATTTATCACCATGACTTTTGTTTTGTTTGTATTTATCCTGAGACCCATTGAGTCGCCCACCGAGGATAGTCTATCAAGAAGTCTTTGCAGGCCCTCAGTGGTGTCTGCAATAACGACGGTATCATCAGCATATCTCATGTTGTTAATCAGCCTGCCATTCACTTTTATGCCGTCTTCTGAGTTCGGAGTACATATTGAAGACCATAGGGCTCAATACGCATCCTTGCCCAACTCCACGCTTGATAGGTATTGCTGTTGTTTCAGTGTCCTGTAGTTTTACTGTCGCTACTTGTTGTTCGTATAGCTTTTGGATAATTTTCAGGTCTTGGGTATCCAGTCCTCTTCTTTCAAGGATGCTCAGCAATTCCCTGTGGTTGACGCAGTCGAATGCCTTCGTGTAGTCTATGAAGCATAGGCGTACCTCCTTTCGTTGATCTCTGCACTTCTACAAAAGTACCGATAGCGCAAACAGGGCTTCTCTCGTCCCCAGTCCCTCGCGAAATCCCATTTGCTGTTCACTTATGTCTAGCTCACATTTTCTTCGGATTCGATTATGCAGAACCTTTAAAAACAGCTTTAGGACTTGACTCATCAGACTTATTAAACGAAACTCATCACATCTTTTTGCACCATTTTTTTTAAGGAATAGGTATAAATGTCGACGTTAGCTAGTCCTGCGGTATGTTTCCGGTATTGTATACAGAATGGAAGAGGTTTACCAATAACTTTAAATTGTCTCCGTTTATTAGTTTTATCAATTCTGGGTAGATGTTGTCCGGTCCAGCTGCTTTCCCGTTTTTGGTGTTCTTTAAAGCTCTCTCGATTTCTGAGATCATTATATCTGGACCATTTTCAGTTTCTATTTGGGAGTGAAAAGAGGGGCCACCGTCATCGAATAGCTCTAAAACTGTTAAAATCATAGTTTGGTTAGTATAGTTTAAATAGTGGATTTTTGTAAGGCTCACTAGCTCTATCTATAGCTAAACAATCATTCAAATCAAGGCATGAACGAATCGAGGTGTAACGCGAACGTAGTCGCGGGAAAAAGCTAGTTATTATTTAACAAAATCTTGTTAAAAACTTACATTGGCTTTACAAAACTCTATTTTCCCTTACTCCAAAGTCCATTCAAAGTACCGTCCGTCGTCCGGTGTCCCCTTTCAGATAAAAAGATACGATCTCCCTTGGTCTCTGCGATGTCCATCCGAAAAGCCCGGGCGGCATAAATCAGGGCACGGCTGATAATAAACACTTAACTTTACTTTGCCCGATTAAGATATCCATCCCCGGGCTTACCTTACCAACCATCTCACTCACCAAATTTACGACCCGAACCGAACTAGAATTACCACCTGTCTTTTTTATTCGGTCTTTTTGTTTTCGTGGCTATCGTCTTTTCGTCTGTGAGTGTGTCGAAGCCGCCGTAGATAAATTGCTGGGAGGATAGACTTGTAGCGCGATAGAAAAAGTGACAGTTGGATTTTTTGGGTTGGTATTGGGGTCGTAAAGATCTTTACGGTTTTAGATCTTTAAATTTGATATATTTTACATGGGTATATTTTACTTTAATTACTATATCAGTAGGACAGCTCTGTTGGACTAATAAAATCTATATTTCATGTATATGTATGCAGGCATATCAGAATAACTCGGCATTTTGCAAAAATGCCGAGTTCTAGAATTAATATAAACGGCATTTTATACTAAGCATATTTTAAAACAACGCCGTCGTTTTTAACAAAAAGGATATTTTACAAAGAGCCTAGCTGTTTTCAGTTGCTTTTCAAAAGCTTAATGTAGACTAGTCAGATTGCACAAAACATTTTACGTGGCATCTGTATAACTAACCTAAATTTATCCAACGACATTTCTTGAACTACTCTTTCAAAATTAGAATTAATAGCACAAAAGTGATCATTCTCTTAAATAGAGTATGGTTAGGGACGATTATTATCAAGATATACTCCACAAAGAAGCAGAGTATAATAATTAAATAAGATATTAATATTAATAATATATTTTGTATTTAAAATTATGTTGCTTAGGTATAATTATCATTTATTATATATATTTTTTTATTCATTTATAAAATAGGGTTTAAGTTGTTCTCGCCTAAACAAAATAAAATTTTGACATAAATTATCGTTTTTGTGTCTATATATGGGATATTTTTATTAAAGCGTAAATTATTCAATATGCTTTTGCTCACACTTTGATCATTTTTTAATATGGCTGGCGTCGATTTGGCATTTTGAAAATGACAAAAACAGGTAGCCTTTTGCAGAAGCGAACAGAAAATATCGTCATTGTTTAATATGCCTAATTCTGATTAGGCTTTTTGTAAAGTGACTGAAAATAGATAGGCTTTTTGTAAAAATTCATTCTTTTTGTTTATAAAGCCGTCGCGGCGTTTTATAATATGCCTAGTCTTTTTGCAAAATGCCGGATTCTTCTATGTGCCTGCGACATATACAATGACTGCCAAAAAGTTCACAACAAATGCATTTTTTAAACGCTACAGACTACAATTTTAACTAAGCACAAAGTCAAAGTACAAGCACAAATTACCTATAAACAGATGCGAAAGAACACCGAATTACGCGTTCAGGGTTTCTGTGACCTTCAAAAAGAGTTCATAGACAATCCGCATCGATGTATAGTTTGGCTTATTATTTGTTTGGGTGAAAATAATCTGCACCAATATATGTTATCGAGGCATACAAAAGGTCCACAGACTTCGAGACATACGAAAAATCAAGTCCATTTAGCGTGTGTCGCCAATTTTTCACACACCTTAAATTAGTTTTTTATAATATAGTAACTTCTACGCTGACTATGAAAAAAGCTGTGTGATAGGAAAGGTAAAAAACATGGATATACATTTTTGACAGATTTTAGACATTTTCCGGGATAAAAAAATTCTGACCTCTCCAAAAAGGCCGTAATTAGTAATTTCACATGCACAAAGCCCTAACTGATAATCCTGTATAGATATCATGTAGTTATACCTCCCAAAACAATTTTGACACATTTTGATATCGTTTTTACTCCACTATCCATACATAATATGTATATAAAAGCTCAAAGGTTTTTCTTGTTACATCCATTCTGCCGAAACCGCTTCACCAATCTTGATGATTTTTTTTTAAATGAAAGGTATAGGTATATGTGTAGATTTGTTATGAAGTATCTTTATATCGTTTAATGGCTATTTCTTTGTGACGACTATATACTAAAACATACCTGAAAAACACCTACACACAATACCTCCAGAAATAAATTATTTGTCATTGTCAGTGGTGTGTCAGTTAGATTATATATGAATTTTTTAGATATTTTAGTGGTCAGTTAATACCGTCAGCTTTAGATACATAAATATTAGCACAAATGTTCGTTTAAATGACATTAGTGATTATTGAATTAGCTACGCAAAGCGATTTTTGGAAATGCACCAGTGTAAAATTCCTTACTATCTGGTCTAGAAAAATGAAATTCTACAGAAAGAATTAGAAGAGATTTTTGAAATTCATCAACTAAATGGGTAAATTTTTAAAAATTTGCACAGAGGAGCATCTAAAAGACATGAGTTAATTATTTGGACACAGCGAATTTAGGAAATTCATACCCTTAGGGGGTAGAATAGGTAATGAAAGTTTGCTGTACGAAAATGCATTACTATAACATCTAGAAGTATAAAATTTTATACAAGGGTTTATTCAGTGACATCAATAATATGAACAAAATATTTCTTTTTCAAACCGTATATCAAGAAAAACGACAATTGAAAACCTCAAATATTCAATTGAAAACTATATGTCAAAGCTATTTATTTTAGTAATACAGTTTATATGGGACCATAACGGTTCTATCCATAGAGGGTAAATAGTAATTTCACTATTTATTATTTTCGAGAGATTTTCTTTTTTCAGATTTTGGAAAAATTCGATTTTGGTTCGAGTTCTAAAACATTCGGATTTTTTTAAATACATAATAATATTTAAAGAGAATAAAAATGCTCTTGAAATTGGCCTATTGATGGCTCTTTATAAATTTTAAGTAAAAAATGTGTAATAAGTAAAAAATAACAAAATCGATTTTTTAAAGGATATACAGAGCGAGTCTTTAAAAAATTGGAATTTTTTGAAAAAATTTTTGGATCTCTTTTTACTTTTTAGTTAAAATCCATAATTTCTTGATAACACGACAACATAGATAGTAGATAAAATTTATTAGACAGAAAAACCCAAAAAGATCCAGTGGTTCTCAAAATTTAAGCAGAAAATATTTTTTTGGAAATTTTTAAAGTAAAATATCTCGATTACTTTAACTCCAAAGTAATCGAGATATTTTACTTTAAAAATTTCCAAAAAAATATTTTCTGCTTAAATTTTGAAAAACGGTAAAAAGAAAATATGTTTTTTTTATCGAGATCTACCAGCCCTGAAAATATTTACACTTATTCAAGACTCGCCCTGTATAATACCCATAAAATCGTCAATTGCAAACTTTCATATGAAATACGAATAGCTAAAACTGTTAAAATCATAGTTTGGTTAGTATAGTTTAAATAGTGGATTTTTGTAAGGCTCACTAGCTCTATCTATAGCTAAAAAATCATTTAAATCAAGGCATGACCGAATCGAGGTGTAACGCGAACGTAGTCGCGGGAAAAAGCTAGTTATTATTTAACAAAATCCTGTTAAAAACTTACATTGGCTTTACAAAACTCAATTTTCTCTTACTTCAAAGTCCATTCAAAGTACCGTCCCCTGTCCGGTGTCCTTTTTCAGATAAAAAGATACGATCTCCCTTGGTCTCTGCGATGTCCATCCGAAAAGCCCGGGCGGCATAAATCAGGGCACGGCTGATAATAAACACTTAACTTTACTTTGCCCGATTAAGATATCCATCCCCGGGCTTACCTTACCAACCATCTCACTCACCAAATTTACGACCCGAACCGAACTAGAATTACCACCTGTCTTTTTTATTCGGTCTTTTGTTTTTCGTGGCTATCGTCTTTTCGTCTGTGAGTGTGTCGAAGCCGCCGTAGATAAATTGCTGGGAGGATAGACTTGTAGCGCGATAGAAAAAGTGACAGTTGGATTTTTTGGGTTGGTATTGGGGTCGTAAAGATCTTTACGGTTTTAGATCTTTAAATTTGATATATTTTACATGGGTATATTTTACTTTAATTACTATATCAGTAGGACAGCTCTGTTGGACTAATAAAATCTATATTTCATGTATATGTATGCAGGCATATCGAATAACTCGGCATTTTGCAAAAATGCCGAGTTATTCTAGTTAGTATAAACGGCATTTTATACTAAGCATATTTTAAAACGCCGTCGTTTTTAACAAAAAAGGATATTTTACAAAGAGCCTAGCTGTTTTCAGTTGCTTTTCAAAAGCTTAATGTAGACTAGTCAGATTGCACAAAACATTTTACGTGGCATCTGTATAACTAACCTAAATTTATCCAACGACATTTCTTGAACTACTCTTTCAAAATTAGGAATTAATAGCACAAAAAGTGATCATTCTCTTAAATAGAGTATGGTTAGGGACGATTATTATCAAGATATACTCCACAAAGAAGCAGAGTATAATAATTAAATAAGATATTAATATTAATAATATATTTTGTATTTAAAATTATGTTGCTTAGGTATAATTATCATTTATTATATATATTTTTTTATTCATTTATAAAATAGGGTTTAAGTTGTTCTCGCCTAAACAAAATAAAATTTTGACATAAATTATCGTTTTTGTCTATATATGGGATATTTTTATTAAAGCGTAAATTATTCAATATGCTTTTGCTCACACTTTGATCATTTTTTAATATGGCTGGCGTCGATTTGGCATTTTGTAAAATGACAAAAAACAGGTAGCCTTTTTGCAGAAGCGAACAGAAAATATCGTCATTGTTTAATATGCCTAATTCTGATTAGGCTTTTTGTAAAGTGACTGAAAATAGATAGGCTTTTTGTAAAAATTCATTCTTTTGTTTATAAAGCCGTCGCGGCGTTTTATAATATGCCTAGTCTTTTTGCAAAATGCCGGATTCTTCTATGTGCCTGCGACATATACAATGACTGCCAAAAAGTTCACAACAAATGCATTTTTTAAACGCTACAGACTACAATTTTAACTAAGCACAAAGTCAAAGTACAAGCACAAATTACCTATAACAGATGCGAAAGAACACCGAATTACGCGTTCAGGTTTCTGTGACCTTCAAAAAGAGTTCATAGACAATCCGCATCGATGTATAAGTTTGGCTTATTATTTGTTTGGGTGAAAATAATCTGCACCAATATGTTATCGAGGCATACAAAAAGGTCCACAGACTTCGAGACATACGAAAAATCTAGTCCATTTAGCGTGTGTCGCAATTTTCACACCTTAAAAAATTAGTTTTTTATAGCTATAGTAACTGCAGCGACTATGAAAAAAGCTGTGTGATAGAAAATAAGGGCACCTGTAATTCATTTTTGAATGTTATAAATCGCTAAAAGAGGTTTCAAATCTCTTGGATTTCTATTAATATTAAGTACATTTTATTAAAAATTGAACTAAAATTGTTAGTATCATTAAAAACAATTCAAATTCAAAAATTGTTTCAGTCAAATTCCCTCATTTAAGGTGAATATTAAAATAAATATAAATACAGCTCATTCTAAGCTCTACTTATCTTTAAGAAAAATTTATATCATTGTTGCAATTGGGCCTTAATACCATTTCGAATGAACAATAGTATTAATAATGTACATTATAATAATAATAAATTTTATATCATAGTGTGTATTAAAACTACTAAAACACTTTTAAATTGGTATTATATTAACAACTTTTGTTTTTTAATCCAAAAAAAAGTTACCAATTTTCTCAATCAAAATATTTGTGGTCCTGAAAAGGACCTTCGGTTTCCCATGTTCGTCAAGTAGGTAATGAGTAAACGGTAAAAAAACAGGATAATGAAATTTAAAAAATTACAAAAATTGTTCAAAAGTGCCTCCCTCTTGCATTGAACAATAACCCAAACGATCATAAAATCCCCTCCTCACATTGGATAACATATCAGGGGTGACAGTGTCAAAGGCATTAAATATTTTCTGCCTTAACTGCTCCAAGTTTTGAATTTCTTCATGGCCGTAAATTTTAGATTTTATATACCCACTAAAAAGAAATCATTCACTGAGAAGTCAGGTGAAATTAAACGTCAGTCTAAACAAAACTGTCATTTTTGAAAACTTGTCAAAATTTGGACAAACGCTAAATGGACTTGATTTTCCTATGTCTCGAAGTCTGTGGACTTTTCTGTATAATCTCACAGTAATTTAATAGATTGCTCGTCATATTATATCAGCTCGTAGGAGATTAGGAAAAAAAATGATATTTATAGTATAAAAAATTAATTTATTTAACAAAATGTAATTAAAGATGTGACAAAATAGTTACATTTCTATTGGTTCTATCGGACTTTTTTCGGCTATATAAATCTTTATTTTTTGTAAACTTTAATGCATAAAATATTTTCAATCTAATAAATAATTTAATGATGTAAATAAGAGGAAATTTCTCACATGGGTGGTCAAATTCTATAGTTTTTATTATATCAAACAGCCTCTGAATGTTTTCTTCAGTGCAAAATTCATCAAAATTTAATATAAATAATTTTACCAGCTTGTAAATAAAATGAAAAAATTTTTCCACTTTCATGATCAAAGGCTTTTAAATGGGTAAATAATTTCGAGTTATCCAGAGATTCGGATTCTTTTGCAAATTTTAGACAAATATCACATTTATGTATTTGAAGACCCTTTTTAATGATGTAGTCAAACATAATTAAAGGCATTTTGAGTTGAAAACATTTCTCAGAGGCTGTTTGATATCTATAATGAAAACTATAAAATTTGACCACCCATGTGAGAAATTTCCTCTTATTTACATCATTAAATGATTTATTAGATTGAAAATATTTGATGTAATAAAGTTTACAAATAAAGATCTATATAGTCGAAAAAAGTCCGATAGAACCAATAGAAAGGTAACTATTTTGTCACATGTTTAATTAAATTTTGTTAAATAAATTAATTTTTTATACTATAAATATCTTTTTTTTTCCTTATAAATAAACACATTTGCATCCCATTTTAAATAAGATATACAAATTACCAAAACTTAGAAATAACAGTTCAAAAAATCCTACACGCGTTTTTAAAAAGAAACATATAACCACCCACTATGTCATTCCAGCAAGCGAATACGACACAGCATAGGTTTCCGGACTAAACGACTGGTGTATTTACACCACTCAATAGGCGTGTCGGGTTTGCCGAGCGGTTTCCGATGCAGTCGCTTTCTTTCGCATCTGTTATAGGTAATTTGTGGTACAAGTGTCAAATTCAACAAGTGCACTCATTCTTGATCGATATAATCTCTTACAAGGTATTACTTTTATATTATTTGCGATATTTGAAAATGTTTAAAAAATTATTTGTAATGTTTGAAAAAAAACAGCATATTCTATTCGGAGAAAAAAATAAGTTTTTGTGCTTCACCTGTAGTTATTTACTGCGATTACTCGCTAACGAGTATCTGACACGCATCAGAAGATGGATACGCAAGGTCCTAGACACTCAATAGTAATTTTATAGACCTACAAATTTAGTTTCTTCCGCATCGCCAGAGGGCGCAAAAGACATTAAAATACAGGTTTCTATTTTTTATATGAAGATGACATGACAGCCTCTATGTTGCCTACCATCTATGGTCTAGTTTTGGTCTAATTGACAAAATGTTGATGATCCATCATGTTATTTTTAAATCATTATTTAAATAATTATAAGGTGCCCGGTGGCGTAGAGGTACAGCTCCCGTCTACCAATTCAAAGGTTGTGGGTTCGAATCCTACAGCAGGCATTTCATCAACCGACTGTTTTTAATAAAATAAAAATATTTTGGGTACCTAGGTCGACTCAGCCTTAAATGAGTACTTGGGATTCACAATCTTGGGTAATAATAGGCGGTTGAAGCGTAGCTAGCCACATTACTTTTCTGGTATACCGAACGGCTCTAGTATTCCAAGCTGTACCTTGCTACTCCCAAGGCTTTAAGCGCTATATACGGGAGCTATTATTATTATATTTAAATAATTATTACTTCAGTTATTCCTGATTTGTCGGAAAATTCGGTGATTTGTAGTTTGTGTTTTTATTAATTGGTGCATTTTGATATTTACAGTCGATCATCATTTTCGTGTTAGATACTAAAGCTTTCTACTAAAGACATTTTGACATTTTAGAAATAACAAATTTATGAACATGTGTTCTATTGTTGGTATTAAAAATGTTTGTATTCATAATTATATTTTTCACACTTCTAATAATCTAATAAAACATAAAATGTAGTAAAAAGTCTGTATTTATTATTTTATATTTTACAAGGAATTATTTTGCGGTAATAACATTATGTTATGGCAAAACTTTGGTTCCATTAGTTTCTTCCGGATCACCAGGAGGCTATATATGACGGACCTATTTCTTTTATATCAGTGTCCAATCTATCTCTAGTACATGACATACGCCTAAGGTTAAACTTCAAAATTAACAATTACTACCTGATAAAAACTAATGAGGTAAAACCACTTAGTAGGTATCTAATGAGGTGAATTTAGGTACTTAATGAGGTAAAACCAAAAATCCTCAAACTTTCTGTACATATGATTATTTTTTATTTGTTTTTAATTCTTACTTATTTTCTTTAATTTTGTTTTTTTTTTTCTTAACCTTTTTATTCAAAGATTCGATCAAATAATGAAACCAAAAAACGTAATCCAACAGAATAATTTACAAACAGCATTGAAAGCTCTACATTCTTGCTTTTCGAAATAAACAGCTGTTGCCAACTAGACATTTTTTTTCTTTAACCCAACTAAAAATCGCTATTTTTCAACTGACTGACTGACTGGTTGTGCTCTAGATGAGACGTAACCGCTTTTCCGAACAGAGCCCCCGTCTAAAAGCGGCACATAATAGCCGGGTTGTCGCCTCCAAACGAAGCGTCGTTCGTAACGACGCCTCCGGACGCTTTGTCGTCAACGCCGGAATTCGCTAATGAGCGTCGTCATGGCGACGCTTTGGAGCAAACCGCGCCGGGCGGGAAAATGGCCGGAGCCGGTTGTTGCGCTGACGATTTTTAACTGGAAGGAAAGTTTGTGCCACAGATAAATGAGTTTTGATATAATAAAGATAAGGAAAATACAATATATTGCTATTTTATAAAGCTATATACAGGGTGTCCCATTTTGGTTGAAATCATACGGTATCACAGTTATTAGTAAAGATATGAGGATGCGGTTTGTACAAACCTGTCATATACTTTTTTGTTAAACGGAAGATGCTATCAACAAAATTTCCATAGCCCTCTTCGTTTCTGGGCTACAGGGTCTTTTTGAAAATTTTGCAATTTGGGACACCTCCCGTATCTCTGTTATTGTGAATCGTATCGAGAAGGTAAAAATTGATTCTCGTCGAACTTTTTATGTAGAGTCTGGCGCAGTTTGTTTTTCTACGAAAAAAATATTTTTGAAAAAATGAACTAAAGTTATGTTTTTTCAAATGGAACGCCCTGTATATTTATAAATCATATGATCCGTCTTGCTATGAGCTTCTCAAAAATATACAACAATCTATATTTATTTTCACTATCTACTGCAATATTTAAAAGACATCATTTTCTTATTAGTAGGCCGTGATAAAAATTAGATTTTTATTAGAGATAATAAAAAAATCAAAATGGTATTTACTAAAACAGCCATACCTACATATTAAAATTTTATTTGGGACTGAAATACTTTATAATAGCGTTTATAATAGCGTTTATTTCCAACAGGCAATTAGAGCCCACTTACAGGAAATACAATCTTAAAAATAGGTTGCTACTAAACATTAAATATCAAATTTACAAAAACCAAAACCAAGAGAAAAAAAATACAAAAAAAGAGAAAACTAAACCTAAATGAATCAATTATGATAATAATAAATTATTATTATAAACAATAGTGATAACTATTCCTGCCCCCCCCCCACACCCACCAGTGAGACCAAACAACCCACAGAGCAGTCAAACACATCACAGTCAACGGAGACACAGTTAAAGTTGCTACACATGGCTAGAATCGGATCCTGCAACCTAACGTTAGTTCTGGCTCGAGGAAGCGCCAAAGTGGTATTCGCTCTGGAATGGTATCGTTTCCAAAAGAGTTGGGGAATCTATAAGACCATTCAGCAGCTTCTACAAGAAAGTTACTGAGTGAATGATCCTTCTCAAGGAAAGTGGTTGCACATCAAACCGAGACAACAACTCAACGTGATCCACACCTCTAACAGAGTAAACCCTTCCTCCCTGAACACCAGTTGCTTTAAGAAACGCCTCTGTACTGTTTCAAAGGATGTAACATGACATTCATAGATTGGGCACCATACTATACCAACAGTCCATACTCCAGCCTTGACCTGACCAACGAAAAATAGAGCAGCTTGATAGGTTCAGAACCAACAAAGAGTTTACAGTTTCGAATAATAAAGCCAAGAAATCTTGATGAACTCGCAACAATTTGATCAATATGAGTTATGTTAGTCGGTTGTCAAATACGTCACCCAGATCCCTAAGCGTTGTCTTTCTAGACAGTATATTGTTGGCAATACTGTAATCAAATTGCACGGGAACCTAAGTTCTATGATATGATATGACACAGCATTTTGAGACGTTGAGGTTCTATCGATTCTGAGTACACCACTGGTTAATTCCATCAATATTGCTTTGCATCAATCTGCCAGTAGATCTTCAGATCATGGGCATAAGCCAGTTTTAAGCTGAAAATGCTTGTTAGTTTGTTGAGGTCATTGATGAATAAATTGAATAGTAGTGGGCCAAGATTGGACCACTGGGGAACTCTGAAAGTTGGAATAAATGTGTCCGAGCTGCAACTCCCGACCTCGACAAACTGAAGATATCTTTAATTTTAAACTATTACCACTGAATATCTGAGGATGTTTTTCTAACGGGATTTATTATAACGGGATGGGTTTGCAGATATGGTTGCCACGATATATTTCATATTTCGAAAATTCTAAAATACGGAAATCGAGAACGGACATATCCGGGTACAGGGAGGCAATCGTATGGGTCTATTGGTCCCAATTCATTGATTTGGAAAATAGCCATTTAAAAAGAATAAAAAAAAATCAAAATTCTAATATTTTCAATGTTGTGGGGCGAAACCATCTTGCTAAAAATACATTTTACGAAAATTTTGAAAATATTACCCGATGCGTATCACAGCTACGCCACTGGTTGAAACTAAAACCCCTTCTTTTTGCATTTAAAGTGTCTCTGTTAGGCAGACTCCTATAATAAAATTTTATAACGATACCTTCAACTGTTAAAAAACTATTAAAGAATATCTTTAATTTTTCAAAAACTTTAACACCCTGTATCTTGCCTAAGAGGCATTTCCGACCAATAGTGTGCTATATCAAAATTAATATTTCGACGTCCCCTATCATTCCTCGAAAGCATGACCGACTTACAGGAATCACCCTGTATAATCTTTCGCATCGTAGATTTCTGCCTGTAGGATAATAGGATAGTGTGCCCATTGGTTCGGAGTATTTAGTTCTCTACCCAAATACTGAGGCCCCTGTTCCTGCATTGGTTTTCTCAAAACAAAAATCAACGGATAATATTAAAATCAAAACAATTGTTATGTAAAAATATTAAGATTAACAGGTTTTTCAATGTCTTCTCATTCTTCCGTGTGGTCCAAATTACATCCTTACCACAAGATCACCGCCAAGGCAACCCATAGCGTACCGTACGGCGTACCGTATCGGTACCGGCGCGGCGGCACCACTTCCGTAACGGGACAATTAAAACGCTCGCTCGTATGCAAACATTATCGCGTTCGTATATGCGCGTATGATTAATGCACGCCGCTTAAGTGCATAAATAAAGCAAAATGGACGACGTCGAAGTTGTTTGCGCTGCTCTCGGACGACGGTCGCTACAAGACCGCTTAACGATTTTACACGGTTCGCGGACAAAATAAAGACGTTAAAGAGATAACAGAACGGACGGGGGACAGTTTTAAGACGGATCTCGGCCTTTTTACGGTTTCAAATAAAGCTGTTTGAAGAACAGATTAACGCTGAATACATAACATATCACAATAACTGTTAAAAAATGTCTATACATATGTGGCGGATTCATCTCTACAAAAAAATCCTATATGGATATTTCGCCACTACAAAAAAATGTATATACATAATAAAATAGTTATTTTTTGTTAACACTGCTTCCGTGAGTTATAACTCATCATCCAGTCTATAACCTATCATACATATTGTAGGTGGGACAGGGTATTTTCCATCCTCCTCTGAAAACAGATATTCCTCCTCCGAGGGTATACATGTTGACTCTCTCTCTCTCTCTCTTGCCTCCTTGGCAAACTCGATAGCAAAGTTATATAACATGTTACATATTTTTTTTGAAAATACCCTCGCTGTTGACTCTCTCTCCCTCTCCCTCTCCCTCTCCCTCTCCCTCTCCCTCTCTCTCTCCCTCTCCCTCTCCCTCTCCCTCTCCCTCTCCCTCCCTCTCTCCTCTCCCTCTCCCTCTCCCTCTCCTCTCTCTCTCCTCCCTCTCCCTCTCCCTCCTCCCTCTCCTCTCCCTCTCCCTCTCCTCTCCCTCTCCTCTCCTCCCTCTCCCTCTCCCTCTCCCTCTCCCTCTCCCTCTCCTCTCCCTCTCCCTCCCTCCTCCTCTCCCTCTCCTCTCTCTCCTCTCTCCCTCTCCCTCTCCCTCTCCCTCTCCTCCCTCTCCCTCCTATCCTACCAAACACAACAGGACTTAACAAACATAAAACAATAGGCAAAGAAAAAAATGAACGTTTATTAATACGCTAAGAGGTGAAACAATAAAGTCTGATATTACAGATCATACGTAGGCTAAGCAAAACATAAGCTGGTCGAAATCCCGGGTTAGAAGAAAAAGCTAATTGGATAAAATTAGAAAGAAAGCTAATTGGATAAAGAGCAAATTTAAAGATGTCGTTTTTATGCCAAATAATATCATTTTTATAAATCCAAGTATGCATATTTTCACAATACAGCAACCACTTATAAAACGTAACATTGCTGGCATACTCAGTAAGATGACATTACGCCTAACTGCACATAAAACAATCGCAGATGAATGTCCAGCTCTAGTATATAAGCTCAATAGTTTTGAGAGATAAATATGTTCACACTTGCTATATTATGATTCCCCAAAACCTTGGCCATATTTTTGGCAACTGAGTATGCTTACCAAGGCATTGGTAAGCATATTCAGTTGAGTTTACATTAGAGTTCCTACTATATCAGTTCATTTTAATCATGTGGTGATATTTTTGCAACACTACATGCTACTCTTTTGTGACTGTTGGCAACTTAAAAACTTTTGGCAAATCCATCGAGCTGCAACTCGCATAAATTTCAGTTTTTCTGTCGTTTTTTGTGTGTTTACACCTCGGTTTACACGTATGATAACTGACAACTGAACTGAAACTGAACTGAGCGGCTAAAAGTACATGTGATAAATCTAAACAGGGTAATAACTATCAACAGATTTTCGCAAGTATCTTGTAATACGACTCATAGCACAACTAAACAACAGTTAACAATATACTCGGCCGATGTATGTGAAACCTTTTCTCTTTCCCATTCTTGCGAGGTGCACACACGAGGCGCATCTAAAATAGAGTTAACTGACCTATTAACTGCTTTCATCCTTCTCGTGCCGATAAATCATAAAAGAAACCGGGGCCTCGTAAATTACCGCTCTTTTTTAAAATTCGTTACATTAACATAATTAATTAATATCCGCCGGCCGGATATCAAAATACGACCTGGGAATCACGATAGTATATCTCCCTTTTTTATTGTGTTCATTCTTAATCCGTCTGTTTACGTACGAAAGCATTTGCGTCAGAGAAATTTTGATGCAAGGAAGAATTTTTTGAATTTTCTTCGTTTCCTGTTTTTTATTTGAATTTGATAAAAACCGTTTTATGTTAAAGATGTAGACTGAAAAAGCTAAGCATTTTTACTACACTTTTTGATAATCTAAGGTAAAAACACCTACCCAAATAAATAACACAAAGTCTGATTAGTTGCACCATTTATAACTCAAAAACCGTTAGACCGATTTTACTTCCTCTAGGGGATGCGAAACCTCGTCGTTGGTGGGAATATATTTTCAAGTATAGATCCGGGAGAACACCGGTATGAGGTCTAAGGAGAGACCAAGTTAAAGAGGTAGAGAAAATGAAGACAGATCCTCCAGCCTCCACCTCACGGGTACCTCAGTAGGAGACAATTACCTCGACTGTGAAGGACACGGACGGCCAAACCCCAACCGTGGAAGGGTGTGAATGACGGACCTTTTGACAGACCTCGTAGGAGGTAGATGTTTCCTCCTCGGAGGAAAAACATCTGTTTTCAGAGGAGGATGGGAAATACCCTGTCCCCCCACAACAGAAAAATCTCCACGTATGATGAGTTACAGACTGTATGATGAGTTATAACTTAAGAAAGGTAGACACAATAGATCTTTAAGGTCACGGTGATTAACCCCCCTCCCACTCATTATACATGGTGGTCGAAATTGGTCTGTTTTAACAGAGAAAACCTATTTCCTGACTAGATAGAGCAAAACCGACACAGATGTCATGGGCTCGATTTCTGAGACACGCTTAATGGCATAAATCGCCTGTGGATATTTTCAGTGCCAACTGAGATACGGGGTCTTTTTGAATTTTTTGCCATTTTGAAAATTGCCCATAACTTTTTTATTTTGCGGTTTAATAAAATTCTGTAAAGACATTCTTAAGACACTTTTTTCAGCACAATCCAGTGGCGTAGTAAGTTTTTTTCTATGCTTGCTCTTTTTGTTAGAAATAATAAAAAACATGATTTTTTAAATGGAAATCATAGTTGGCTATGAACTTAAAAAAATACTGGCGTTTAACCATTTCGAACGATATAAAGTTATGGGTACCTATTTCTAAGAATAAGAGAAATATTAGGTTTTTCATTTTTGTATCGAAGTGTGCCTTGATTTTGTGTTGACCTAGTTGCCTAATTATTTTTTATCGCAATTTAATATTCTATATTATTATTTATCTGCACAATTAAAGACTTTTGAAAAGATAAATTAACATTCTATATTAGTTTCAGTGATTACAATTGAAATCCGTACAATAAACAAAGAACAAAGCTAAAAAAAAGTATTTTTTGAGTGACGAATATAGTTTTCTAAAAAAACTCATCTAAGATGTTCAAACTGAGCACCTCCTCGTTGAATACATAATAAACATCTTTTGCGCACAGACTTACAGCGATTTATTAGGCGAACTGGTGTAATAAATCCAAAAGCTTGCCTAGTAGCGTTCTGCAATTATTCTTCTCTCGTCCAATGGTTCTTCTCTTATATATAAGATCTTCTAATTTTCTCCATAAAAAAGTCGAAAGTAAAATCACAGGACCTAGCAGACCAAGATATAGGGCCCCTTGTTCCAATCCGATTCTCTCTAAATTCTCCATTTAATGGCGTTTTAATTGTATTTGTCAAAACTAATATAGATTGTTGATTTATCTTTTCAAAAGTCTTTAATTTTGCAGATAAATCATAATATAGAATATTAAATTGCGATAAAAAATAATTAGGCAACTAGGTCAACAGAAAATCAAGGCCCGCTTCGATACAAAAATAAAAAACTCTAATATTTCTCTCATTCTTAGAAATAAATACCCATAACTGTATATCGTTGGAAAGGGTTAAACATCAGCATTTGTTAAGTTCATAGCCAACTATGATTTCCATTTAAATAATTATATTTTTTATTATTTATGACAAAAAGAGCAAGCACAGAAAAAAACTGACGACGCCACTGGATTGTGCTTAAAAAAGTGCCTGAAGAACGTCTTTACAGAATTTTATTATTCCGCGAAATAAAAAAGTTATGTGCAATTTTCAAAATGGTAAAAAATGAAGAAAGACCCCGTCTCAGTTGGCAGTGAAAATATCAACATGCGGTTTATACCATGGAACGTGTCTCAGAAATCGAGCCCATGACATTTTCTTTGAATTTATACAGGATGGTCCGAACTGTATTCCGGAAATAGATAAAAATAAGTAAAAAAGTTCGTATAAATGTATGTCCTAAAATGCTTGGTTTCGGAGATACAAAGTGTAGAAATTTAATTTTTGTTTTGACTTTTTCCAAAGAATTTCTCCCAAAGAATGAAAATTGGTGTCTGGGACTTTTTTGACATGAGAAATTTAATTTTGATGTTAATATGACTCCTACTTATAGAGGGCGCCACCTGCATATTTTTTAACTATTTTGAAGAGTAATAACTTTTCGTCCATACCTGTGTTAAACTACTGAGGGAAAAAATATATTTCCGTGATTTTTTACGTAAAAAATGTCTCTTGGTAACAATCGCTACGAGCAACCACTCTCAAGATATTTAAAATGTAATTAGGTCTACTCAATGCAAGTTATTATTGACAAAAAATAAACATGTTGAGTAGATAGTTATTTGACTGAAACGATAAATTTGAAACTTTTTATTTTTTAAATTAATCATAAATTTTTCTTCGAAACAATGATGATAAAACAGTTTCTGTTGAACTTTTGGTACAAAAACATTTCAAATTTACTATAGTCTGTCCAACGAGAAGATCCTTGACAGTGATAGATATGTGTCTGTCATTTTCTTTTCAAAGTAGTTTATTTTATTTTACAAAGAAATAAGTTGGTACAACTGGAACGCATAGCACGAAATTAATGTATTTAAAATTTGACTGACAAGTGATTACTTTAAAATATTGTGAAAAAAACTGTATAAAACTGAAAAAATGTAATCGAGTTATTTTATTTAATAAAAAACGGTATGTGTTAATACAAAACAAACAAGAACAAGACACCACATACCAAAAAAAAAATAAAAAAGAACTATTCCTTACTTTCAAGCTTTATATAACTTCCCGCATTTACGATTATATTTATCAATATAACTTATGTACAAATACAAATTTGTAATATTCTACAAGAATAAATAAAACAAACTATTTTATTAATAATAACACTTACCAAATTTTATACCTTAAAGGTTGATTACTTAACTTTAATCTTAATTTTTTTAAACCAGTACCTTTTGATATTTTTCTGCAGTACTAAAATCCGTTATTTATCTATCGTGTGATGTCGATATTTTACAGCTACTCCAGTTTTTAGTATGTGTTTAGTACGGTCCTTCTACCATATTCGAGATGCACTTATCTACGACGAGATGGTATACGAACTTTATTGATGGTAACTTTATTGGTGTTTAAGATTTTCTGCCTGGGCAGCGAGTATTAACCATAAACTGTACTCTGGGTCTACAGTTAATTTTCACTCGATTTTTCCTCCACTTGACTTCAAAAGACACAAAACATACGTAATAACACGATTCAAAATGCATCATCTTCCAAAACGCCGGGTATTTGACAAAAGTTGACACAAAATTATAACCTACAATTTGGGAAGACTTTGATAAGCGTCAAAAATCTAAAGGCGAGTTCATACGCATCGGCATCCGTTTGTCGTTCATCGGTCCGTCAAACCAATAAAATTGAAATACGATCTGTCATTTTTGAAATAAACCAGTAAAACTGGTTAAAAACAACAAAAGACGACGCATGACGGATTTATATTTAAACCCATCCATAGTTAACTTAAAAAATATTAGAAACTTTTTTTAGTAAAATAAATAGATTGGTATGGGACGTCATCTGCTTTTCTTCTGTCATCGTCTGTCGAAATCTTACCTGAGAAAAAAAACAGAGTTTATTTCAGTCGGATAACTATTCAATCAGTTAGAAAATATGTAGGTGGCGCCCCCTGCAAGTAGGAGTCATAACGATGTCAAAATTATATTTCTCATGCGAAAAAATCACCAGACACCAATTTTCATCAAATATTGACTATTGTTAGTTAAGAAATTATTTGGAAAAAATCGAAATAAAAATTAAACTTCTACATCCTGTATCTCCGAAACAAAGCATTTTAGGACATACATTTGTATGACCTTTTTTTACTAATTTTTATCTGCATGCTGTCAAAGTTTCCGGAATACAGTTCGGACCACCCTGTATAAGCGGCGTGCATACTCATCTAGACTATTTGACGTACTATGTTGTCGCAATAAAACGCCGCTAGTCCAGATTTTCGTCAGAAATCGTTTACACATCAGAACGTTTTCAACAGCTTCTTTCTTCTATTTCTCCATGTTGATTTTCAAATTGTTCTCTGAACATTCAAAAGTATGTATCAAAGTATATCAAAAGTTCTATTTATGAAACCGATTTGCATCTTTAGAAATTAGACTAAATAGCTCTAATTTCGTTTATTCGTGTTTCCAGAATTTTCTTTTCTTACTTATTAACGTAGAGCAAACAGCCGCAGTATATTCTTCAAAATCATCCGAGGAACTAGATATCGTGACGATATCAATGCAAATAATGCATTGCCAGTTTGGTTAAAAATTTATGGCATCAAAACAATGTATTCCTGACACTTCACATTATAATGTAACACATCACGTTATAACAATGTGCCTCTGGCTTTAGTCCCCGAAAAACAGACAAAATTCAATAATAATAATAATGTTTTACGTTAAAGTAGGAAATATCTTCCAAAGAAAAATGCTGAAGAACCTTCATCCATTTTATATATATATATATATATATAAATATCACTTGATAATGTTTACTAAGGTAATAAAAAAATATATAATTTTGGATTGATTGAATTCAATTGACGGAAATTTTGGACTATGTTTATTGACAAACCTTTTGGCGGAAAAATCCTGGGTACTGACATCGCGCCTGAATAACGAACTGTCCATCGTAATAACGGACATCTGGTCACTATTTTTAGTAATCTCTTATTTGTTGGATTCGTCTCCGCTCTGAATAGCAGAATAATTACAAAAATCATTAAACATAGCGATATGTGCTGATGCCTATCTTCTTGATGTTCATCCACAACTTTCCAGAGGAGTTCTTCAATGATATTATTGGATCATGTAAAGCCATTGTCCTAGTTTAGTAAATATCAAGCAGATCACACAGTTCCTGGAACAGTCTCGATTCAAAGTTCCCTCCTTGGTCAGTGTGAAGCTCAAGAGGATTCCAAATCTACTGGAGACATTATTGACTAAGCTACAGTCGATGCTTCTTGATTTGGAATGGCAAAAACTTCAATCCATTTCCTGAAATGATCCATCGCTACTAAAACATACATATTTGTTACTCTGAAAATATCTGGAAAATTCGCGGAAATAATTATGTAGTAAATGAATTATAAAGCAGATTGTATTTCTTGTAATTTTTTCAATCATATTCAAAAAATACAGCAGTCTTTTTTTCAGTTATTATGACCAAGAAATGGAATTTGCCGAAGGTGTTTTAACTGTTCTAAACAATAGAGACCAAAAACGAGCTATCAACAGCCGTTGCCGTGGTCGTAGTACATAAACGAACCGAGAAGGTAAAGGAGAGAGATACAGAGGCGTTCGTGAGGCACCGGGTTACAGTTCACGCAGCCGAGCCGATAAAAATCTGCCAATTAGTAGTTTATAAGCCCGTTTATTGATTAAATAATACAGGAGTGGAAGGTTTTGGTTTTTGCGCCAACAGTAACACTTATCAAACAATCAAACATGATACCTGGGGTCCATTAAAGGGGAGAAAGTTGCGTATAAAACAAGGTACTTCTGATAAAATCATGATCAAAAAAAAGTACACCATTGAAGACCATTCCGGCATCTATAGCTCCTATAATAAAAAAACATAGCTTTTTTGGATAAGCGCAAACTTAAAGTATGTATTTTATCTTCTACAGGATGGCTCAAAAAAGTGTGCGTGGATTTTTAAATTGAAAAAAAAAATTCTAAAATATTTTAAATTCAAAATATGTTCATTTTTAAATTCTCCATTTAACTAAGAAATAATAACAGGGTTCTATTGTTAGGTTGTTCTATTTAAAAAATCCAAGAAAAACTATATTATATATTTTAAAAAGTTTGGCATAAAATTTTGAATAACCTGTATGGTTTAATATTACGATATTTATAGCAAAGTAAGTACAGGCCAACTATAGTAAATAGCTAGTATAGTTTTGATTTCAGGACATTTCTTGTATTTTTAATTTTTTTTTTTGAAAAAAATATATTTTATTTATTTATTAATATTTCTAATCGCCAAAACATATTTAATAATATCTTAGAATTATGTAAAGTGATCAGAAAGAAAGCCATAAATGTAATAACATACAAGGTGTTCCATTTAAAAAAAAATCATCCCGATCCACTCATACTATTTTGGGCCACCCTGTAAAAGTTAAAATATTTTACTAAATACATCCTAAAGGACGGTCCACACTTGCTATATAACACTGCTATATAGCAAAGTTCTCAATTTGTAGTCGGTAAAGATCAAAAGATGTTGGGCATCACTGCTATTGTAACATGAAACAACGCGTCCAGACTTGCTAAATTTCTAGTTTAGCCGTTCATATTTTCAGGGACGTGCGCGACAGAATCTTAGTGTGGTGAGCTATATTAATTTGCTTATTTACTGGTCAATAATACCGTATGATCATATGATCGAAAAAAAAACTGCGTCCAGTCGACCGCCCGGCCCGTCCCTTGGACATGACGATCGATGACATTCCCTATATAATTTTCCATATAAAATGACAGCGATCTTTATTTCATAGCCATCGCTGACGCCATTTTTTTGGATCGTATGGTTCTTATATTATTAATGGAGTAGAGCCAAGAGCAGACTTGTCAACTAACTAAGTTGTATAGAGATCATACAGTGTTATGGGATATCCGTAGTCCCTCATTTAAAGTGAAATAAAAAAAGCATGATGCATTATGGTTAAAAAATGTATTTATTTGGAAAGAGTAAAGTTGAGAAAAAAATGCGTTATTAGTATGCGTCTAATAGGCCAGTTCCAGCCCAAGTAGCAAAATTACGTTGTTCAACGTAATCACAACGTCGCCAGGAGCAACCCAACATTGCCGGACAACGTCGAAGCGACGTCTAAGCGACCTATATTTGCACCAAAATGGTGGATGTTTTTAGGGTCACTACAACGTCGCCAACGTTGGCGACGTTGTTTGAGGCGACGTAGTACGTCGTGTGCTAAAAGTTGTTTTTCATGCCGATTCGCGATATTTTGGGGTTAGAGTTAAAAATATTCGTCGTCAAATATTACAATCTCGATTACAATATTCAACCATGGGGAAACCAAAATGAATGATGTATGAATTAGAAATGGAACATATTATGCTCCATTAAGAAATAACTAGGTGAATTTAACTTCGACAAATCTGTAAAGCTTTCAGATGTCGGCAATTGAAATTCATCAACGAAAATTAGTTTACTGTTGAAAGTAACCATGATACTTCGAAATATGGCAAAACCCCTTTTTTATTTCCTAGTTTTAATTTTAAAATTATAGTTTACTTGGTTAACCTCACTTTTTTTTGTTTAAATTTGAGACAAATATACGAAATCTATCAGGAAAATTAGCTTACAACCCTAACAGATACAGTTTTTAAACGAAATTCGCAGTATTTTGTGGTTTCTGATATTTTATCGATTTGTCCACAACGCACGAAAAGATAAATCGTATTAAAATGGCGGAGTTGCCTAAGGCAACCTTTAAAATACCAATATAGTGCATAAGGTGCGGTAACCGACCTTTGGGTCACCTATGCCAACCTTTGGTTTAGAAATTGACACCTGCTATGACGAAATAGGACCTCTGAACCCTACCGACATCTAGTAGGTAAATAACAAAATTCCTTCTTACAGTGCTCTTTTTTACCAAGAAAAAATAAAATAAAGAAGAAAGCTGGGTCATCCTTTGGTGGTGGGGGTCACATACTCGTTAATAAGATCGCTGACATTGAATCAGTATTTCTATTTATTTATTGTTAAAAAAGCCGTACAGGAAGTATTGTTGATCTTACCATTCTACGTGCATCAATCGGCAGCCCTTTTATACCACAAGATGATAATCCTTTTAAAAGTTAATTTACAGCTGAATAGGATATATTATTTTGTACACGCCACTGACTTAAAAATGTTTTTATTTTTTGGTCGAAAGGACGCCAGGATGAATTTCAGTTGACTGCTCTTCTGGAGGATCATTATTCTCATAGTATTCCTCTGTTGTATGGGCTTCAGGTGTACTGTTATTTATTTCTATAGTATCCATTGATGATAAGCTACCACTAGTGGCACATTGCGAGGATGTGGATGATGAACCTAAACTCGTTATTTCCACTTCATTTTTCGGGCACTGACTTGCTCGCTGACTTTCTTCTAAATACTTTTTCCTTTTTCTATAAAAAGTTGTAGAGTATTTATATACTTTTTTCCTATACATCTTCTTTTCGCTTTTCACAGTAAGTTCCACAGAAAAAATACCTAACCAATTGCTCTGGGACAGTACAGTATATAATTTTTTGAGGTTAGGTGTAGATAGTTCCGCTTCCACAACAAAAATCGATATCGTCGCGCTTGTCGCCGTAAGCCAACGTAGTAATTGGTTATAATTTTGAAGTTGCTTTGGGTCGTTTAATGAAACGTTGTATTACCTTGTAGTTAGTATGTACTCGTAATTCAAAAGTACGTTGCACAACGTTGTACCACGATTGTTATTCTGCAGTACAATAAACATGCCTTCTGGCGACGTAATGACAACGGTATAAAACCCCACTTCTAACAACGTTGTGCCCTACAACGTTTACCAACGTTGTTAAGGGTCAAAATATACAACTGTTTAAGTCCAACGTCGTAGCGACGTTTTGTCTACGTAATTTGAGGTTTGGGTATGCATAGGGCAGGGAAAAGTACCAATTTCAACGTTGCGCGTAGTCAAAACTAGTCGGAAGTCGGAATTTTGTTACTTGGGAGAGGGAACAAAAGAAATGAAAATCAGGTACTGCATGGTTTAGATGAAGTGGATAATTCAAAATGGTTTGCTTTTAAGTTATTAATATTTTTAAAGACAGAAACACACCAAGAGAAACAGCCGAGGCAGGTATTGAAAAGGTAAGCTAATTGAGTTCAACTGTATCTAGATCTTGCTTGTAGGCTATGGCGGACTCAAAACCGTTTTTTTCGCGACTTTCTTTCTTTTTCTTCAAAAATAATTACGCATGCCGTTGCTGCGAGCTGAACCTCTTTCTCGCCAAAACGAATCATGATTACGAAAACTATAATGTGGACGGCTCCCGGTATTTTAACATGTGATATGTAGCTTGTTAAATAGTAATGTTATATAACATGTTACTAAATGTGGTCCCTCCTCCTAATACATACTTCAGTTTTGCACCGTTGCCGGACCCATATATAAAGTAGTAGGAAAAACTTTGAATCGTGGCAACCCCTATTTGCGGTAACTTTTTAATTGGTAACGAATCGCCGTGGAACTAGGTCTTAGGTTATCTTGTTCAAGTAGAAATGAAAGTTTAAACTTAGAATTTAAAACTACCAAAAAAGGAACGACAAGATTATATTCTAGCACAAATTCTCCAGTTTTATCGTTTTCAACCCTCAATTAAACCCTCTTTATGAATGTCCTATAATTGCCTAGTACAAAAGAACCAGGCTAGGCTGTCGCACCGACATAAAATGTGTTCTGTCGTTTTTTTTTCATATTAACAAAATCTGCACATGGCATTGTCCGTCATTCCCGTCAGCCTTGGTGTCTATTTACTCTTACAATACTCTGTTGCACCCACTGCAGCCACTGCAGCTTTGAACAGTTTTTTTTTTGTCAGACATACATTGATCTGTAACACCCACTGCAGCTTTGATATTCTTTCTGTCTTTGCTTATTAGGTCCACTGTAAATTTTAACGAATGTTTTAATATGATTTTTTTGGCTCTCTATGCCCTGGTGAATTTCTCCACCATCTTCTACCCGCTGTTTTGAGGCCATTTTGGTATTTCTTTTGTAGCACAGCAGAGTGGTGCTGGGCCTATGGATGGCATTGATGATTGATGAGCCTATATAGTTTGGCCATTTCATCTGACCTTTTGTTGCTCTTGTGACCTTCATTGTCTTGTACTTGAAGATTGTGAACAAACAAATTTCATACAAAAATCTTGCATTGCGTAAGTTTTTATCTGAAGTTATGCACCGTTGGCGATGACTGTCTCCGCCATGCCTGCATCTTGGTCCACTTGGGGATTCACTGGGACGCCCGACGTGAGAATCCGCGCTCCGTTCTCCATCCACTCGAGGGATAAATCAATATGGCGCAGTACGAAATCCTTTCTCAGCACGGAGATCAGATAAGGGCGGACGTTTTTTTCGCTAGGGCTCGGTCGCCTCGTCCACTACAACGCTCTGCTACCTTTTCTTTTGCGATACGGGCTGGGGAAGAGACCGTTATGAGAATTAATAAAGACAGACCAGTCGATTGTTTATAGTTTGCTCACTTTTTAATAAAAGAAGTATTTTTTAAACTACTTTTTTACATTTTGTTAAGAATCTAATTCTAAACCAAATATAGTTTTGTTAAATCTAAATGTCAACGACACTGGGGCGTCATAATTAGAAAAATCTCTCTCTGTTTGTCTCGATACTCCCTTTCTTACTAAAAAAAAATATAATTATAAAATGTTATAAAAATCCCAAATACCTTGGAGGCCACACTTGGACAGTTCACTGATAAGAATCACTTAACCAGCCTGGCAGCGAAGTACACTCCAATGCAAAAAAAGGCAACGGTTTTTTTTTTCGTCAATTTTAAGTGTTATATTTTTTTAGTATTAGCTGAATTTTCATAATTTTTTTGGCAAACTTCATATAATTATGTCGACTTTAATTCGTAAACTTAGTTTTTTTATAAACTTTACTATTGGGCTTTTTTATACAGGGTTTATCGAATGGATGATTTTTACCTTGAATTTAAAACACCCTGTGCAATAATTTTGTGAGCAAATTTTCTTAAAACGTTATTTTTCTGTCAGAGCCATGTCTCCTGAACATTTTGTTTTATGGATCATGTTAATACATGCCTTGGTTAAATTTTAAGTGCGAAATGAACTTGCCACCATCAATTTGCAGTTTTTTCAATTTATCATTTCTTTTTGATGATATTTTTTAATATGACGAGGTGGCTTTGGTGAAAGTTAAAAAAGCATTAAAGAGTAACGAAACAATCCTGGTTTTAATAAACATTAATAACGATAACAGAACTAACGCTATTAAAGAAAACATTTGTAATAATCAAGAAAAAAAATAGGAACAGGAAATAACAGGAAAAAAATTTGTAGAAAATACTCTTAAAAATTAACCAAAGCAAGTATTGATATGAACCAAAAATCAAAATGCTCAGTAGATATTGTTCTGACCAAAAAATGATGTTTGAGGAAAAATTTGCTCACAAAAATATTGCACAGGGTGTTTTAAAGTTAGGGTAAAAACAACCCTTCGATTAACTCTGTAAAATAAGCCTAATACTAAAATTTATAAGAAAACTTAGTTTACGAATTACAGTTGATATATTTATATACAGTTTGCTAAAAAAACATGAAAATACAGCTAAAAATATAACACTTTAAATCGATGATGTAGAAATAGTGTCTTTCAGAATCTACGTGACACTGTTCCTCATTTTGGAAACTCCAGTTCTTGTTTTGTTGGAAACGACAGAATCTCTACTTTATCTCTTTGATGGAAATCCTCCTTAAGTTAGCAGCCTGGTCGACGTGTGAATTACACACACAAATGCACAAAAAGCGCACCGAATAAAATGTGGGATCTAGCTTAACAAATTGGCCTCGTTTCACGGCCGAGCATCGTCGGGCCAGCAGTGAGACGGTATTAGTTGCATAAAATGCAAATGCATCGGTAATTATGCAACCTTGGCCGCGCTATCTCCCGAATCAGTATTGTCCAAAAGCGCCCGTTCTTCTTGTTGCAACGCCGCGCCGCCGTTTGAAAATCAACCGTTGTTGTTGCGCAAATTAATGTGTAATTATTTATGAATTTTAATAAGTCTCGAGAAGAGATTGGATTTTTTCCTGTTAATAATGTAATAGTAGTAGAATGTAGTATGTTTGGGATGGGGCTTGATCACTGCGATCTTACAGATCTATTATGTGTTCCCTTTTTTTGAGTTATAGCGGGTTATAATTTAAAACCCAAACCTACAGTCTCAGGGACAGTGACCAGCTCTCCATCTTCGACATTAGCCTTATCAAAGATAATGGTACGAACGGTTGTCGTCTCAGCTCAGTAATAAGGTGTTTCCCCATTTTCCCCACAGAATCTGCATTCGCCGATGCTTCTCAGCTTCAATCTACTGAGCTGTTCGTTGAGGAGACAGTGGCCTTTTAGAAGTCTCGTGACAATCCGAAGATCGTTCTTACTTAAGTCAAGGAAAATTTTTGATTTTTCCCGATCGTAAGTTCTGAGGAACTTTTTCGAGTGTCTTAGCCCACGGCCACACAGAAATCGTTTTTAGCGTTTTGCGTTTTTTACGTCTCAAGCGCTTTTTGCGATTTTACCGTTTTAAGCGTTTTTTTCGATGTGTGTCCATTAAAAACACGCAAAAAACGCAGGTCTGCAGTTTCTATCAAGATGTCAATTAGTAACGTCGCCAGCTCGTGGATTCACGGCCCGTTCAACAATCAATCCTGTGAGAAAGAGATAGGCGAGATCGGGCGGTTAGCGTTGAAGAGACGAAGATAAAACATGCTGGGACTGAATGGTGGACGGGCCGGGGCATATATATTTGGCGACAAACACAATCTACTGCTAGTGCCAGTGTTGTGTGTAAAAATAATAATTATTATTTGCCATTTATTTTACGAATTTTAGTTTATATGTGTATTGTTTTTTTATGTTGTACTATTGTGGTTACTTGTTATAATTATTATAATTATATAATACAATAGTAAATATTAATTACTACTTGCTAACGCAATTTTAGGACACGATTTATGAAACTTTTTGGAGTGAAACTTCTTTACGCGCGCTGGGAGTAACAATTCGAGGCCGTTACATACGAGCTAGCGAGACGGCCCTAACACTCGAGCTAGTTGTAACGAAACGTGTTAACGGCTTAGAAATACGTAGTGACGCGACGTGTATTTGTGTTGATATTTTAATACAAATTTTGTAAAAGTGAATCAAATTATTACGTATAAAAAACCATTTGGTACACGTAAAAAACTATTTTTATTATTTTACGCGAATACACGTAAAGAACTATTTTTTACGCGTATAAAACTATTTGTTACTGGTAGAAAACTATTTTTTACGCGTAAAAAACTATTTGTTAATTGTAGAAAACTATTTTTTACGCGTATAAAACTATTTTTTTACGTGTAAAAATATATTTGTTACGCGTACAAAACTATTTTTTACGCGTCAAAAACTTATTGTTTCTGATAAAAAACCTTTCTTACGCCAAAAAAAATATATTTTTTACATGTAAAAAACTATTTGTAACACGTAAAAAACTTATTATTTCTGGCAAAAAAAACTTTATTACTCAAAAAAAATATTTTTTACGTGTAAAAAACTATTTGTTACACGTAAAAATTATTTTTTACGCGTCAAATACTTATTGTTTCTGATAAAAAAACTTTTTTACGCCGAAAAAAAAACACTTTTTACGCATAAAAGACTATTTTTTTACGCGTAAGAAAATATTCCTTTAATTTATTACTTTTTCAACATTTCAAACTACACTTTTTCAAACATTTCCTTCAAATTTTTAAAATTAATAGTATCTTCCTAAACAGTAGATGTTCTCTATTAAAATATTTCTAGATAATACCGTAAAATGAAAAAAAAATGCATACTATTTAATTTATTTTTATTGTATTATTAAATATAACGTCCGCCTATGACGGGGTCGCATCTTAAGGTGCGTATTCATTATCCGAACGAACGAACGAATGAAAGTGCGGTATATTTAGACGGGGACCGAACGCATGCGACCGTTCGTTCGTTCGTTCGCTCGACCATCCGTTTCGAGTCGGTACATCAAAGGCGTTCGCTAACAAATGCCTCCGGTCTTCTCGTGCGGTCCTATCGTGCGGTCCCCGTCCATACCAATTAGTAACGTCGCAAGCTCGTGGATTCCCGGCTTGTTCAACAATCAATCCTGTGAAAAAGAGATAGGCGAGATCGGGCGGTTAGCGTTGAAGGAACGAAGATAAAAGATGCTAGGATTGAATTGTGGACGGGCGGGGGCATATATTCGGAGACAAACACAATTTACTGCTAGTGCCAGTGGTGTGTGTAAAAATAATAATTATTATTTGCCATTTATTTTACGAATTTTAGTTTATATGTGTATTGTTTTTTTATGTTGTACTATTGTGGTTACTTGTTATAATTATTATAATTATATAATACAATAGTAAATATTACTAGTTGCTAACGCAATTTTAGAACACGATTTATGAAACTTCTTTACGCGCGCTGGGAGTAACAATTCAAGGCCGTGACATACGAGTTAGCGAGACGGCCCTAACACACGAGCTAGTTGTAACGAAACGTGTTAACGGCTTAGAAATACGTAGTGACGCGACGTGTATTTGTGTTGATATTTTAACACAAATTTTGTAAAAGTGAATCAAATTATTACGTATAAAAAACCATTTGGTACACGTAAAAAACTATTTTTATTATTTTACGCGTATACACGTAAAAAACTATTTTTTACGCGTATACACGTAAAAAACTATTTTTTACGCGTATAAAACTATTTGTTACTGGTAGAGAACTATTTTTTACGCGTAAAAAACTATTTGTTACTTGTAGAAAACTTTTTTTTACGCGTATAAGACTATTTGTTACGTGTAAAAATCTATTTGTTACACGTACCAAACTATTTTTTACGCGTCAAAAACTTATTGTTTCTGGTAAAAAACCTTTCTTACGCAAAAAAAAAATATTTTTTACGTGTAAAAAACTATTTGTAACACGTAAAAAACTAATTTTTACGCGTCAAAAACTTATTGTTTCTGGCAAAAAAAAACTTTATTACGCAAAAAAAATATTTTTTACGTGTAAAAAACTATTTGTTAGACGTAAAAATTATTTTTTACGCGTCAAATACTTATTGTTTCTGATAAAAAAAACTTTTTTAAGCAGAAAAAAAAACACTTTTACGCATAAAAGACTATTTTTTACGCGTAAGAAAATATTCCTTTAATTTACTACTTTTTCAACATTTCAAACTACACTTTTTCAAACATTTCCTTCAAATTTTTGAAATTAATAGAATCTTCCTAAACAGTAGATGTTCTCTATTAAAATATTTCTAGATAATACCGCAAAATGAAAAAAAAATGCATACTATTTAATTTATTTTTATTGTACCTATTATTAAATATAACGTCCGCCTATGACGATGACGGGGTCTCATCTTAGAAATCGCTAAAGACGCTACAGAAAACAAACTGATTTGTTTTCATTTGCGGTTTTTGCGAGACACGCCGAACGCTACACGCTTTTGGTGGGGCCACCCCTATGTAATCCTGTTATTTTGTTTTAGACCCTAAAAACGCAAAAAACGCTTTCTGTGTGGCCGTGGGCTTAGATCTTTGGAGGATTCCCATTCCAGATTACGGATGGAGTCTTCCACGTTCTTGCGTTCCGCTTTAATTAAGTTTCCAGTTGGAAAGCAGAACTGTTTTGGTCCAGTAAGTGGAGTTTGGTTTGCTCCTTTTCTAGCTAGATCGTTTGTTTTTTCATTGACTTCTATTCCTTAGTGAGGGGGCACCCGTAGGAGGACTTTTTTCTTTGCCTAATTTGTTCAGCTTCTCTAGGTATTCTTTAACCAACTTTGAATTTGATGGTTACTGAGTTGATCGCTTTTGGTACTGCTTGACTATCGCATAAGATAGCTATTTCCTATTTTCGGTAGTTTCTATCTAAGATAAATTGTACGCATCTTTCGATAGCGTAGATTTCTTCCTGAAGGATGCTGGGGTAGGTTAGGTTAACTGATATTTTGTGTGAATTTGCTACAACTTAGGGCAATAGCAAAATAAAACGCTAATTCACCACAATAAAATATATTTTTGTACTGAACGCGCGTTTCGCTAACTTTTTTTTATTTATTTTTTTTTGTTAGCATCATCAGCAGATGATTGAGACTAACCAATATCTACGAATTGAAAGTTTATATATGCGCTTAGTTGGCACCGACTAGGCGTAGCCAAACTAGCCAAGCGAGTCAAAACCAACTGAGCGTAGCACTTAGTTACCGAATCTAGAGGAACAGAGAACTGGAAGGAATTGGACCACTGTCTCTGTTCATACTATCTTTACATTTGGTTTGGTTTGGTTATTAATTTTGACGTTGCCATATGCATCTAATTTCCTGTAATTTGAGACTGGTTTAATTAATTTTAAATTATTAATATATACAGGGTTGTTCACCACATACGACACGGAATATTGTAGCTAATCGATTAGATTTTTACAAATTGTAAGTTTTGGGTTCGTTGAAGGACTATTAGAGCTACAATTTAAAAATATTTTTAGAAGATACTGAGTGTCCCAAATAAATAAAAAATATCAAAGTTGTATGTTTTTAAATAGAACACCTAGTATATTATTACATTTTTAGTTTCTACGATTAAAATAAAGGTAAATTTGATTAAGGTTTATTACACTTAAACCTTACCGTTTTTGAAATATTTTCAATTTTGTGAAATTGCAGTATAAATTTTAAGGCTTCATTTCTCCGAGGGTATCAAAGTTTTTAATACTAAATATTTACTGAAGTTACATTAATAATAAAAATTTTACTACCTTATACAGAGTGTCTAAATATTTATTTTAAATAGTTATTAGCGTTAAACGGCAATAACTTGTTTAATCTAAATGGAATACCCTGTATATTTTATGAAAATCAGATGCACAATTTAATTGTCTATCAAATTGTATTATACCATTTTTTATCTATCTCTTCAAGTTTCCGTAGAAAATGCATTTTCTTGTAATTTAGAACTCATTTATCAATATACCCATGGAATACTAATATTTTAGATTATTTTTAAAGATGTACCAAATTTTTAAAGAGTACAGATACAAATATTGTCGATATAGTTCGTTTATTTCATTAAAAAATAATAAGAAAAACTGCTTAAATATTTGTTAAAGAGGACAAATTAATATGATTCCAGTATTCAAACTACATTAATTGACTGTTTGCGTTGATTAATAATAATTGCTCCAAATGCTAAAAAACTGAATTATGTATGTGTATTAGACAGTGTGGTAAAAAAACTAACACCTTAAAATGATATATCATTTTTTGACAAATGCTTATTTATAACAACAGAGACGTTCATTTTCATAACTTATTATTATATTGATTTCTGATTCAAATCCACATTTATTTAGAATAATTTATTAACGAACACAATTAAATATTTAATTAATTAGTATTTGGGCGGAAATACTGGTGGTATGTTTAATTAATGGTATACTCTTTTATAAAGATTTAAATAGTTTTCTATTTGCATACAAATAGGCTAGTAATATTATCGTTTTACTAAGAACGATAATATTACAAGCCTGTACATTTTGTACATTTGTTGTTTTAAAAACAATCTAAAATGTCAATATTCCATGGGTATATGATAAATGAGGTCTAAATTATAAGAAAATGCATTTTCTATTAAAACTTGAAGGGATAGGTAAAAAGTGGTCTAATACAATTTGATAGACAATTAAATTGTGCATCTGATTCTTATAAAAAATACAGGGTGTTCTATTTAAATTAAACAAGTTATTGCCGTTTAAAGCTAGTAATTATTTAAAATAAGTTTTAGACACTCTGTATAAGGTAGTATTTTGTGTATTATTGCAACACAATAACTGATCAATAAATAAACTTCAGTAAATATTTAGTAATAAAAACTTTGATATCCTCGGAGAAATGAAGCCCTAAAATGTATACTGCAATTTCACAAAATTGAAAATATTTCAAAAACGGTAAGGTTTAAGTGTAATAAACCTTAATCAAATTTACCTTTATTTTAATCGTAGAAACTAAAAATGCAATAATATACAAGGTGTTCCATTTAAAAAAAATACAACTTTGATATTTTTTATTTATTGCACTCTGTATCTTGTAAAAATATTTTTAAATTGTAGCTCTAATAGTCCGTCAACGAACCCAAAACTTACAATTTGTAAAAATCTAATCGTTTAGCTACAATACTCCGTGTCGTATGTGGTGAACAACCCTGTATACAATGTTTCTTTATCAACAATGCGTTGGGCAACGCAAGATTGGATCATTAGCCATAGACAGTACAGTTTTATATTATTACTAGCCGGCCAACGCTGTCTTGCCATATAAATTATTCCTAGGAATATTTTAGTATGCACACCAAAACAGTTATTTTGATGCATAAAGATATCTGTAATAAAATCAAAGTTATTATGGAAAAAAGTTTTTTTAGAAAAATTTACTACCATGTATCTCAGAAATTAAGATGTTTAGGACATACATTTTCTCTTAGAATAGGTCCCAGAATCACGCCTTTAAATATTAGCATGCCATTATGGAACACCCTGTATATTAGATTATTATTAAGTGTTGGGGAGTTCACTATTCGGTAGTTTTTTAAATATGATATGTAATTATTGTAAAATAATCTGTAATAATATGTGCCATATTTCTAATAACATGAAAATAACAAAAATAATATATCGTAAAACCCTTGATTATCTCTCAATCTAAATTAACTATTTTTCTAATTTACATTTTTATATTTAGAAAATATAAACTATGTTTTATGATGTTTTAATTTCTTTCGGATTAATTTGAGCCATAAATTTTAAAAACTCACGCTGAGCGAGCAGCACTATGTCTGAACGTAGAAAGACCGTTAGAAAATTTAATTAATTGGAATAATGATTTACGTTCTGAGTCATAGATATACTCAATTTAGTCGGAACTGTGAAGTTGAATTATAGAGTATATAAAAAGCAATATTTAAATTTTTAATAATACTTACATAAATTACTATAAGTTATAAATTTTTACTCTTAACTTAATTAGAAAAATTAAGATAAATGTTTTTTATAAATAACATGATGTTTGGTAGGCGTTATTTATAAAGACGCAACAGTGATTAAGGAAAATAGGTAAAAAAGTAACAAGAAGGTATCTATATGGATTGTCTCAAGATGAGACTGTGAAATAAAATGTATTTTCTTTACTTCAGGCTGGCGTACTTGTACTGATTGGCTGATAAGTTAAGACTGCTTCTTTATTCAGGCTTGTATTATTATATATTTGTTGTGGATATTATTCGGCGCGATCTGTAACTTCGCTCAAATAAGCGAAATGTTTCCATCAATATTAAGGGGCTGTCTTATGCCAGAAACACTCTAACCTGTAAAGCCTCAGTAGTGTATTTCTCCTTTCTAAGTCTGGACCCAGTCCACCATCCCTGTGCTCCGCACCAGCTTGTACCGGGTGTCCCACTAAGAATAGCTCTCGGCTGTATCTCGGAAAGTATTAGCCGTAGAACCTGCGGAAAAAAAATATTTATGACTAAAGTGGCTATGAGAAATTGCTGGAAATTATTTCCAAGTTTGTTGTTGGAATAATATCTGGGAATAACCCTGGATAGTAAACTTCTCTGGAACATGCATATTAGGAACATTACCAGCAAAGCCACAAAGGCTCTCATGATATGCAGAAGACTGGCGGGAAATAGGTGGGGCTGCGCCCCTAACATTTTGCGCTGGATGTATACCATGATAGTAAGACCCATGATTACTTATGGAGCAGTTGCTTGGTATACAAAACTAGAGCAACGTACAGCAAGGCAAAACCTGTGCAAAGTACAGAAACTGGCATGTATCTGCATCACAGGTGCCATGAGAACATGTCCAACAGCAGCAATGGAGGTCATTCTAGACCTAACACCACTGCACATCGTCGTCGGCAGTTATGCCAATGCGACAATGATTAGAATGGTCATTGACGGAAACAGTACTGGGAGAATTTTCAGGTCGGGGGCTTGGAACACCCTCAAAAATAAAATTCCACTTCTCCACCTCCCAGTGGATGACATACCAATAATTTACAACTTTGAGAAACACCTCACTGTAGTATTGAGTAATAAAAAGAATTGGAAGAAAGAAACGCTTACTCAGCATATAAAAGACCATACCATCACTTGGTATACTGATGCTTTCAAAACCAAAGCAGGGACAGGGATAGGAGTATTTGGGCCGAAAACTAAATACTCCGAACTAATGGGCACCTACCCCAGTATCCTTCAGGCAGAAATTTACGCTATCGAAAGATGCGTACAATTTATCTTAGATAGAAACTATCGAAAACAGGAAATTGCCATCCTATCCGATAGTCAAGCAGCACTTAACGCGATCAACTCAGTAACCATCAATTCGAAGTTGGCCAAAGAATGCCTAGAGAAGCTTAACAAATTAGGCAAAGAAAATAAAGTCGGTGTAGTTTGGGTGCCTGCTCACCAAGGGATAGAAGGCAATGAAAAAGCAAATGATCTAGCTAGAAAAGAAGCGAACACTCCACTAACTGGACCAGAACCGTTCTGTTTTCCTAACGGGAACCAACTGAAAGCGGAACTGAAGAATCTGGAAGACTCCATCCGTAATATAGAATGGGTGTCCTCCAACGGTCTAAGACACTCGAAAAAGTTCCTCAGAACTTACGACCGAGAAAAATCAAAGGTTTTCCTTGATTTAAGTAAAAACAATCTTTGGATTGTCACGGGGTTTCTAACAGGACACTTTCTCCTCAACGAACACCTCAGTAGGCTGAAACTGAGAAACAACGGCGAATGCAGATTTTGTGGGGAAAATGGGGAAACACCAGAACACCTTATCACTGAGGGCGCCGAGACGACGACTATTCGTGCCATGAACCTTGGTACGTCTGATGTCGAGGATGGAGAGCTGGCCTCTGTGGAGCCGTCTCAGATACTGGCTTTTCTTAAAGCCCTGAGACTGTATGATGATATCGTTATAACTCAAGAAAGGGGAGCACACAATAAATCTATAAGGTCGCGGTGATTAACTCCCCTCCTAAACATTCTACATTCTACATTCCAAGTTTGTAGAACAACTGCTAGGGGGCGCAACTCCAACAAAAAATAAGAAAATGGAGTTTTTACACAATTTTGCCTAGATAAGGTGTACTATAAGTAATAGCTTCATAATATTCGGTAAATTTTGAATATTTTTTGTTAGAACCCCTATCTACCAAAATAAAGTGGTGGGGGGAGGTTAGATGCGTTTTTATTTAAATATTAATAACTCCTGACTGGATGATCGGAATCCAACAAGCGAGGGCTCGTTTAAAAGAGCGTTTCTTACTCTATACTATACCGTATAAACAATAATAATAAACTTTTGAACGTAGACGCTAGGGGGCGTTGTCTTACAATATAACAAACATTGCGCGTTTTTTCAAAGAAATTAAATGCGATAGTATATGTAATTTTAGCTGATAGTAAAGAGCAATAAAAACTTAACAAGTCAGCGAAAACCGCATCTTGATAATAAATGACAGTTTAAATGACAGTTAATAAAAAACGACGCCTCAGTGAAGTCATGGTAGGCTTTGGGAAAAAGTTGCTTTTGACGTAATAGTGTAAACGTCAAAGTGTTATTAGATCAACATTTTGATAGTCTTAGTAGCGTTTTTTCTCTGTTGAAGAAAGGCGTTTTTAGAAAAGCAATCAAAAGGTAAAAAAAGGCTGCTGCGACTATCAATATATTGATATAATAATATTTTGATGTTTAAACTATCCCTCAAAAGTAACTTTTTTCCAAAGCCTACCTGAATTCACTGAAGTGTCGTTTCTTGTCCACCGTCATTGGTATCTTAATTATTAGAAATTAATACACCTATTATATTATGGTTTTCTGGATCATTGTCGATATTTTGAATAAAATAATCTTTTTTATATTATTTTTTATTAGAATGGTCATAATCAAGAGGGCTAGTGATACCGTGTTAGAAAAATAAGGTAATTCAGGGCTTATATTTTCGTATTTATTATAATTTTGCTAATAACTTTGGTTTGAAAAAAGATATCGAGATGCGGTTTTCGCTGACTTGTTAAGCTTTTATTACTCTTTATTATCAGCTAAAATTATATATACTATCGCATTTAATTTTTTTGAAAAAAACGCGCAATGTTTGTTAAATTGTAAGACAACGCCCCCTACCGTCTACGTTCAAAAGCTTATTATTATAGTTTATATGGCACAATATTGAGTAAGAAACGCTCTTTTAATCGAGCCCTCACTTGCTGGATTCCGATTATCCAGTCCGGCGTTATTAATATTTAAATAAAAACAGATCTAATCTCGTCCCACCACTTTATTTTAGCAGATCGGGGAAAATGGTTCTAACAAAAAAGATCCAAAATTTACTGAAGATTATGTAGTATTGTAGACTATTATTTATAGTACATCATATCTAGGCAATATTTCCTAAAAATTTCATTTTGTTATTTTCCATAGCAGTTACGCCCTCTAGCGGCCATCCTACAAACTTTAAAATAATTTCCAGCAATTTCTCATGGTCTTATTAGTTATACATATTTTTTCCCGTAAGCTCTACGACTAATAGTTTCCGAGATACAGCAGAAAGCTATTCTTAGTGGGACACCCTGTACAGGTCCCTAATGCGATAAGAGCATAATTCTTCCAGTTCTAGCCTTGTTTTCAAAAACGATCTTTCGTTTGTGATCCAGAGCCTCGCTGTAACATATTATGTGCTCTGCTGTTTCAGTTTGTTTCTTTCGACAGCCATATGTCCTGTCAGAGGCCAGTTGTTTTCTGAACTTCATTCCAGGTGAGCAGTTCCTTTGTGGTAGAATTAGTTGTTTGGATAAAAGTCTTGTTATAGTTGTGTTCCTGTTTGTTTCTCCAGTGGAGGGTCTGCTTTGACCTGATGACGTGTTTACTGCTACGGGAGCATGCATGTATTGTGATCCTTACCTTGCTAGATAAATAGAGTAACAAAACTTTTTTTGGGTAAAATATAAAAAATTTTGGGTAATAGGGAATATAATAAAAGTTTCCTAATCTCAAATTTTAGAAATAACTAGTATTTAAAAGAGTTGTAAGAACTAAATAACAAAATAGATTATAAAGTTACAACAAAGTATAGAGAAACAATCCTAACTAACTATTGTGTAGCCAAAAAAAGTGAAGCATAGGTAATATACAATGAGCATGGCAGGTAATATGAGATGAGTTAAATAAAAGGTAAACACAAAAGTTACTTATTACGAAAGTGATAATATCATAGGTATTATTTTATATTATCCGCAATACCTGTTGCAGAGACAAAAGCATATTATTAAAATTTAAGCGAATACAATTATCTGAATACATAATAAAGAAATAAATTATACTTGGTTTAGCCTTACCTGACCAAATAAATAATTATTACCATCAATATAACTACACTATTGGAATTTTAACTGCGGTAAAAAACTTTAGCAAACCTAGGGGGGTGTGGCTGGTCGTTGCTATAGATGTTGAATAAGATTGGACAACTCTTAATTAAGACAACTCTTAAGAATCCGGTGGTTCCATCATGTCTCAAATGTATCGGTCCTTGAAAAAACTAACTGCGAGAGTATTGGTGTCATGGTTACAAAATCCCGCTTAAGATGGGCTGATCACGTATGCAGAATGCAAGAAAACCGTATACCAAAATCTCTGCTTTACGGTGAGCTTGTAGACGGTAAGAGGAGGCCGGGTGGACAACTGAAAAGGTACAAGGACATTTTCCACGAAATCTTAAACGGGATTAACATGCAGAATGAGTGGGAAACAGCAGCTCACAATAGAACTCAATGGAGAAGAGTTGTAAACTCAGTTAACAGCGATAACCAAAAAGTAGGGAGGCAACAAAGCAATTAGATTTTTGAATGTCCGGGGTGCTGTAGGCAGATAACATCACGTATCGGGCTTTTCAGTTACAGAAAAGCTCATGAAAGAAAACGTCTGTCGTGACCATCTTCTTTATGTGAGTCGAATACTCGTCAGCGAGTAACTGCTGTATATGTATGTATATGAATAAGATTGGTGACAGAACGCTACCTTGGTGTAGGCTACTTTTTTGTATCCTCCACCTACTCTTCTTGCCATTTAGTTCTACACAGAATCTGCGGTTCTGGAGAAGAACTCTTACGAGGCTAGTAAAGGTGTACTCTCAGTTGGTAGTAGATGTCTTTCGTCAGTTGGTATCATTTATGTAGCATTATATTATGCTGCACAGTATCGTAAGCCGCGGAGAGATCTACGAAAACCTCACCCGTAACTAAACCCCGCTCAAAACCATCTTCGATACTCTGCGTAAGATTAAGGATTTGTGCTGTGCAATTTTTATTTGGTCTAAATCCAGCTTCTTGTGGGATCAGTTGTGGCTCGACGACAGGACTGAGACGATTAAGCAACATTCTTTCGAGGATTTTATAAAGATGACACAAAAGGGATATAGGGCGATAGCTTTTGGCGTCGGAAGCTGGCTTGCCCGGTTTTAATATTGAAATAATCCTTGTCCTTCTCCAGATTTTGGGAATCTGCTGCTGCACTAAGCATGTATTATAGAATCGCAGAAGCCAATTCATAGTCGCAGGTCCAAAATGTTTTATCTGTTCCACCAAAAGGTCATCAAGTCCTGGCGCCTTGCCTGTTTTGCACTTTTTAATAGCAGTGTTCAGTTCTTCCAAAGTAAACTTAGCGGACAGAACATTCGTTTCTGGGTGTTGTCGGACTATCCTTATTTTATCCTTTCTTCTATCAGTTTTCCCATTTAGCAACACCTAATGGGCGACTTCATTTGCTGTAATACTTGGTCTTACGACGGGTGCAGTAGGATCGTTACTGAGTCGCTTGAGCAGCTGCCAAGCCTTTCTGCTGCTTTTAGACATATCAATACTCTCTAACATTTCAATCCAGCGATTTTGTTTTGCTTTCGCTAAATCCTGAGATAATGCCAATCCTGATTTTACTGTATGCCTACTAAACGGGCTTTCATTGAACAGTCTAAAGTATTCATGAACTTTTGAAGATATTCTTCGTTCATGCCTGGAATGTATGTTGTACGACAGCCTCTAAGGATTGAAATACGTGAGCACTTCTTCACCGCTTCCACAAATCGATCATAGGAATCTGCCACAGGTTCGATGCTTAGAATCGCTTGATCTAGAATTTCTGCAAATGTCGTCCAGTTAGCCTTTTTAAAGTTAAACCGCCGACGGAAGGGGATCTCTTGTAGTTTGACAGCTGCAAAAACCTGACAGCAGATTGGCCTATGTTGAGTAGTTCATGTGTACTGTAGTTCATCTATTAATGGTATTTTGCAATTAGAATATAGATTGTAGGTATATTGCAGATTGTATGTCAGGGAAGAAGTTAATCACCGCGACCTTATAGATCTATTGTGTCCCTCTCTACAAGTTTTAACTCATAAAGACTCAGGGCTTTGACAAAAGCCAGTATCTCATACGGTTTTACAAAGGTTGTTTGGATGGATAATTATCCATCCAAACAACGGCTTCACGGTCAAATCAACTTTTCGAGAGCTAGGAATATCCTCCTACTACAGGGTTTACCACTAGACCTCAGACTAAGAGTTGATTATGGTGCCGAAACATGGTCAAACAAAGTAAAGTCACTAAATCGCATCGAAACGTTTGAGATGTGGATTCTTCGCCGACTATTTAAGCGCTCGTATATCGATCACTTTTCAAACGAAGAAGTCCTGCGGAAAGCTGGTGTCGAAAGACAACTGCTTAATATAGTAAAGACCCGGAAAGTATCATATTAGAGGCACGTTTCGAGAGGAACTCGTTACGCCGCGCCATTCCGAAACTGGTCCTGCGCAGGGTGGGGAAGGGGCAAAATTAAGGGACGAAGAGGACCAGGAAGAAAACAGCACTCATTGCTTGTATAATGTAGAATGTTTAGGATGGGAGTTAATCACCGCGACATTATAGATCTATTGGGTGTTCCCCTTTCTTGAGGTATAACGAGTTATAATTCATCATACAGCATCAGGACTTTAACAAAAGCCAGTATCTGAAACGGATCCACAGAAACCAGCTCTCCATCCTCGACATCAGACGTACCAAGGTTCATGGCATGAATGGTCGTCATCTCGGCGCACTCAGTGCTAAGGTGTTCTGGTTTTTCTCCATTTTCCCCACAAAATCTGCATTCGCCGTTGTTTCTCAATTTCAGCCTACTGAGGTGTTCGTTGGGGAGATAGTGTCCTGTTAGAAACCCCGTGACAATCCAAAGATTGTTTTTACTTAAATCAAGGAAAACCTTTGATTTTTCTCGGTCGTTAATTCTGAGGAACTTTTTCGAGTGTCTTAGACCGTTGGAGGACACCCATTCCAAGTTCCGGATGGAGTCTTCCAGATTCTTTAGTTCCGCTTTCAGTTGGTTCCCGTTTGGAAAACAGAACGGTAGAACGTAGAGAAATTTTGGGTAATAGGGAATATAATCAGAGATCATTTGCTTTTTCACTGCCTTCTATCCCTTGGCGAGCAGGCACCCAGAATAGGAGGACTTTATTTTCTTTGCCTAATTTGTTGAGCTTCTCTAGGCATTCTTTGACCAACTTCGAATTGATGGTTACTGAGTTAAGTGCTGCTTGACTATCGGATAGGATGGCAATTTCCTGTTCGATAGTTCCTATCTAAGATAAATTGTACGCATCTTTCGATAGCGTAAATTTCTGCCTGAAGGATACTGGGGTAGGTGCCCATTGGTTCGGAGTATTTATTTTTCGGCCCAAATACTCCTATCCCTGTCCCTGCTTTGGTTTTGGAAGCATCAGTATACCACGTAATGGTATGGTCTTTTATATGCTGAGAAAGCGTTTCTTTCATCCAATCCTTTTTATTACTCAATACTACAGTGAGGTGTTTCTCAAAGTTGTAAATTCTTGGTATATCATCCACTGGGAGTTGGAGAAGTTGAATTTTCTTTTTGAGGGTGTTCCAAGCCCCTGGCCTGAAAATTCTCCCAGTACTATTTCCGTCAATGACCATTCTAATCATTGTCGCATTGGCATAACTACCGACGACAATGTGCAGTGGTGTTAGGTCTAGAATGACCTCCATTGCTGCTGTTGGACATATTCTCATGGCACCTGTGATGCAAATATTGAAACGTGCCCCTATGTCAGTCTCTGTACATTGCACAGGTTTTGCCTTGCTGTACGTTGCTCTAGTTTTGTATACCAAGCAACTGGTCCATAAGTAATCATGGGTCTTACTATCATGGTATACTTATATCATGGTATATCCAGCGCAAAATGTTAGGGGCGCAGCGCCACCTATTTCCCGCCAGTCTTCTGCATATCATGAGAGCCTTTGTGGCTTTGCTGGTGATGTTCTTAATATGCCTGTTCCAGAGAAGTTTACTACTATCCAGGGTTATTCCCAGATATTTCACTTCCTGTGATGGCAGTATTTCCTTTCCATCTAGATGGATTCTTTTCAAGTTTTTCAAACTTCGCTTTCTGGTGAATGGCACTACTGCGGTTTTATCTGAATTAATACTCCCTGGCCCGACAGTCCTGCACCATCTCTCAGCGATGCGGAGTCCCCTTTGGATAATATCACACAGGGTGCCTTCATGTTTCCCCTCTGCAATGATGACTATGTCATCTGCATACCCTATGCAGTGTATTCCCGCTAGAGTTAATTCTTCCAGTAGTTCATCCACTACCAAGCTCCACGCTCCAGGGAAACACTCATGGTTTAGGAACATCAGTAATTGGAGAGGGATACAGGATACACTAACCATATTTCGTCGGACAGAAGACAATACCCTTACAATTAATTGAAGAGAGCTTATAAATGATCTCCAACATGCAAGATTGCATATGGGACAAGAAGAAGAAGTTCTCCATCTCCGATATCAGTCGTACCAAAGTTTATGGCATGAATGGTTGTCGTTTTATTTTTCGCACATCAACCAATTGTCGAATCATTGTCCTCATTTTTCACACAGAATTTGCCGTTGTTGCTTAGCTTCAATATACTGAGGTCTTTATTAAAAAAATCCGAAGATTGTTTTTACTAAAATCAAGGAAAATCTGTGACGTCTCTTGGTCGTAAGTTCAGAGAAATATCTTTTATTTTAGACCGTTGGAAAATTCCCATACTAGGTTACGGATGGAGTCTTCCAAGTTCTTAAGTTCCGTTTTTAAGTTGGTTTCCACTTAAGAAGCAGAACGGTTCTAGTCCAGTTAATGATGGACTGTTCGCTCTTTTTCTAGCTAGATCGTTTGGTTTTTCATTACCTTCTATCCCTTGATGAGCAGACACCCAGAGTAGGAGGACTTTATTTTCTTTGCCTAATTTGTTCAGCTTCTCTAGGCATTCTTTGGCCACCTTCGAATTGATAGTCACCGAGTTGATTGCTTTTAATGTTGCTTGACTATGGGATAAGATGACTATTTCTTTTTTCCGATAGTTCCTATATATAAGGTAAGTTGTACGCATCTTTCGATAGCGTAGATTATTATAACTATTTCATATTACTCGAATTTACTCTACATAATCACTGCTTTATTAATCGATGTTAGTAATTTATAATTAAAACCGTTTAGCTCAAATAAGTAATAGATACAGGCTTAATAAAACAAGCCTAAATAACTATATAAATAAGGCCTGAATAATTCGAATTCTCCCGTTCTAAAACTGAATGAGATTGAGCTCTCTGTTCGACTCGAGACTCGAGATTCAGTCTCGGCCGTAAAATTTTAATGCTCCGCGCCCCATAAACCGTCGCGTTACGTCTTCATAGAAGGGGGCCCCCATAAAATACGGGGCCCCCGATTGGGTACTTTGTAATTTTACGATAGCCGCGATATTTTCGTAGCGCTGCCGATAAAAGTAAGTACCGAGACCGTTTAATAACCGACCTAATATGGAAATATCGGCGAAAATTCTTTCCGTGCGCGATGATGCTTTAATCGAAATCGAATAGTTGAGATGTTAAAAGAAATTATCGCTCGTAACCGACCGGATATTGGTATCTTATTTTTTTTTTCGATTAAGACAAGTTTATCGTTTTTAATTCATCAAATCCGTTAAGGCAAATATATCAGTGCCCGTCACATTAAGAAACGTTATCATACGTATGGTGATATATCCAAATTATTTGGTAGATTTCTTTTGGTAATCATTTTATTTGTAAGCTGATATATCGAATTCATTATTCTAGGTCGTATTTCTGAGTTTCTATAGCCCCAATTATCGCTATAAAGGCGGGCAGCCACTGCGAGCGAAACTAAACTAAGCCAAGCGAAGATAAGATTTGTAAAAATCAACTCCCATACTTTTAAATGCATCAGCGGCCACTTAACGAAAATATCTGAACGAAGATTCGAATCGTAGTTTAGTTTCGCTCCTTTTAGTTCGTGACAGGTTCCAGCGAATTTTTCGCAGCGATTAGTTCTATGATACAGTACGAAAACGCAGCTAACTTAGCTGACTACTGAACGAAAATCGTTCCCAGTGACCAATGAAACTTATTTTCGTTTAGTTACCGTTTGTTTTCATATTCTTAGCTTAGTTTAGTTACGCTCGCAGTGGCCGCCTGCCTTTAATTTTTTTTCTTTTAAGTACACATTGCCTCAGTATTCGTCACCCCTTAAATGCAATTGTCCCAGTTATCGTCATTAACGTGTCTGAGTAATCGACATATTTAAATGAAATACTGGTATTTATAGTAAACATGTTATTTTCAAGAATTTTTTATTCCAGTACATTTTTCGTGCACCCAACTCTTATATTTCATGCACTGTTTTGTTTCCTGATTGATTGTTAAAGTTGTTTGTGCTATCGAAATTTTATTTTGCTTTGCAGTTTCGTTTAAAGTTAAATATTAGTTTTTCTTCTGAATCACCTTTTGCGAAGGGTTCAATAATTATTTAAATTCTGTAAAGAAATAATGAGAGGCATGAATACTGTCTATATTATCCATATATTACCAATTAACATGTTTTCCTCTGGTAGGCTTAAAATTGATTGGTGTCCTATTTTCAGCGCCGATCGAGTCTGTACAATACTTTATCTCACAAAGTTGTTCTTAATGGATAAACCATTATTAACAGCTTCAATCGTTTTAAGTGCGTTATCTGCGGAATATTTAAGTTTTCTTACCATATTATACCAGAGATCGTCACCCCCATGTCCCGTTATTCGTTATCTCTAATTAACATGTATTTTCTTTAAAATCCTGAAACAAAATGATATGACGGAGACTGGTACGTATATCAAATATAGATACTGCTTAAAATGCTTATCGATTACTGCTTATAGATTACTGCTTAAAAAACACCATTAAAGGTAAGGTCTAGAGATACTAACAAAAACTAAATAATTTATCTAAGTGACCGTCATATGCGCCGATTACTAGGACACCACCACTTTCGCAACCAAACCACTTTGATTAGACCTATATAGTAGGCATACAAAAATTAACTAAAAATGTTCTTTGAATCTTGTATAATCGCATAAATATAACAAGTTTAATATCCTTACAGGTTATTTAATATAAAATATGCATAATTAAACTTAATTTTGTACATTTACTGATCTAAGTTCAGATGTCTTGACATACACGTTAAATAACTTGCACAGAACCAACATCGTTCCAATCAAGTACCAAAAAGTAATGCAGAAACGAATTATGACAGCTATTAAAAAATGCACATGTTGCGAAATCGATCAAATAATATCAAATCTGTAAAATATATTTTGATTTATTATTATGCTATATAAAAATTCCTTAATTTTCGACAAAAACTGTGATGTGACAAGGAAAGTGACGAACACTGGTACAGTGCCGATTACTGGTACACTTAGTTAATTTGAAGTCATTTTTTTAACATTGAAAATGTTTCTGTTATCCTATATAAGGGAGCCCAAATCGAATTAAAATGCTACATTTGCCACACCATGACGTCATATATACAAGGGTATAGGAAATCTCGGCGCAGCGGCGGCAGTCGGCCAGCGCGCGCAAAAACCATTACATCGCTAATTGTTTATTGATATAAATTCCGTTACAATAATGAAATAGATTGAAGTTTCATGATTACAGTGATATATAATTTATATGGTTTTGCAACAAATTGCTCGCTATTATATGGCAAATGCTGAAGCCTGCAAACCTTAATCAAGCCTTAATCAGCACGTGTTTGGAATTTTGGGTGGCTTAACACGACAGGATCGGGCTAAGCCTTAGCCCACGGCCACACAGAAAGCGTTTATAGCGTTTTGCGCTTTTTGCGTCTCAAGCGTTTTTTGCGATTTTACCGTTTTAAGCGCTTTTTTCGATTTGTGTCCATTAAAAACACGCAAAAGACGAGGCAGGTCTGCAGTTTCTATCAATAATGTCAATTAGTAACGTCGCAAGCTCGTGGATTCCCGGCCCGTCCAACAATCAATCCTGTGAGAAAGAGATAGGCGAGATCGGCGCCGTTAGCATTGAAGAGACAAAGATAAAAGATGCGGGGATTGAATTGTGGACGGGCCGGGGCTTATATTCGGAGACAAACACAATCTACTGCTAGTGCCAGTGTTGTGTGTAAAAATAATAATTATTATTTCTCATTTATTTTACGAGTTTCAGTTTATATGTGTATAGTTTTTTTTTATGTTGTAGTGTTGTGGTTAGTACTTGTTATAATTATAATATAATATAATAAATAATTATAATTATATAATAGAATAGTAAATATTTCTATTTGCTAATGCAATTTTAGGATATGATTTATGAAACATTTTGGAGTGAAACTTCTTTACGCGCGCTGGGAGTAAAAATTCAAGGCTGTGACATACGAGCTAGTGAGACGGCCCTGACACACGAGCTCGTTGTAACGAAACCGTGTTAAGGGCTTAGAAATACGTAGTGACGCGACGTGTATTTGTGAGCAGTCCACGTGTTCATAAAAAATATTGATATTTTAATACAAATTTTGTAAAAGTGAACCTAATTATTACGGGTAAAAAAACATTTTTTACACGTAAAAAACTATTTTTTACGCGTATAAAACAGTTTTTTACTGGTAGAAAACTGTTTTTTACGCGTATAAAACTATTTGTTACTGCTAGGAAACTATTTTTTACGTGTATAAGATTATTTGTTACGTGTAATAATCTATTTGTTACACATAAAAAACTCTTTTTTTACTCGTCAGAAACTTTTTGTTTCTGGTTGAGAACCTTTCTTACGCAAAAAAAAAATATTTTTACGTGTAAAAAACTATTTGTTACACGTAAAAACTAATTTTTACGCGTCAAAAACTTATTGTTTCTGGTAAAAAACTTTTTTACCAAAAAAAATGTTTATTATGTGTAAAAGACTATTAGTTACACGTAAAAAATTATTTTTTTACGCGTCAAAAACTTATTGTTTCTGGTAAAAAAACTTTTGTTACGCAAAAAAAAATATTTTTTACGTTTAAAAAACTATTTGTTACACGTAAAAAACTAATTTTTACGCGTCAAAAACTTATTGTTTCTGGTAAAAAAACTTTTTTACCAAAAAAAAATATTTTTTACGTGTAAAAAACTATTTGTTACACGTAAAAAACTACTTTTTACGCGTAAGAAAATATTCCTTTAATTTATTACTTTTTCAACATTTCAAACTACACTTTTTCAAACATTTCCTTCAAATTTTTGAATTTAATAGAATCTTCCTAAACAGTAGATTTTCTTTATACAAATATTTTTAGATAATACCCTAAAATGAAAAAAAAAATGCATACTATTTAATTTATTTCTATGGTATTCTTAAATATAACATCCGCCTATGACGGGGTCTCATCTTAGAAAACGCTAAAGACGCTACAGAAAACAAACTGATTTGTTTTTATTTGCGTTTTTTGCGAGACACGCCGAACGCTACACGCTTTTGGTGTGGCCACTCCTATATAATCCTGTTATTTTGTTTTAGTCGCTAAAGACGCTTTACGCTAAAAACGCAAAAAACGCTTTCTGTCTGGCCGTGGGCTTAGGCGTGGTTTCGTCACTCCAATCATATTAAAAGGTGATTTGTCATTTTTTTCGGTTAAAACGACAATAAGACTTGCTAAAACAAAAAGAAACGACGCATGACGGATTTATATATGTATAAATTCATCCAGAGTTAAGTTAAAAAATATTAGAAACCTTTTTAGTGAAATAAATGGATTGTTATGGACGTCACCTGCCTTTTTTCTGTCATCGTCTGTCAAAACCTTCCCCGATTCGTAAAACAAAGTGTGGTGTTTAATACGATCAAAATAATTCTGCTATCTCCCGGCCTATAAGGTTTTATTGCGTATAGCCGTATACCCCCCGTTAAACAGCTTTAAATAAAGACCTCTTTCCCTCACTGTATAACCCTTAATTACTTCAGGAGAGCCGAGGGTCTTTATTCAATTATAAAGTCGTAGAGAACGGCCCTTAAACGCAGCCCTAGGGCTTTTAGGGCTTCATTGTGCGGCGATCTTTTGCTCGCGATCGCGGGGGGTTGCGCGTGTGTGCGTATCAATGCGTTCAGTCCGTATGGAGAATGTGGAGAGAGATATGGATATGGGGAGGTAATGGAACGATGAAGGGTGTGGAAATATATCTGGCTTGTTTCCCTTCATTTAGAAAAAAAATATTTTAATAAAAAAAATACGGAAAATATTTTTCTGTATTTTTTTAAGGATATTTTACGTAACGCTAATACCCATTTATAATACAGGGTGGTTCGAACTGTATTCCGGAAACTTCGGCAGCATATTCTGCAGAATAAGTAAAAAAGTTCGTATGAATGTATGTCCTAAAATGCATAATTTTGGAGATACAGGGTGTAGAATTTTTTTTTGAACCTAAGAATTTCAGGACATACCTATTTATTTTTATCTACAGAATATGCTGCTGAAGTTTCCGGAATACAATTCGGATCACCCTGTATACTATTACTATACCTTACGGAAGATATTTCTTAAAAGTTGATAAAAACAAAGACACAACAAAACGAGCATACACGAACATTCACGAGATCGAATTAAAATAACAATCACTCACACGGCACTAAATC